>NC_140440.1:13854577-14239577 GCF_963576455.1 Neolamprologus multifasciatus | reverse complement strand
AACACATGTGCAATTCTCTTCTTCTGACAACGTTGTGTTTTATTCTGTTGTATATAGTGTCTTATTTGTTGATTTTTGCTACTGTAACTTTGCACTGTCCACTTTCTGCTGTGACTAATAAAGGTAATCGTATCTTATCATCAGTATTGATGTCTGAAATTATTTCTTCCTCTGGTTTGTGGAGCGTTGGCTCCTTCGTGGGTACAATGTAAACTCAGAGGAAGTCTTTGGGATAAAAATGGGATCAGCTCTGAGGTTTCTCGCATCCAGGCCAACTCCAGGTCGAGGGCTATTTCCATATAATTCATGTAAATAGAAAAAAACATTAACAGCTGTTATTCTGTTAAATGAAGAAATACAGACCATCTGAAATCAACGACGCGACGCATATATCCAGATTTAAGCAGACGGCTAAAACTGGAACAATCGAATGTTCTTTAATTTAAATGTAAAATAGTTTTAATTTAAGAACAATCTGGTGTATTTATGTTTACTGTTAAAAAGGTTCATGAATGGATCTTGATTGATCAAATATTAATCCTGCATAAAATCACATCACAGATATAAACATTGAAAGCATTGCAGTTAAAGTATCAGCTTTACTTTGTCTAAAAACGCAATAATAACATAATAAAAGCTGCTTCAGCCCAACACCTCCTCAGCACTGCAGGCCTGTGTCTCCGTCGACTGCCTTCCTGTCACAGAGGTGATGACGACAGGTTTTTGTACATTTCCAGCCGTGCTTCAAGTAATTTGCAACTATTCAAAAGCTGCTACTCTCCATACAAGTGCACAACTTTCATGCAGCATTAGCACAGTTGGTCTGTTTTTGTTAGCATGTTGTTTCTGACTGCCGCGCTCTGATACAGCTGACATTAGTGTCAGTGAACCTTGGTTTGTAACAGCGCTGTAGCAGGTTGTACTTCTGTGCTGATAGAGGCCAAAACGCTGTTCAGCAAACTGAATCACAGGCGGGGGATGTGAAACACATCCGTGCCCTAACTCAGCTAAAGTTTGTGATAATTACTGAAATCTGCTTTTAAACTCTACTTTGCATTTTTTGGCAAGTTAGTTCAAGTATAAATTTTACTACTTTTTTTATAGCGTGCAACATTTGCTTATGTTCATGAAGGTTTCACAGGGATACGTATTTTTACATAAACACATTTTGTAGTATTTCCTGTGTCCACACTGTTACAGCTAACTCTGTCTTCATGCATTTAGTTTGTCTTAGACCCACACTGGTCCTAAACCTTGTTCTGTATATTAGATATGGATCACAGGTTTCTGTTTTACCTAGTAGTAGTAGTTTTACGAGTAGGAAAAGGTTTTACTGTGAAAACCACAGACATGTTTAACAAAATGTTTTCATGGTTTTATGCAAATATAAATAGTAAATTTCAAAAATCCAAGTACAAATTCTGCAAACAGCAAAGGTTTATGCAGCTGTTGGCATATCAATTCAGACAAAGCCTCAGACGTTTTGTTTGTACAGCTATTTAAACGTCTTTACAAAAAATCTGAAATAGAATAGAATAGAATAGAATAGAATAGAATAGAATAAATCATTATTATCCCATGAATGAGAAATTTGGGTGTTACACAGCTCATACACAGCTTATAGCAAGAGGACTATAGACATAAAGTAGCCCTATATACATAAGCACCTGAAAATCAAATACACAGATAAAATGTAGAGTGATATATATATATATATATATATATATATATATATATATATATATATATATATATATATATATATATATATATGTACACAGGTGTGGGGGTGTATGAATGTTCCTGGTGAAATAAACTGTGTACAAACAAGCTGCCAATGAGTCGCAGCACCTGAAAACATATGAGATGTCAGTTAAAAGTGATGGGTAGGATGACCATGTTAAACTGTAGCGTCTGACAGCTGCTGTAATGACCTGTGGTAGCGCTGCTTCCTACACTGTGGGTGTAAAAGTCCACT
This sequence comes from Neolamprologus multifasciatus, assembly GCF_963576455.1. Lineage (NCBI taxonomy): Eukaryota > Metazoa > Chordata > Actinopteri > Cichliformes > Cichlidae > Neolamprologus > Neolamprologus multifasciatus. Next base: position 14,237,599 of record NC_140440.1, on the reverse strand, counting down.
GCTGAACGAGCTGCTCGGTGTTCAGTCTCATGCAGGAGATGGGAGGAGTTGTCCGTGATGGATGTTAGCTTAGACAACATCCTCTCCTCCCCAACCTGCTCGATGGACTTCAGCGGACAGTCCAGGACAGAGCTGGTCCTCCTGACCAGTTTGTTGAGTTCCCCCCGTCCCTCTCTGCCAACGGGTCTGAAGTGGTTCAGCTCCTTGGGGTGCGTTGTCTTTGGCACTGGCACCAAGCAGGAGGTCTTCCACAGAATGGGAACCTCTCCAGGCTGAGGTTAAAGATGTGATAACCTCACAGAGTTGATCTGCACAGTCCCTCAAAAGTCTGGAGCTGATTCCATCCAGACTCATGGCCTTCCTGGTTTTCATCTTCAGCTTCTTCACACTTTGTCAGTTGTGATGAAGAGGCTGCAGTGTGGGGTGGGGGTGGGTGGCTCCTGATGACTGGCATGGGGGGAGGAGGCAGTAGAAGGAAAAGGGGGACAGATGAGGTGCATCTGATGTCCCCGGTACTGTGGGGGATTGCAGAGAGGTGTGATGAGCTCTGGAGGATGGGCGGGGCTTTGGGGTGAAACCTGTTAAAGAACTTCTTGATCCTCAGTCATCCAGGTAAGTAAATCTCCAAACGTTGATTCTGTTCATCTGGATGTTTTCAGTAGGAAAAACGTTTCATCCAGGTGACGTCTTCAGTCTCAGCTGACTGCAGGTTTCCCTATCAGCCCAAAGCTGGTCTGCAGACTCGGGGCCTCTGCTCGCTGTGCTCAGTGTGCTGATGGTTCAGTTAAGTGAGGTCTGTCCAAACTTTTGACTGCTACTGTATATCATTTATTTTAAAATCATTGATTTATTGAAAACCTTCACAGTTACAAACTAAATCTGTTAGTTCATTAAAATGACCAAAATTATACTTTTTTGCTATAATTTTGTGTCATTAAATTGTATCTATGCATTTATTGTATTACATTAGAACAGTTTTATGTATTAGATATGCATTTATTATTATTATTATTATTATTATTATTATTATTATTACATTAGAACAGTTTTATGTATTAGATGTGCATTTCAGTTTTAAGAAATCATTTAACATTTCTGACAGTGTTTCACAGACGTGGAAAAAATGAGTAAAAAATCACCAATAATTTAATTAGAAATTAAATTAACATTCATATTTATACACAGAAGTTTTTCATGTTATTCATTAGTTGACTGTTGTGTATAATTGTTAATGTTTTTAAACAAGATACATGTTATTATTACAAAGAAGAGCAAATGCTGCAACTGTCATGATATATTATTGATATATATTCATATATTACGATCATTATTTAGCATTAAAAGCACTTTAGAGTGCATGTTACATTTTAATGTTACAGGGCTTCAAGCATTTTACACTTTAGAGAAGAGACTTTAGCTGGGGTTCAAATCAGGAGCTTCCTTCCTGTGAGGCAACACTGCAAAGCTAGGCCACTATAGCCCATCTTTATGACTTTAGGCTTTTTAATCTGTGATTCACTGAAATCGACTGTTCTGAGCTGAAACGTTTAAAGAAAAGAAAGATAAAACTAGAGAGGAAATAAGAGTGACAAGGAAAAAACAGAAGAGGAGCTTCAAAGAGAAAAGGATCGACAAAATGAAAGGTGAAATAAGACAAAAATGACTTTTTTTATTTTTCTCTTTCATTGCCAACAAACTGAGCCGTGCAGGAGGTGCAGGCAGACTGATGGCTTTTTTATCTCAACCTTACACACCTATATAAAGCAGACTGGTAAAAGACACACATATATAAACACTTTCACACAGAGACACCATTAATTCCTTTTAGCTACGATTAATTAGATCCATTTAACCCGTGTGCTCAGTGTGGCACAGAAAGAAAAAGCTGCAGGGGCTGGACCGGCTCCCAGCACCAAACACACGTGCAAAAACAATCAGCAAATCAGCAGCACGGCGTCCACAAATTGCCTCTTTTTTATTTATTTATTTTTTTATCTGTCGTCCGAGGAAGGTGACCTGTTGCTGGGACTAAGGATGGCCACTTTCTGCCATCGTAGCTGCAGTTTCTAGTGAGAATAAAATCTAATAGAAGTCTCAAAGTAAAATAAAAAGTAAAATAGAACAAAGATAGTAGATTATTGGGTTAAGAAATGCCCAATAATCTATTATTTACTCTTGTAAAGCAACAGCAGTACTTGTAGCACTACAAGAAGTCCTGGATCGAATCACAGCTGACAGTTGATGTGACCTGTTTAAATCAAACTGACTCGTGTGCCTGCCTCAGTTTGCTCTGGATGCTCCAGCTTCCCCACAGTTCAATAACATGTATGCTACGTTATTTGGTGATTTATAAAAGATACTTGCTAATGTTGAAACTTTTCTATGAATGGGGGCTATGTGATGAGTTTAGGGCAATGACCTCAGATCATTTTGGTTTAGTGTGTTTCAGGCTCAGGTGGAAGCTTCTAGCTCAGTAAAGATTGTGGAGTCCTGTGCAAAGTGTGGAAAACACAACATTGATCTGAACTGCAGTTTGTGTAACACTGCAAAGGTCTGAATGCTCCTTCTGCTGCAACATTCATAGCGTGAATCAAAGACCTGTCTGCAGCTCTTTAAGCTGAATGTTCTGCGGTGATACTGAGGTGACCTTAAACAAATGTCTTGTGTTCAAGCCCGGAAAACCACCAGCCACTTTCATTTGCATGTGTGTGTATTTTCATTGCATGCAATTGCTTCATTGTGCTTTCCAAAGCATAAGGAGCTTATAAAACAAAGCCAAATGTGTTTAAACAGTATTCTTACAGACATGTTTTAGCACTTTAAAGCTCTTAACAGCCCTCACTGTCCCAGATACAGGCATGTCATTAGTATACCTGCATGGAACAAATGACAACGAACATTTGCAAAATGATTAAATGTCACAAGAAAAAGTGTCATTCATGTAGTATTAATAATTTAGTATTAATAAGTTTATATTAACTCATCCATCCACCTGGTACCCAGGTTCAGGTTACAGAGGCAGCAGCAGAGAAGCCCAGAGTACCCTCACCCCCCCACCTCTCTTAGCTCATCTGGGAGAACACCGAGTGGTTCCCGAGCTGGCTGACTCCTGAGTCTGCCCCTGAGCCTAATCCTGGTGGCACATGTCCAAAACAACTCACCCAGGAGGAGCCGAGGTGCAACTTAATAAGATACATAAAGCCCCTTAACTGGAACTCATCTTTAGTTTTGTCCTCGACCTCATTGTTGAAGCCCAGAGCTCACGAGGACTGATGGCTGATTGACCAATAAATCAGCAGCTTTGTTTTTATGCTCAACACATCAGATGAGTCTCCCCATCACTGTGTATGCAGCCCCAATCCATCTGATTATCTCATGCCCCACTTTCCCCTCACTCGTGAATAAGACTCTGAAAAACGTAAACTCGTCCCAGACTGAAAATGGTCATTCCACCCTTTTCCTGCTGCACCGTGGCAGTGGGAGGTTCACCACCCGCTGAAGCCAGCACAACCACGTCAGCCGCAGAACGCAAAGATACCAGAGGGCACCAGAGTTAAGACCTCCCACTTAGGCTATGCCTCGACAGTCTGTACATAAAAACTGAATAGCATCAGTGACAAAGGGCGGCCCTGATGGAGTCCAAAACCCACCTGAAAGGAGTAAAACTTACTGCCACCAAGCTCTTGCTGTGGGTGTGTGGGGACCAAACGGCCTGTAACAATGGGCCTGATATTAAATACTCCCAAACCAGGATACCCTGAGAGATGTGCTCAGTGCCTTCTTCACAAAACACACATAGATTACTTGGATGAACACTCAAACATACTTCAGAGGATAAAGAGCTGGTGGTCAGGTGGTGTTCCACAGCCAGTGTGAAAACTGCACTACTTTCATCAGTGCTGTGAGGGTTGATTAATGGACAGAATACCTCTCCAATAATGCAGCCTAGATCATCCCGGGAGCAATGGAGGTGCACAGTCCACTCACACTCAGTGTCCCCAGCCACGCTTGAAACACAATCAAAGCTTTGCCAGTGGTGGACATTTAAGATCTGGAGGACTGGGGCCTCTGCCAGATGCTCCCATGGCCCCCTCAGCTGGAGTGTGTTTTGGTCCATCAGGTGTGTTCAGCATCATTCCTCACCATCAGGTGGTATCAGTTCTGCTCCTGTCTTAACCCAACACCCAACAAATACAGCTCAGAGCTGATGATACGACAATGACATTCCTCGACCTGCGACCTATGCTGTCCTGGTGTCTAATGCCCCTCTCCGTGCCTCGTGGCATTGCCCCTTCATGTGAGTGAAGTTGCCCCCACCTTCTTCAAATCCAACAAAAGTGGTGCCACATGTTTGTGCTGCAAACATTTTTGTTTATGCTGCTATCACTTTAAAAATATTAATAAAATAATATCTTGATGCTCAATCATCCAGGTAAGTAAATCCTAAAAGGTTGATTCTGTTCATCTGGACGTTTTCAGTGGGAGAAACGTTTCATCATCATCAGGTGACGTCTTCAGTCTCAGCTGACTGCAGCTTTCCCCGATCTTATAAACAGGACATGTACAGTACAGTGATAATAACAACCCAGTGTTTTGTGTGTTTTAGTTTTATTCTTTGATTATTTTTATTTTCTCAGTGTTTCCTGGTTTATTTTGAAAGAGTCTTGTGTGTCTTTTCATTGTGTAAGTTTTTCCCTGTGGTGTCTTTATGTTCATTTGTGTCTTTATGTTCATTTGTGTCTTTATGTTCATTTGTGTCATTGTTTTTTGGACGATGTTTTCACCACCCAGAGAGGAGATTACAAAGGCCTCTCCCTCCCCCACCTCGGTGCCTCTGATCACATCACTGTTATGCTAATGCTAGCATACAGGCTCCTGGTCAAAGTCACCAAACCAGTTTGTAAGCAGGTACGTGTGGCTGGAAGGGTCACACATACCACCACAGACTGGGAGATCTTTAAACAGGCTGCCACACGCGACAACACCACAGACTTTCAGGACGATACAGAAACTGTCATTGCCTACAACCCAAAATGCATCGATGATGTCACAGAGACCAGGACTATCACTGTACGGGCCAATCAGAAACCATGGCTCACAGCTGAGGTCTAAAGGCTCCATAGGTGGTGAAATGCAGCCTTCAGAGGATGAGGTGAGCCTAAGAACAGCAAGAGCAAACCTGTCATGTGCCATCAGAGGTTAAAAGGCAGTACTCCAGGAGGATTTGGCAAAGCTTCAGCGACAGCAGAGATGCAGGAATACAAACCATCACAGACGGCCCACTCTGCAGACCGTGGTGACACAATCCCCAGACAGTGTGTGCAGATCCCTTGCCAAAATCAATACACGCAAAGCCCCAGTTCCTGATAACATCCCTGGACGAGCACTGACGGACTATGCTGTGGACTCACAAATGTGTTCACAGGCATCTTTAACACATCACTAGGGTCAGACCGTCGTTCCCACATCGAAGCCTCCACCATCATTGCTGTACCCAAGAAGTCATCTACCTCCTGCTTTAAGGACTACTGTCCGGTCGCACCTCCATCATTATGAAGAGCTTTGAACGGTTAGTCATGCATCAAATCAAATATCTCTTCCCCCCAACCTGGATCCCTTCAAGTTCACATACCCGTCAACGCTCAACCAATGATGCAGTTTCAACTGCCCCTCACTCAGCCCTCACACATCTGAACACTAGAGACTCATATGTCAGATGATTGAGCATCAAGACAGTCTTTTATTAATATTTTTAAAGTGATAGCGGTACAAACGGAAAATTTTGCAGCACAAATGTAGCACAAACATGTGACACTACTTTTGTTGAATTTGAAGAAGGTGGGGGGGCAACTTCACTCACATTGCCCTTCTCCTCCTGCTCCTCCTGTGGGGTGGTAAGCCAAGAGGAGGGCGGGGCCATGTACCTTCTTTAGAGCCAGGAGTCGGCTTGGCTCTAACAAAACATCCCTGATAGAAAATAAAATGAACTTACCTGACTCCAAAGACAACAAAATATACAACCTACAACAATTTCCTACCTAACCAGCACATAAACAGGGAAAACAAGGGAAACAAAGCCAGCTCTCCCCTACAGGCAGTCTGAACACAGACAGATCCAAAGGCAGGTAAGCCTGCACGAGTATGGCAAAGTGGCCAGAGGGCCCAGAAACACAGCTCCACATCCTCCTGGGGGATGTAACACATCCAAAAGGCTTCTTTATTTCTAAAGAAAGAACAATGGTATGGATTTTAATTATTTTATCCCACTGTGGATGTGGTTTGTGGCTCAGCTGCAGAGGAGTGTGGAGCGGTGGGTTCAGGGTGTGAGGGAGGTTGTCTATCGCAGCTCAGAGTTCACAGAGAACACCAGCGTCCAGGTAAATGTGAGTATTGCAGGTGAGTAGATGATCCGAGAAATTACTCGAACACAAAGATACCCCAAGATGAGTAAGACAAGCACGATGGTTCACTCGAAACACTCACGGCCAAATGCTAACATCGGTTAGCAGATGATCTGGCAGAGATTGCTGTGTGCACTGGTCTGAAGTAGAGCTGGTTGAGTCACCACCAGGTGTGGACAATGGCTAAGATGATGAGAGCTGTGGAAGTGGAGACCACAGCACTGTGGAAAAATACAGCCGCTCACCCGGACCACGACAAAAGGTTTCTCCTAAGCATTCTTCACGCCGTAATCCTGTTCCTGGGCCGCTCATGAATGCTTTTATTGCCAAACAACCAGACATCATTTTGCTAACTGTCCGTCGCTTCAGCACAAAGAGCAAACTCTAAACTCTAAACCCCCAAAAGTGTCTCTACTCCTGACCCAGGGAGACGGGGATGGAAAACTGTAAAACTGTAAATAAAAACATTCACGTGACTGCGACGCTGTGTGCCTTTGGTCCTTTCTACCTCCACCTGTAAGCCTGACAGCTGAGAGACAGGTGAATTAAATTTAGTTTCCCAGCTCTATGACAAGGTTCTAGTAGTCAAATGTTCAAAAGTGTAGTTTAAATTTGTATTTGTGCTTATGTTTTAAATTTGTACTTACTTACAGCTCATAAGTAGACTTTGACCTGTGAGACTTTACCATTGAGGTCTGAGCGGTGCCCATGTAATGTGCTGCCAATTCAGGGTCATTAAAGCTATCAAACCAATTTAGTTATTGATAAAGTGCAAATCAAAACAGTGGCCTCAGTGCGCTTTACATATTATTATAAACAAGGGACCTACAATAATACTGAGAAAACCACATTTAGCTAACTAGCCAAGTCAACGTTTTGGGGGGTTTTTTGAAGAAAGCGCCATCTCCTGGTGGAAGGGTGTGTTTACACTGGAAAGTAGTCAGGCCCCAAGGGAGAGACGGGGACACCTGACAGCTGACCTCTGGCTGAAAACTGCAATTTTGAGGGGCTGTATTTGTTGTTCACCATTTGTACTTAATACATACACATCTATGGGATCGGTCAATATTCTGTCTGCTTATCAGGCATTTAATTACACTTGTTCATTATTCATCTTATCAGTTAAAGTTATACGTTTTGAATCAAAGGGATCATATGATTGTATCAATCTGATGTTTGATTGTGTTTTTCTTTTAACTGCATTTACCTAAACCAGAAGAACAGGTGCACTCACAGATGTCCACGCTGTCGATACTTTAGAGATCATTTTGTTGCTCTTTTAATTAAAATACTGCTGTGATGTGGAAATACTATGACTGGATTCAGTCTATTTAGCCAAAGTCTCCCATGTTTATCACTTCCCAGTCGGAATCTAAAAATTATCTGCCATCATTATGTTGCTCCAAAGAAAGAAGCAATGGGAAGGAACTTTCAGTCTGCTCACCTCTGACTTTGTAATGAGCCTCAGCCGGAGGATATCCAGGGACATCTTCAGTGCCAAGTTAATGAGAAAGACTATGATTGATGTGCCAAAAAATGAAAATATAACACTGTGCTCGAAAAGTCTAAAAGGCTGAACCGTGCATGACAATACACCACGGGGATACAATATCATCTTTGGTGGGGAACATATTCTGTTTTAATGAAAACGGGGAAAAAAACGGCCTAAAAATCTCCATCATATCTTAGTTAAAGACCTCATCAGATTATTTTTACATGTGGTACTTTCCAAAAAGCATAACGGGAGGCAGAGCTATCAGGCAGCTCTCCTGTGGGAGACAGACACGTTCACTACTTTTAAGATTAGGTTTCAAATCTCTCTTCTTAAAATAAATTTAAGCCTATAGTTAAGGTTGGATCTGGTTACCCTGAACCATCCGTTAGCTGTGCTGCTATTGGCTCAGAACAATGGAGACTTCTCCCCCGCACTCTTTTAATTTCAGTAAGACTTTTCAGTATATATATATATATATATATATATATATATATATATATATATATATATATATATATATATATATATATATATATATATAATTTATTTTACTTTTCGAGTAAAATAAATAAAATAAAATTCTCTACAACTCTGAAAGTCTCGGTGTGGTCAACAGCAGACACACATTATGTCCCTATCGTGGTCTAAACCAATCAGAGATAGTCAGGGGCGGGACCTCTCTGAGGTCTGTAGTCCTGCGTCTAAGTTTGAAAGTTCAGGCAGATAGAGAGAGGTGAGCAGCGTGAATAAAGTGATATTTATTCATGAAATCCTGAATCGACTTTTAAATATAAATGTATTTTGCCAGAATCTCAGGTTAAAGCTCACAAAACTATTTCAACAACCACCAAACAGCAAATGAGAGCACTTCTACATGGGCACGCCGTCGGGGCTGAAAGCCGACAGCTCACCGATTCTGCTGCGTGGGCGGGTCCGCGCTTTGTGTTTACGTCTTTTTTGCGGAAAGGGAAACAGCAACAAAGGAGAAACCAGATCACTGTGCATGGCAGGAACAATTTATATTACAAAATCAGCTATAACAGGAATAAACTGGTAAAGTTGATGCTGTAATGAGCTTTGTGAACTGTAAACAATAACATAGGGTTTTTTACGTTTATTCACTGTATCGTCTCTATGCTATCTCCACTGTAACAGACGCGACTCTACATGATCCAGAGTGCACGTGAGGTGCTCACCATCTCATTTCACAGTCTTTGTGAGAGAACATTGTTTATATGTCCACCCTCAGGTGTGTGTCCTGTTTTTCTGCATTGCTTGTTTGTTGTTTTTATTTCTCTTGTTGTTCAGAAACGTTTCAGTATGATCTGTAATGTTTACCGTCTGAAATCAGGGATTATTCCCTCGTGCTTTTTGAGACTTTGCACTTTTGGTGAAACTCGTTACCTGCTTTATCTTTGCAAAGCTGATCTCTGAGCTGCTGGCTATACCCCCCCCCCCCCCCCCCCCCCCCCCCCCCCCCCCCCCCCCCCCCAATGTCTGAGGCTTCTGTCTTTGTTTTCACATGTTCCCCAATTCCCCACCCACTACTTCCTTCCCCTCCCCCAAATCTCCTCCATTCCTTAAGTCTATGCGTCCATTTTCTCTGCTGAAGGAGAATAAGTGTAACATTTAGACGGATTCAGACTGTATATCTGAGAAAAGGCCAGGCTGGCATTTTGCACAGCTGTTACATTTTATTACAGCTTCTCAGCATGTGTGGCTGTGTGAGGCAGGTCTGGAGAGAAAAGCATGCAAAATGACAGAGGAAGACACATGGAGTGAGATATTCCCTCCCTTATATGTTCACCCTCTTTATTTCTGCATCTTGCTTTTCTACTAACCTCTTTCCTTCTTTCCTTCCCTCGTCCTTTTAGCTGCTGTACCTTTTCCCATTGTCCCGTTGTCTTGAGCAATATTGATTTGCACCGAGAAAGTCAGACTTCATGTCTGCAGAACGTTCACTCCTTTAATGTGTGTTATCTCTGAAAATTCAATATTGGCAGTATTCTTACAGAGTAAAATATATAATAAAGTAAAGAAAAAAAACATAAAATAGCCAGATTGATACACATATCAATCAAATGCATTTAACTAAGTAATGCTGTAGAGACTCCCTTGCAGAGAAAGGCACAGATGCACTCAGTGTGGGTGGAATTAGTTCAGTCCTGACTCTACGTAGGTCACCTTGACAAAAAGAAGTCAGAACCAGAAGCTTTTGTCGAGTGTTTGGTTACAGTTTCTTTCCACAAACTCTGTAGTTTTAAACTGTTCCAACATCTCGCTCTGTGTATCTGCAGATTCTGAAATATCATTGAAATGGTGGAAAAACTGACGTGATCGTACACTTTTGTGTTAAACTGGGCTGTGGCGACCGCGGCGCAGCGCACCAGGGTACAAAAATCGAGACGCACACGATCGGTCGATGTCAAATGTGACACATGACACAGGCGGCACTGGAGGCCTAATGGGGTGATTAGTAGGAGCACTCCAGCCTTTGAGAGATCGAACACAAAGGCAAATATCTCAGAGGGACCGCAGGGTTTAGACAAGAAGAATAAAGGGGGGGGGGGCTCTGAAGAAGAAGTCTGTGTTATGGCAGAGGGAGAGTCCAACCTTGGCAGTGTGCTAATGAAATTTACTGCCTTGTTGTCGCCAAATGTGGGGATATCCAGCCTCCACAGCTGATGCCAGTGAGGGACATCTGCTTTCTGACGATGAGGATATCCAGAATACTGACGTCTGTTTTCTGCTGAAGGGAATTCCTGAATCATACTGATTACTCAAAAGGTTTTCTATGTTGATGAAGACGACACGGGAGTAAGATGTGCTGCCCTTTCCAGCCTGAAGCTGAAGCTGTTCTTCCTCTAGTTTCCTTGTGAGGAACAGAAACACCAGCTGAAGATTCAGCCTGGGAGTCCACAGGTGGAAATTTAAAATCTTCTTGTTATTTATATATTTAATTTAATTTAAAAGGTACCTCAGCACAGTTACCAGACTGTATGAGCGTGCAGGTGTTTAAGTGCATTTTTCAGTGAGACCTACATGGAGGCAGGAAGGAAAACACGATGAATGTCTCAGCTGAAAGACATCAATCACTGTTCCATCATTATGTCGATATTATTACTATTTATATTCCATATGTGCACAGTTGATGTGGAGCACCCACCATTTCATTTTACATGTATAATGACAAAGGGTGGCGTGCCCAGTCTGGGTCAGGGACGAGTTCCTGCCCCGAGTGGAGGAGTTTAAGGATCTTAGGGTTTTGTTCATGAGTGAGCGACAGATGCATCGGTGCTGCGGCTGCAGTGACGCTGATGCTGTACCAGCCTGTCGTGGTGAAGCAGAGCTCAGAGCAGAGCCGCTGCTCCTCCACATCGAAAGGAGTCAGCTGAGGTGGTTCAGGTGTGGGCATGTCCCACCAGGAGGAGGTCCCGGGGCCAACCCAGGACGCACTGGAGAGATTAAATCTCTCTGCTGGCCTGGGAACGCCTCGGTGTTTCCTCGGACAAGCTGGAGGAGGTGGCCAGAGGGAGGTGTGGGCTTCTCTGCTTAGGCTGCTGCACCCGCGACCCGGCCGTGGATAAGCAGAAGAAGATGGATGGATGGAATATAATGACAATAAAGGACTATTCTGTTCTATTCTATTCTATGGCAATCTACCCTGCAGTAAGTGATCCACTTCTGTAGTACAGAAAACCAGAGTTACCTTGAAGTCACCTGGATTAGATGAAATCTTACTTCATGATGATTTAACATATAGAATTTAAAACAGGATGTTTCAGTCACGCACAGTATCTCACCCCTATAATTTTAAAAATATTTTGTTATATTTTAAATATTTTGTTGCCAGCTGTTTAGATGTTAATGGCTGTATGTTGAGTTATTCTGAGGTGACAGCAAATTCACACTGTTGTACGAGCTGTACACTGACTACTTTACATCGTGTCAAAGTGTCGTGTTCTCAGTGTGAGGGCTGCACTCACTTCTGTGAGGTACTGGAGCTGTTCTGCTTTTGCTTTGGGAAAATCCAGGTCATGGCATCTTCATACAGATTTCTGTATCAGTGCCTTTATCAGGCGTCTGTTGTGTTATTTGGAGTAGATTTCCAGTCCTGCATGCAAAGAAAATGTCACTGCTGGAAGTCTAAGCTGAAGTGTGAGATCACAATCAGAGTGTACAGATGCCAGAATAAGACACTGCAAATGGAAGCTAACAGGCCATGCAGGCATGAGGCCACATCCTGAATTGTAGAACAGTCTAATTCTGTTGGGAGAGGAAGACATCATTATGAGGAAGAAATGCCATGATTTCTCCAGACAGAACAAAGCAGAAAAGACTTTCTTTGTGTGTGAGTATGGAAATAGGGCAGTGCAGAGCAAGGGTCCTCAGAGACACTTTAATTATGAATAGAAAATGAGAGACACAGACCAGAGAGGAGGACGTTTCTCTCTTTCCTCTCACTGATCACTGTGACAATGACACAAGGACATGTTTCGGTAGGAAATGAAAGTGATATGCTTTGGTATGTCTAATGAAAATTGATTGAAGAGTGGAACTCTTTATGCCGTGGCTATGAGAGTTCATACGCTTTGCAGTCAGCACATCTTTGGTGCAGATGAGTGTGAGCGAGGACAGTAAGCAGCTTATTTCACTGTCGGTCATGGAGAGGGAAATACATCAGCATCAGAACATTTATTACCTGCTTGATTGTTTCTTTTTCTTTTGTGTCCTTTGTTTACTTTTTTAAACACAAAAATCTAAAAACACCACAATTCACATTTTATCATAAATTCAGATTAAATCAAACGAGGAAATCATTGTGGAAAAAGCCTCAGCAGCACACACAAGAAAAAATAACACATTAAGTGAAACCAGTTAGAACAAATGTTTTTTCTTCTTCTGTTGAAGGAGAAGTAAATACTTCCCTGACGCTAATGAGGTGACCTTCAAGTAAAATTCAGCATTAGATAAACCTTTATTATTTATTATTAGTAGAAAAAAGAAGAACAGTGGGGTCGGGGTCATGAACTCTTTCGGAAATGGGGCACAAAAAAAGTTCTCACAAAAATTGTTCTTGTTTTTTTATGTTGCACTTTTTATTACAGCTCGGTAATAAAGGGGTAATAGTAGGGTTTTATTTTATTATCCATTTACAATGTAACTGATAAAAAGGAAAAACATGAAAAACAAAGTGCTGCATTTTCAATTCGTTCTGAAGCCTGATCAGTCTTTATCAACTGCATCTCAGTCAAACTGGCTGAAAAGAAGCATCACGTGGCACATTTCACATATTTAATGACGCAGTGATCTGTGCTGCATATTTATATATTGCACGTATGTTAAACCCAGGGGGTTAAAAATATTAATGTCGACACTATAGAGTCAAAGGTGAGTGTTCAGCAGGTGTAATTTTATAGACTGGAAATTTAAAGCTCACATGTAATGTCCTAATTAATTTTAGAAATTTAAAATCAGATATTGAATTTATAAATTATGTTTTTCTTGCTTATTTTTGTGATGCTTCTTGCAGAAAAAACCTGAAGTAGACAAATATTTATTTATTCACAGGCAGTTTAGCATAAACTGGCTAGTTCATTGTGATAACATTTACAGTGATGTCTTACATTTGACTGTCTAAATGTTGATTACATTAGGATTAGTCGACATTAACTCCAAGGATTCATGTTTTCAAATGATATTGAAATTACATCCAGGACTCAGGAATAAAGCCACACCCCCGACTCCACCTCTCAGCCCCTCACACATGCAGATAAAAAAGTGGAAAAAAAGAAACATGTAAATGCAAAAGAACCATTAGTTTGAACAATTTTATCCCAAAAAAACACAACGTTTCCTTTTTTAGTTTCAGTTTTTACTCTTAATGGCATTTTTTTAATAGCAAAACCAAGAGTTGCTGTTCTGGCACCGTGCAGAGCTGACACCATGCCACCATAGAAACTGTGCATTGAATTTTGAGATGGATCTTTAGGGAGAATTTAACATAAAGTAAAGTTTGTAAATCACTGATCTACAGCATCCAACCAAGGAACCCTTCAAGGACCTCCTTAATCCCACCTGCAGGTCTTCCATGGAGGAAGCAGAGTCTGGGGATGAGGTGGACAACCGTCTATCTGCTGGGATGAGGTCACAGAGGCAGTTAAACAACTCCTTGGCGGCAGAGCCTCTGGGGTGGATGAAGTCTGTCCCGAGTTCCTGAAGGCTCTGGATGTTGTAGGGCTGTCCTGGTTGACACGCCTCTACAATGTTGCGTGGAGATCAGGGGCAGCACCTCTGGACTGGCAGACCGGGGTGGTGGTCCCCATCTTTAAGAAGGGGGACCAGAGGGTGTGTTCCAACTACAGGGGATCACACTCCTCAGCCTCCCTGGGAAAGTCTATGCCAGGGTGCTGGAAAAGAGAGTCTGTCCGTCAAACCTCAGATACAGGAGGAACAATGTGGTTTTTGTCCTGGTCGTGGAACACTGGACCAGCTTAGGCTGCTGCCCCCGCCACCTGACTCCGGATAAGCGGAAGAAGATGAATGGATGGATGGATTACTTAACCCTTTAAAGCCGGTCAGAGCAGGCACGCTCTGTTTTGCGTAACTATTTTTAATTCCCGGTAGCTCTGCAACCACGTGAGCTAGCGCAATAATTTTTTTTGCATATGAAACCGGAGGAGTTGTACTTACATCTTATGCCTTCAGCTTGTCCTCGGTCACAGTTTCCTTCCACATATAGCTTTGCAAAAACTGCATAAAAAGCACTTGCAGCAACAAAAACATAATATTCCAGAAACACGCTTTGCCGATCCGATCAGCTGTTTGTAACACTTCCTACATCCATCAGCGCGAACTATTGCATGTCCTCCATGACCTGCCCGAAACCGGAAGTGACGTCATTTTGCGGAAATGTAGTTTTTTACCATCAGGGCCTCATGAGCCTATACTGGTGTTTTTAAAAGTTATCTTTGACTTTATGACTTTCTGTGTCGTTTCTGGGATGCTTAGGACTCATATTGCACTGCTGGAAATAGTTTATTTTGATGCAGATGCTGCTTTTTTGCAAATTTGCATTATATTTATTTTCGTTTTTCCTGCAGTGTATAAAAATTGATGTATTTCAAAAATAAAACTATGAAGACACTCAAAATAAATTTCCTGTGGTGGGAAACTATTTTGTGCAACTTTTTTGTATTTACAGTTTTGAGGGATAAGCCTCTTAAATTTCTCTAACTAGAAATATATGTTAAAAAAACAAAAACGATTTTACATTTTTTTGTAGTTTATTGCACTTTTTTGCAATGTATGTAATTACTATGCACTTAATGCAGACATATTATTAAAATGTAGGCTGTAATGGTTGTATTGATGTATAGCAACTTCAAATGCTCCCAAAAATGGCTCCACAACATGTAAACATATAATATAAGCTCTGGCGCACTTGGTTCTATGGTAGGTCTTAAAGGGTTAATATTTCCATATATATACTTTTAAATCTCTTTGCAAAGAGTTTAGTTAGGTTTAGGTTCAGGGTCTAAACTTCAAAAATTAATGTAAAAACCAGTGATCCCTAAAATTTGCAAGATTTATATTTTTAAAAGAATTACTGAACATTGTGTGGACTATTTGTTTGGGTTTTATTTTTCTCAAGACGTTAGGGATTACAAAACTAGAATCTTTGGCAATCTTTGACAAATTTTGAAATGAAAAATTTCTCTATTTCATGTCTTTCCATGAATAAAGATGAAAGGTTCATGAGAAGAAGGGAAAAGTTTTCTGTTATTTCAATGTGAAGCCTTCATATATACTGCAGATTCTTATTAGAACACCCTGGATAAAGGAAAGAAGAACAGATGTGTAAACAAACTTTAAAGTCTTCTGACGCTCTGATTGGGGTTGGATATGAAATATTCACCAATAGGTGTGGATAGTCTTATTTTTGGCTCTCAGTCGGGACGCTCCATTTTTTTGTTTTCATTCACAATGCTCCACTTCTTCCCATAAAAAAACATTAGATGAGCCAGATGGCCGGAGCTCCCAACTACGCCGACTCACATGAAATATTCAGCCAGGATCTTTATGATTTTTTAAAAAACAGGTTACAGGATACATAAGCACCTGTTTATGAGTTTAGCTGGCCTCCCCCAAAACACAAGCATCCTATCTCCTTTGCTCTTTTTTCTTCAATTGAAAATGGTTTTAAAGACACTTCATTTTAGGGTCCAGTTATTATGTTAGGCAGCTATAACATTTTATCCACATTGCCATGGCTGACTTTGGCTTCTCAAAGTAAATATAAGCACTGTGCTCTCAGGCCGGTGGCTTGTTGGGGTTCCTCGGATGTTTCAAAGTATTATGGGAGGCAGAGCCTTCAGCTTTTAAGCCCCCGTCCTGTGGAACCAGCTCTCAGTTTTGATTTGGGAGACAGACATGCTCTCTACATTTAATATTATCCTTAAGACTTTTATTTTTGCATTGCACTGGATCAGATGACCCTAAGTCCTCCCTTAGTTATGCTGCAATAGACTTAGTGCATCATAGGAAGCTCCGAGCAGTTTGAGTATCTCTCCTTCTCTCACACCTTTTACTCCCTGAGTGTTTATACACCAATCTGCATTTAATTATGAAGTGATATTAATCACTGGCTCTCTTCCATGGCATGTCTTTTGTCCTGTCTCCCTCACCCTCAACCAGTCGCGGGTGACGTCTGCCCCTCCCTGAGCCTGGTTGTGCTGGAGGTTTCTTCCTGCTAAATGGGAATTTTTCCAACCACACACTTCTTTGGGTTGGCCGTGAGCCCTGCCTGCCTCAGGGACTCCAGGACCCCAGCCACATGCTGCATATGCTCCGATCAGGTGTCACTGTGGATGATGACATCATCCAGGTAGGTGGAACTATCTGCAGTACCTTTTCCTTAGACTCTGGAGAATACTAAATCTGCCAGTAGCCCTTGGTTAAATCCAGTGTCTAAGCAGTCGAGGAACTCACAGACCCGGGGCATGGGTTGGGGGTTAACCCTAACCCTTTGCTCTTAGGTTTAGAACATACTTATTTCCATATTTAGCTAAGCTTGGACCTTCCTCTCAGTTTTCTTTAATCAGGCCCAAGAACAACACCTTTCTGCCAAACAGCAACTCAAGGGGAGAAAATTGTGCGGAGGCCTGGTACACCTCCTGCACCGCAAACAACAAAGGATCTAACCAGCGACCCCAAATGTGCTCATCCTCATCCTTGCTATCATCCATCAGTTTTTCATCACGTGAAATTTTTTGCCATTTTTACAAACGATTCCCTTATCGATTCCAGTTGCCCCGAATGACGTCGCCACGTTGCGGAGCGTCATTTACCTGGCAGGAAACATGGCGGTCCAAACGCTCAAAAGTTTGGTTTTGCTTTACGAGAACGGATGACAACAGGACAACTTGCAATACTTGCAAAGTAGAGATTTCGTTTAAGGGAGGAAACTCTACGAATATGCAAAAGCATTTGCTCACAAAACACACGATGACCTTAAATGAATGTCGTGTTTTTAATTCCGCTCCGGACTCGTGAATCTCAGCCCAGCAGCAGCGGTAACGTTTGCACGTCCTCTCCCGTTAATGCGGCAGGTAAATAATCAACAACAGTGCAGATTATGTTAGCGTGATCTGCCTTATTACAAACTGCCATTACTGTGCGTTTAGGTGACCATGATGAGACAGAGTCTGGCTCAGATGCTGGCAGTTCTCGCTGTAGTCTACCGTAGCGTCTCCTTTCAGGCCAGGATAGACGAACGTCACCGAGCAGTGACTCAGTTTGTGGTCAAAGGCTTGCAGCCGTTTGCCACAGCAGATGATTTTCAGTAAGTGAATGTGTTTAATTGTAGGCAGAGACATTACTGGATATTCTTCTGTAATTGCTACAGAATAATTTATGTTATACTTTGTTATTGCTACAGAAGAATATTTATTTTATTATTTTAAATTTACAATTGTTTTTCCTGTGACACCCCATTGAAGAGCCGTAGACTGTGGATCTCTTAAGATCTCACTGTTGGGTTTGTAAGGCCATGTTACTCCTAAATTTCTATCTTGTTCAAAGAGAAGATAGAAAACAAAGTTGTAAGCTAATCGACCTTAGTGTTCTCCTTTTTTAAATCTTATCAATACCCATCCCTACTCACGAGACTTCTCTAGTGGAAAACCGTCCATGGAGTGAATTAACAGAATCGGTGGGACGTCCTGTGAAAGCCTGCAGTTTCCTCCTCCTCAGAGTCAGTGTCGGATGAGCCCATATCACTCCTGAGCGCTGCACAGACACTGCATCTCCGTACCTGTCGTGAATGCATCCCTATACACTGTTCCATTAACCTCCCAAATCCATACCTGGACCTGGAGACAGAGATGGGGGCACACCAACACCTGCATCTGGTGCTCAGTCTGGATCTGTAGAGTTAAACGATTGCTGGGATGCCACGACTGTTAAACAGTTTTTGATTTCAGTTGCCTAGGCAACCCAAAATGATCTAGTGATAGCCTTTTTTTTGTTTAAACTCAGTTAAAAGCTAAACCTCTTTTTCTGGGATCTTATATATCTTTCATTCTGGGACTATCATAAGGAAGACTGCTGCTGTTAATAAGGTTAGAGAGGTGTTTTTCTTTCTCTTTTTCCAGGAGAGGAGCAGATGCTAGACGAGCTCAGACGTGGACGGAGTGGAGGAGAAGATCTGCAGCAGAGACGGCATGATAATACTTGTTTTTGTTGTGGTATAAAACTGTATTGCCTGCTTACAGAGGCGTCCTTTTTGTGAAGCAGACCGCTGGTTCACATCGAGGTCCAGCACGCTGTAACTGCAATTTCAACTGCTGAAGCAAATTAAATCACTTTAAAGACAGTCGTTCTCCTGTACTTAAAACAACACAACAGATCTATTAAATAAACTTCAGGCCACACAAATCAGCATTTCAAAATGTCCCATAATCATGACTGTGCAGTCAGTGTACTCATGGAGTTATGTGACTTGTATAAAACTCCTGCGCTTTATTTAAATTTAGGTTCAAGTAGTGTTTTAATCACTGTGATCACAATACTAGATGTTTCACACCTATTTAAGAGTTTTTCAAGCTAGCTGTATAAAAAGTCCATGTGTGTGTGTGTGTGTGTGTGTTTCCTTATATGCTGACTGACCCTGTTAAATGCAAACCTTTTTCTGTATTTCTAAAATAAACTATGACTTGTAAACATAGCAGTATTTTATAATTTCTTGTCTTTGCTTATGAAAAGCTCTCCTGGGAGAGAGCTACTGAGAAATGGTTTAGCATTTGTATAGTTCATTGTTATCAGAGTGTGTACAGTAACCACAACATTATATTAGCCACAAGCATTTGATTTTAACTCTCTGGAGTCTAGGGTACAATCCTTAGATTTCACCTTTAAAACCTGTTTACTGGATGGTTCTTCTGTCGAGGCTCCCTGTGTGGCAGACAATGTTGATCCCAAATGCAGAACTCAGCAGAGGTGATACAGAGTATCTTTAAGTACTGAATCATGAAGTACTGACTCCATTTTTTATTCAAGTAAAAGTGAAAGAGTACAGGCTCTGAAATGTACTCAGAGTAAGAAACTGAAAAGCTGTTTGAGGGACATTTCTACCAGTTCAAGTTCAAGTTCAAAATTTATTCGCCACATGCAGTGGCAGGTTGCCCTGCAGTGGAATGAACCCGCCCCCGACCATACACAGACATCACATGGGGATACAAGTCAGAGAACAGTTGCATTACAGAAAAACCACTGAAATGTACACTACAATGGGAAAGTACAAGAGGAAAAAAAGAGACCTCTACTCATGCTGGGCTATAGGAGGACAGCATGAGAACAGGAAACAAAAAAACTCCTCTGCACAGAAAGCACATAAATGTCCACAATACAACATTATGGAGCACGTGACCAGCAACAGGGTTGGGTAGGGGATGAGTAATCCCAGGCAACACAGCAGCCATCCTGCCACTGCGCTAAATCTCCAGCGCGGGCCCAGACCCGCCTCGTGGAGGCGTGGTATCCCAGGAGGATACAAGCATCGAAGGCATTGGAAGGGGAGGGGGGATGAGTGAGTGCTTATCAGTGTAAGTGTATGTGTGTGCGTGTCCCTAGTTCAGCATGGGATGGGAAGAATAGTCATCACACAGTCGTTATCAAGGAGTTTTTGTTCGGCTCCAGCCTTGGGCCCGTGCAGCTGGCGCTGTGGTGTCCGCATGTTGATGTTGTTGATTTTTCTTTTATGCGAGCAGCTCAGGAGAATTTCAAGCTGTTCTTAACACTCGGACACTGGTCTCTCAATCTCCCGTTGGAGAGCCGCGAGCCTCCCCATGATGGTATCAAACTTCTGTTCCGTAGTGTTGTCATTCTTTTGATTCTGAGACCTCACAACTGCAGTGAGCCGTTCTGTGATGTGATCCAACTTTCGCTCAAGGGTCTCATTTTGAGCAGGCCTCTCTCTGATGTATCCCACCATACGCTCAATGGTGTTGTTTTGAGTCTTCACGGCAGCTGTAAGCGTCTCCAAGGTGTTAACCACGCTGCGTTCGTTGTGAGAGGTCGCGCCTCGTCCCATCGCTTCGATTCCAGTGGGCAGCCTTGGGGGGGTTTGAACAGCCGGTTCCGCTCTCTTATTTCTCCGATAAGCCAGGGCCAAGCCAGCTCCGATCAGCAAGAACCCTGTTATCATGGTTCCGAATAGGTAGATATCTTCAGCGTCCTCGATCGACAGTCCCGCCAGGCACGTGACCCTCCATTTCTGCCACCCGTCCATCGTGTATCCGGCAGGGAAAGTCCCTCCAGGGCACTCGGGCTCTCCCGAGCTCAGACTTCTCATTGAGAAAAGGGTGTCAATAGCATTCAGAAACCAGTTGATCAAACCCATAATTCTCTTTTAGGTTTTAGAGAACGACAGTGAGAGACTGTTCGAGGGAAAGTAATACACATGAGACAAGACAAGGACACAAGAGGCTAAGTAGGGAAGATAAGGGGAAGGAGGAGAGGAGAAAAAGTGCGACCGCCTTTGCCAAGAGCCAAGAGAGAAGGAAAGTTCAGTTATCTTTGTGAAAGGTAACTGAACCTATTAATGAATAATAAAATAATATTAATACATGAGATCACAAAGGGTTTTGTTTGTTAGTTTTCTGTACTTTGCCTCTATACCAAAACAGATAAAGGGTCTAAAGTGGGCTGTCACAGGTGGGGAACCCCAGCATCAGGCTCAGTGTGGGGGAAAGAATCACAGTAATTATATGTAGAGTGGCAGTAGATCATCTGAGAGCACATGCTGTGAGCAGCTGGCCTGCCTCTACTCCTGCTGCTGCTCCGAGGTTTACTGCTCTTTGACAATTTACAGCTGAACACAGCGGAAAGGTTATCTCAGCTGATTTCCTCTCCCCACACTGACAGTATACTCTTCATACTATCCAGCACAATGTTAGTTAGCTACTACAGCTACTCTGCAGCAGTCCAACATAGAACGCTACCATTAATTACCAAAACACAGCAAGTTTTAACTGCTTTATGTGTTTCATAAACTGCAGAATATTTTCATGCAACCTTTGAAAAACAAAAACTAATTATTTTTAGAATACTTCTTTTTAGTTTGCTGTTTCATAAAACAAACTAAAAACCAGCAAAAAAAACAACTTAAACATAAACAATATGATATATTGTATCAAATCAATATACAATATCAAACACAAAGAAAGAACAATACAGTATCCACATCTGAACCAAAGAGTAAAATAGTGAAATGTGGATTATTAAATATTAGGTCTCTCTCCTCCAAGTCTCTGTTAGTACATGACTTAATAATTGATCAACAAATTGATTTACTCTGCCTTACAGAAACCTGGTTGCAGCAGGATGATTATGTTAGTTTAAATGAATCAACACCCCCGAGTCATTCTAACTACCAGAAATCTCGAAGCACAGGCCGAGGGGGAGGTGTGGCAGCAATTTTTCACACCAGCCTATTAATCAACCAAAGACCCAGGCAGACTTTTAATTCATTTGAAAGCCTGATGCTTAGCCTCGTCCACCCAGCTGTAAAACTCAGAAACCAGTCTTACTTGTTATCATCTATCGTCCACCTGGGCCTTACACAGAGCTTCTGTCTGATTTCTCAGACTTTATATCTGATTTAGTTCTGAGCTCAGATAAAATAATTATTGTGGGTGATTTTAACATCCATGTAGATGCTAAAAATGACTCAACATGGCATTTAATCTGTTATTAGACTCAATTGGTTTCTCTCAAAATGTAAAAGAACCCACCCACCACTTTAATCACACTCTAGATCTTGTTTTAACATATGGCATAGAAACTGAACATTTAACAGTGTTTCCTGAAAACCCTCTTCTGTCTGATCATTTCCTGATAACATTTACATTTACAATAATTGATTACACAGCAGTGGAGAGTAGACTTTATCAAAGTAGATGTCTTTCTGAAAGCGCTGTAACTAAGTTTAAGAATATAATCCACCCACTGTTATCATCGTCAATGCCCTGTACCAACACAGAGCAGTATATAGTAGATATGAATAGCACCAAATAACTGAATCCACATCTAGTTGTGACATGCTAACAATAGAAAAAACACAACTTTTTAAATGTTTTTATGTTTTATTTTATTTACTAGCAATTATCACACTGTATTCAGAGCATTTATTCATAATATTTGTCTTTGTTCAAGAACAGCTACGTTAACTGAGGAAGAGCTGAGTTGTCGTAATAGATTTAGAGCTTTGGCATAATTAACAAATTAACAAATATAAAAAAGTGTCAAGCATGCAAATCATCACACATGTATCATGATCATGATCATCTGTAAATGTTTCAAACATTTAGTAAAACACAGCTGAAGGTCATTTGGCATCTTTACAGCATCTCCATCTAAGTGAATATGTATGTTACACATATCAGAATTAAAGTTCTTTGTTTCCTCTGCATCGATGTGTGTGTGTGTGTGTGTGTATGTGTGTGTGTGTGTGTGTGCGTGTGTGTGTGTGTTCGGCCTTAATAACACTCTCTTACTCCCCGGAGAATTATTTTTTCAGTACCAGTGGGGACTGCGATGGTTCTCTGTACCCTCCGGGAGGCGTGTTCCCCGGTGACTTGCTCTTCTTATCAAGATGAACATGCTATGATGAACAACAACATGTAAGTAGGCCACAAGTATCTACAATTAGTCCTCCTCCAGTCAGCGTTCGCTGAGGACGAATTCAAGACACAAGAAAAGAAAAGAAAACTGTGTGAAGCAGGAGTCAGTGTGAGAGGAAGAGCTGTATCTTTATTGGGTTAACCACAAAAACCTCATTTAAACTGCTGAACTACCCGTTTTCTTGCAGCCATCAGATAAAGACAGTAAGAACATTTAAACTGCAGCCTAGCGTCTTCTTTGCCACTTCCTATGGACCTGGACAGTAAATGAAGCCGAGAGAAAGAGTTTTATTTCTAGCTGTACTACACTTATGTATATTTTAGCACACGTTATTACAAATCTTACATATTTATTTGTACCTCAGTTGGAACCAAATAATACTGCCTTACTTTAAAAGTGCTTCAGACAGACAGGCGGTATTTAGTCAGAGCAACAAGGCAAAGTCTGCTTGTGCTCTGAAATCAGTGTTACAACCAAAGAGATCTTTCTCTGGGTGCACATGTGAACCTGCGCCATAAGAATGTCTTGGTTGCATTAAACATCTGATTGCTGCCACTTTGTTGCCACAGTTTGTTTTTAATCTCCAGAAGCAGGATTAACCTGGCTTCCCTTTGAGTCCCCTGACATGTTGAGCAGGTCTAAATTTCATGAGTGTGTCTGTGGGCTCTTGTCACATCTCGTTTAGATTACTGTAACTCTGTCCTCTATGGTCTACCTCTCTCCATAAACTGCAGATAGTTTAAAATACAGCTGCTTGTATTGTGTACAGGATTATTAACTTCATAACCTCACTCGTCCATATCTGATCTTCTCCATACGTACTCACTCCTCTCGTCTTCAGCTTCCCTTCTGTCTGCTCACCTGACTACCACGGGACTCAGAGCCTTTAGTTGTTCTGCCCGAGACTTTGGATCCACTTCCACCAGATCTCCAGACCACAAACTCTTAAATCATGTCTTAAAACCAGAACTGCATACTCTTCATCATGATTCTGTCTTAGTCTATTTTTACCTTGTTTAGCTTTTATACTTGTTTTATTTTTGTTTACCTTGTGTGTTTATTTTCTTGTACTATGGTCTTTAAAGGCGCCTATAAATACATGTCGTATTATTATTATTATTATTATTATTATTATTATAACAACATCATTCCTATAATTAAAGGAACTTAATAAGCTGAATAAACTTAATAAGGGAGGTCAGCTCGTACCGTGTACCAATAATAAATCTGTGGAGTTGAGCAGGTGCAGTCTAATCCAGCATTTTCAGATTTGCATCTATGAGAAAATTCTGTTCAATGAATGTACTCAGTTAAACCAAAACTCCCCCACTACTTTTTGAATTCATGTTTTTGAAGGGTAGAAATGAAAATTCAAGAGAACTGAAATTCAGGTATTCCATAGATTATATAGTCACTCATCAAAAAGACCAGATTCATGAATATATATGGTGAAATATGAGTTTGTGCTGTAGACATGGCTGAGGAAAAACAAGTGTTTAACCCAACACATGACCTGATGTATGATTCCTAATGTTGGAGGAAAGGTGAATTAAAAGTGTAGTAACAACAACAGGGTTTCTCTTAGTCGGGCTACTATACGGTGAAACGTGAAACGTTCCATAAAAACTGTGAGTATCATACAGTTTACTGGTTTTCACTCTTGGTCTGACCTTGCCTTGAGATGAGCTGTTTCCTCATAATAACAATAGAAAGTGATATCTGTGGATGCTTCTTTGTTTGTCTGCTAACAAACAAACAAAACTGATTACATGCTCTCTCCCTTCAAGGGGAGAATGAAGATGCAGACACTGATGATTGTGGATACAACTCTACTAAACTCTACTAAAGTCTGTTAAACCCACATTTTACACTTTATTGCCAAAGGTATTCGTTCATCTGCCTTCACAAGGATATGAGTTTGTGTGACATCCCCTTCTTAATCCATAGGATTTATTATCATTTCCAGCTTTGCGTTGTATGATGTGCATGATGTGCGTGGTAGAAGTTGATCTTCGCTCTTCTCGTCGACAGGACAAAATTCAGATCAATCTTTTTCTGTAACATTTAGTCGCATAACAAAGAACCTAAATGAGCAAAGTAGCATACAATGAAAGCATATCTGTGAGATGAAATTTCATGTTCCCTGTCGACCTCGTGTTGTGTGTTCGGAAACTTTCCTGTCCGTGTTCATTTTCCATATTGAACATGTACACACTTAGTGCTTGTGTGTGCACGTTTGCTGGTGACCTTCTGAAGCTGAGCCCTGGGGCAGAGCAGCAGCCATCCTCTGACCTTAGCAGAGTTTGGAGAGCCACAGTCCCCTGGCTATAGACCAGTGGTCTGCAGAGAGGCTGCTGTTGTTGTGGTGGCAGGGCTCTATCATTGATCCAAATGGCTGTTTTGTCCTCAGTCCAAATATGAATGCAGAGATGTAACCAAACACTGAGCTGAATCCCATCACACAACTGGCCTGTGGAAAAGGTCAGAGAGTATTTGGTTAAAGGCCAATTCAACCCTTAAAACAGCAGGAAAAGTAATGCTGGTTTGCTGCTATAGACTTCCCAACGTGTTTTATTTCAACTCATTATCAAGAAATTTGCTTCATTAAAAATGCCGTGTTACAATGTCACTGACAGCCAATCATTTACCACTTACTGATCGTAGGAACGATGTGTGAGTGCTCCATGAATGTCTCTGAGGACAGATGCATGCTTTGTGTTTTTCTATAATTCATTGTTTTGTTGTAAAGCGGGCAGACAACAGATATTCAATTTTCTGATAAGCATCAGGGAGGTAGAGGTGTGCAGAAGGGAAAGAGTATGTCCGCAGGCGTGGGAACATTTAAAATTTAAAGGTAGTATGACGACATGAACACAGGATTCACTTTGCATGAAAATGTGCTGCATTTAAACTGACATAATTCAAAGATACGCTTTGTTTTTCTTTAAACTGATCCACAAAGACTTTAGGAGGACTTCCTCAGTATATACCAACCTCACACTCAGCCCACTCACACTACGAATTAACTGATGAACGTGTGACTGAACAGGAAGTCTGGTTGTCGACATCTCATTTGTGTTTGAATCACCGGCCCCTTCGGGGGACGGGAGTTTTGCCTGGTGCTGGGCATGCCAGACTGGAGAGCATGGCAGGAGGGAAAACACTGATTTTTAATTGATACATTAAACAGTCAAACAGATTGCACAACCTCAGGCAATGAACAAAACAGCGTGCATAACTCTAAGCCGTAGGCAAGTAGAAAAGGACTCTCTCTCCCTCTGTCATGTGCCTGTCCTTATTCTAAGACTTATTTTCTATTCTGCAGGGGTGCGCTTTCATTGTGTCGTCTGATTCAGCTGCTGAACACTGTGCACATAGACTCGCCCCGTTTGCAGAAGAACTGCTGCTCCTCTGATGCACGGCCACAGCACACAAATGGGATCTGTTGAGCCTGGTGTCTGGAAATCGTCTTGTATTCAGTTTTCTGATCCCAGCGTGTGTGTGTGTGTGTTTCATAGGAAGTAATGTGCCTTAAATAGCAAAGTGCTTGTTGTTTGCCAGGACTTCTTAAAAAGGACACTGGTGCTGCGTGACATCACTGGGATTTAAGCAAGGTCAGCTAGGTTTATAAAAAGTATGATTCGATTAAGTGTTTCTTTATGTAAGACATCAGTGTTGGGAAGGTCACTATTAAAATGTATTCCACTACAGATTACAGATTACATGCCCCAAAATGTATCTAGTTACATTACATTTCCGTTACATTTCTCAGTGAGAGTAACTAAAAAAAACTAAATAAAAAGTAAAAATAAATAATAATAATAATAATAATAATAATAATAATAATAAAATAAAAAGTAAAAATAAAAAAGTAAAAATAAATAAATAATAATAAAATAAAAAGTAAAAGCAGATATGTAAACTGATATGTGCTTCTGAATGTCTCAATAGCAGATCTGACTGATTTCACTGCAAACTACTGAAACGCAAAAATTCTAAAAAGTTCATATATCACGTTCCTGTTTATTTATTTTTTGATACCTGCTTGGTTAACATTCATATTCAAAACAATGAGAAATCAAAAATTTATTGCACTCCACTTATGGCAACGAAAAATGAAATGCAACACGAAACAGGACACTGTGCTCCGATCCAGTCTCTACGTTAGGGGACAGTTTATCAGCTTTCAGGCTA
Source organism: Neolamprologus multifasciatus (assembly GCF_963576455.1). Taxonomy (NCBI): domain Eukaryota; kingdom Metazoa; phylum Chordata; class Actinopteri; order Cichliformes; family Cichlidae; genus Neolamprologus; species Neolamprologus multifasciatus. The sequence goes on along the minus strand of NC_140440.1, from coordinate 14,210,326 downwards.
CTGTACTCTGAATATACAGCGTTGTTCATTTTTAGTAGAAGGTGTAGTGCATAGATCACTCCAAACATTACCAAGAGGTTCATCAGCAGTTATTTACACAACTGAATTTAACAAGATGTAAGGAGCTGCTTCATGAGTTGTCCTGGCTGTTCTGTCCTCTACACTGACAGCACATTGTTTATGCTGTCTTTATACTAAAGCCGTCACAATGAACGTTTGAACAGGAACACAACAGCCACTGTCATCAGGCCAACAAAGTCTTTTGGTGTAAATCCAGCACAGCACAGCAAGCTAACCAGTTAATCCGGCACTCAATTGCAGATTATTGTCATTCATCCTGTACATAACACAGTTAGTCTTTAAAAAAAATAAAGTCAAATGTACAGACCCAGTATCTGATTTAAAAATGTGAGAACTTACATGTAAGCTTTAAATGTACAGTTTATAAGAGACCACCGAGCAGCCCTCACCTTTAAATCTAATCTCTCCTCTTCCTCTTCCTCTCACCGTCTCTGAGGAAGTCCGCTCTCTTCCTTTTGTCTTCCTGTGAAAAACAGCAGCTTCAGCTAGCAACACACACTGTGTGACAAACTGTCCAAACAAACAGTGTGTGTTTGCTGATGTTTGTGAGCTGGTAGAAATGTTGCATTTGAAATGACCTGCTACTTAAAAAGCATTATTTCCTTTATGCTCCTCTCTTTCCTCGCTCCTCGTTTAGCCCCAGCTAAATGCTGAAGTACAGCAGCCGCGACTTGTGGACACTCATTCCAGTGTTGCACCAAAAAACCCAACCAACTCACTCTGGCACACTTTTATCCTCTCTTTATGTGACATAGCTGTGATTAATGCATGAAAAGGATCTGTAGTTGTTTAGGCTCAAATCAGTTTGATGTTTGAAGGTCTGCAGGGATGTGAAAAACTTAAAATTAACCAAAAGTAACAAACCTGTTTGAAAATGTAAACAGTAGAAATAACAGATATTTGTTTAAAAATGTAGGAAGCAAAACTTGTCAGAAAAATAGCTACTCAAGTAAAGTACAGACATCATTCTACATAAGTACAATAATAAAGTATTTGTACTTGATTACTTCCCACCACTGTGCTGTCCCCTGCCTTTAATTTTAATGCAACTCACTAAACTGCATTGTGCACTGTGCTGGCCTGTGTGGTGCAGTGCTGCGGTCCATCCTATAGGTCCGCTGCCCTGTGGTTGGTGTGGACGCCTGTGGGAGTGGTCATTGTGTGCAGTTGCAGGTGTTGCTGCAGCGCCCTTGTCATGCTGGCTGGTGTCACTCTGAGGCTTTGGTTCTGTTTGTTATCCCTTGGCTTCTGCGGTGCCCCCCCTCTGGGTGCCTGTGTCAAAGAGACTTATACTGGATCTGTAATGGGGGCACTGGTTGAGGTTTTCTGTTGGCACACAGCACGCTGGTGTTCTCAGCTGGTTGCTCTTTGTTCATGGATCTCATCACTTCATCAAGCGCTCTCGGATGCTTGAACTCTGCTGATTCAGGTCATTTTGATGGCGGTGGAGGTGTCATCACAGCACAATTTTAGCTGGATACAAACATGTCTTGTACTCTTCTATGAAGCCATGTGAGTGAAATTATCTTTATTATTGTTCTAATTTTATTGTAGCCGTTAATGTGGGGTCACCAGCTAAAAGTAGCATCTCTGACACAACCAGAGGAAACCCAAGAGCACAAAGTGGAGTCGGGCCAGCAGTAGTGACAGCAGCAGCTATGGAGTGTGTTCTCAATCTCACTGGCTACATATCAGCTCCTGCCATCTGTGCCAGCCGCATTTCAAATTCAGCTCTTTTTATGAGCCTAGAAATCGAGCAGGCAGATTCTCCTAAAGCCTTGGCATTACACAGGGAGTGTAACAAATGGGATTTCTCTGGTCTTTGATCTTTATTTTCAGTCTGATGCCATCTGCATGCAAAGACACCAGCGTGGCCCACTACTGCAGACAAGTGAAGCACATTAATATTCAAATGATAGCAATTATCCAAAGAGGCCGTGCGCGTGTTGTCACAAGCTCTGTTTGAGGGCTGTATTTTCCATTCACACTTTGTTATAGCTATAAAGATTCTGTGCATATTGCTCAGGGATGATCTGACTATCTGCATATGCACTACATACAGTATTTTTAGCAAAATGAGGTTATTGCTTTTGGATATCCAATTCAAGGAGATTTAAGAAAAATCACACATAATTGCAGCCCATTAACAGCACAGTGTGTAAATGTTGAAAGAGGACTAATCCACAGGAAAGGTGGATGCTGCATCTCCCTGTGGCTGAGGAACAGATGGCATCCTGTTTGTAACCTTCCTTACTAGTCTGTAAAAGTTCAATATCAAGGCAACTTTTATCCACAGAACATTTATACCTCTGACATTTGTTCCATTTGGTTGTTAGAGCTACAGTCATACCTGGTTATTGCCCATTTTCTTACCTGTTTATCAAATTCAGGGTAGTGTGCAGGGGGGGGGGGGGCTCCTGCTCCTCCCCACATTCACATCTGGGCTCCATTTAGACCAGTTAACCCTAAATGTAGTCTTTGTATTGTGAGAGGAGCCGGGGAAATCCCCATCAGGCAAGTAAGATTCTGAAGATGCTGCACAGAAAAGGCCCAGAGCACTCTGGCTGTGACGTGCCAATGCTAGCCACTGTATCACCGTGCACCAAGCTGGTTATACAACCTCATTATAGGCTGGAAGCAGTTGGAAAGCACTTAGGTGTAGGAATGGGTACCGGTATCCGGTGCCATGATGGCACCGGTTCTGACATAAACGGTAGTAACCAGACCGAAAAGCAGCGCACATTTCGGTGCTTTATTTCGGTGCTTTTTTTTTCCTGAGATGTGATACACTTTGAATTCTAGCCAATCATTTTACGTTTCCGGGGATAGTAGGCGGGTCCAGGTACGTACGTTCTTTTAGAGCAGAGCTACAGGTTAAAAATGCCCAAGGCGAAGCAGTCAAAAGTCTGGCTGTACTTCACAGCAAAAGATGCAAACTCAGCAGCCTGCAACAAGTGCTTTAAGGTGATACTGTGGAAAGGAGGTAACACCTGAAATCCGATGAAACACCTGGCGACGCATAGCGTTTTTTTTAAAAGCCGAAAAATGCGCCGTATTTGATAGCTTGCTGCAAGACCTCACACCGAGCGCATCTACTGCAGGTGTGGTGCCTGTTATCGGACGAAGAGTTAGCAACATCCCCCAAAAAGCTGAAGAGTAGAGTCCTGGCCCCTAGCCCTGCCAGTGTAGCAGAAATGATGAGGATGATGATGGCAGCAGCAGCTGTTCTTCTCTGCGTGAGTAGCTTAATGTTGTTCGTGTATAATTTACGTTGAGTAGGCTAACCACGTTATTACATTAATGTATGTAAGGTGAACTAGCAAACACCATCATAGCTACATGCGGCTGTCTTCTTGTTTGATGGCAGATACTCCCTTCACCCTGGCCAAAAAGGCAAAAATGACCAAATAAAAAGTGGGAAACAGTTAAACATGAGAGGTTTTTGGATAAAGTTTTTGTTTTTTCCATTGTTAAAGCATTGCTTCCAGCCAAGAGTGATACCATATATGCCCTATAGCTGCAGAAAAGGCTAACATTATTATCTTTTTACTAAAAAAACAGCTGAACATGAGAGGTTTTTGGACCAATTTTGTGTTCTCCATTCTTTAAGCACCGGTTCGAGCACCGTTTAAGCACCGGCACCGTTTCAAAAGTACCGGTTTGGCACCGGTATCAGATAAAACCTAAACGATACCCATCCCTACTTAGGTGGATCTGTCCAAAGCACAACACCCATCATCATCGCTACGGTTGACACGTTAACACAAAGGAATGTGTTTATGGAGTAAGCCCTGATACGTAAATCTGTTCCAGTATATTCCACACCCACATGTAAAAATTCTGGATGTGTGCTTTACATAATAAGAAAAGAGTCGTGTGCTGAGATTGGAGCCTTAAACTAGTTTCTCCTTAACAATGTGACGCTGAATGTCTGCTTTGTTGAAACCACAGAAGACGGGAAACGTTGTGTCAAATTAAGATGCGTGTTTTGCAGTCTAACCCCTTTGTTTTATAGAGGTCATAGAAATGAGAACACTCTGTGAGAAATATCCCTTCATTACAAAAGGTGGGATTTTAAAGAAGGAACATTTAGGGCCAGATAACTAACGTTTGCAACAGCACAAAACCTTCTTAAAGGTTAAAAGGCTCCTCGACTGACTAAAAAGGCTCATTATCTGTTGTGTGACTGACAGTTCTGAGCAGTATTTTTGTGGCATGTGTACATGTATGCAAATTTATATGAGTCACCTGAGCGACTTCCCTGCTGAATCTGTAACAAATAAGCGTTATACCACTAGCTGAACGGCTGGATGTCACAATGTGCTGTTAAAGCTAAAAAGCTGATCTGATAAACAATGTTTTGTGTTCTTCTGCACGTCATACAAGTCATTGTCTTCTGGCTATGTCCCTCTGTTTCTAAACATGCTATAGTGCAACCTGCTCTTAAAAAAAGGTGTCTTGATCATTGTCATTTTGTTAATTATAGGCCGATATCCAAACTTCCGTTCCTCTCCAAAATCCTAGAGAAGATAGTTCTCTCGCACCTCCAGGCTTACCTGGATGCTCATGACATCTGTGATAAATTTCAATCTGGTTTTAAACCACGCCACAGCACTGAAACAGCTTTGCTGAGAGTCCTTAATGATCTTCTCTTAATAACTGATTCAGGTCTGCTGTATTAGTCTTATTGGATTTGTCCTCAGCCTTTGACATGGTTGACCATAATATTTTATTAACGAGGTTAGAGCGCACTGTGGCCCTTCGGGGCGAAGCCCTTAACTGGTTCAAACCATACCTTTTGAACAGGTCTTTCTCTGTTACCTTGGGTACTTATTCTTCCTCAACTGCATCCTTATGCTGTGGTGTGCCCCAAGGCTCTGTGCTTGGCCCAATGTTATTCTCATTATATATGCTCCCCCTAGGCTTAATCTTTTAAAATATAACATTTCTTATCACCTCTATGCCGATGACATACAAATATATGTTATATATTTTCAATTAGATGATGACGACATTGCTCCTTCGTTGCACTGCTTCTTCGAGTGCATGAGAGAAGTCAGAGAATGGCTTTCAGACAATTCCCTGAAGAAAAGAAAACGGAGATTGTGGTGTTTGGCAACCATATCCCCGGGGCCTATCAGCTGATACCTTTGGTTCCTGACTCAGTTAGTGACCTAGGTGTCCTGCTGGACAGCTCTTTCAAATTTAACAAACAAGTGTCTTCAGTAATCAAATCTAGCTTTTACCAGCTGCGCCTTATTGCTAATGCTAAGCACTATGTCCCTCACAAAGATCTTGAAAAGCTCATTCATGCTTTTGTCACTTCTAGATTGGATTACTGTAACTCCCTCTACTTTGGTCTTCACTCCGCTCTCCTTCACAGACTTCAGCTTGTCCAGAAAGCTGCGACTTGCCTCCTGACTGGCACTAGAAAGCCTCTATCACCCCAGTTCTTATTGATTTGCATTGGTTACCCATAAAATATCGCATTGAATTTAAAATATTGTTGCTCACCTTTAAAATTATAAATAATTTCGCCCCTCGTTATCTTGTTGATCTTCTTAGTCTATATGTCCCTGGGCGAGCCCTCAGGTCTTCACCCAATTACTCCTGGCTCAGCCTGGATCTAGACTTAAATCTAGGGGTGACCGTGCTTTTGCTCTGGTTGCACCGAATCTGTGGAACAACCTTCCTATCGCTATCTGCTATCTGAAGGCTCTTAGGGTCCTGTTGATCTTGTATACACGTGGGGGTCACACTTGTTGATGATCATTTAATCATGTACATTTAAATGATCAATTCCTGGCTGCTACTTTGCCTTTCATTTACCATGTCGAGAATAAGAATTAACTTAGTTCTTCACTCTGAATTTTAGGCAGCCTCTTTTCAGATGACACAGTGTAAATGCAGAACAGCTGTCTAAGCTCTTGTCCATTAACAATTAAAATCAGTGATAAGAAGTCAGGCTTGTAGCATTGTAGTCTCAGTTTCTATACCTGTACATGGGTCTCCAGGCACAGAAATGGAGTCAACCTGTAAATCAGCGACTGCCTGGTGAAAGAAATATTGAAAACAACACAAACGTTAATCTTTTCATTTATAAATCTCAATCCTGAAACACCTCTCGCTGGAGCTCTTGTTTCTCACTCCCATAAAAGACCAAACAAGTGTTTTATTTCTCCGTGTTTAACTGGATATGACTTTGTATTTCTCTCTTTATATAAATGAATACCTTCTTCTCAATCCCTTCCTTAATCCCCTTAACTGCTGCTGTCTCTTAGTTTTGATGGCCCCCAACTGGCCCAAATCATCTATCCAATCATTTATTCTTTGGGTCATTAACCCTTTAAAGCCGGTCGGAGTGGGCACGCTCCGTTTTGCACAACTACTTTTAAATCCCGGTAGCTCTGCAACCTCGTGAGCTAGCTCAATATTTTTTTTGCATATGAAACCGGAGGAGTTGTACTTACATCTTATGCCATCAGCTTGTCCTCGGTCACAGTTTCCTTCCACATAAAGCTTTGCAAAAACTGCATAAAAAGCACTTGCAGCAACAAAAACATAATATTCCAGAAACACACTTTGCCGATCAGCTGTTCATAACACTTCCTACGTCCATCAGCGTGAACTATCGCATGTCTGCCATGTCCTGCCCAAAACCGGAAGTGGCGTCATTTTGCGGAAATGTAGTTTTTTTTACCATCAGGGCCTCATGAGCCTATACTGGTGTTTTTAAAAGTTATCTTTGACTTTATGACTTTCTGTGTGGTTTCTGGGTTGCTTAGGACTCATATTGCACTGCTGGAAATAGTTTATTTTGATGCATATGCTGCTTTTTTGCAAATTTGCATTATAATATTTATTTTCGTTTTTCCTGCAGTGTATAAAAATTGGTGTATTTCAAAAATAAAACTATGAAGACACTCAAAATAAATTTCCTGTGGTGGGAAACTATTTTGTGCAACTTTTTTGTATTTACAGTTTTGAGGGATAAGCCTCTTAAATTTCTCTAACTAGAAATATATGTTAAAAAAACAAAATGATTTTAAATTTTTTTGTAGTTTATTGCACTTTTTTGCAATTTATGTAATTACTATGCTCTTAATGCAGACATATTATTAAAATTTGGGCTGTAATGGTTGTATTGATGTATATCAACTTGAAATGCTCCCAAAAATGGCTCCACAGCATGTAAACATATAATATAAGCTCTGGCGCACTTGGTTCTATGGTAGGTCTTAAAGGGTTAATTGCTACCCAAGAAAGCTCGCTATCAGCAAAGTTGCCATATTTCCTCACGTCACTACTCTCAGTCAGTGAGTGAGAAGGGAAATGTTAGTGGTCCTGTAACCAGGCACCAGTTAGTGGATTCTGCTGTTTGTAAACAACATACTTCATGCATTTACTGCATTGAGTTACTATTTTCAGGGCCTTAATTGAGCCTTAATATTCCAATCTTCTCGGGGTTTTCCCCTGGTCCATGTCGTTATGATTCACTAAGGCGATGACATTTACATGTTTAATAAGTATTTGCTTTAAATGGGAAATTAGCTAGTCCCTGGTGAGTCTCCAAGTAACACATCTGTGACTTCGTGTCAGTTTCACTGCACATCAGACTCAGTTGGAAATTTAAAAAGGAATTTGTTTGGAGACGTAGGAACAACACAGCTAGATGGAATTTAGCATCAAAGCAAGATTTACACTTTAATATATCATTTAAAACAATATGAAGGCAATGACCCCTCCTCTCCGTTCGGGTGGGGAAACTTAGATACATGTTTGCACATATGTGGGTATGGAGACAGCCATGAAGTGCGACGATTTGACACCGAAATGCTTAGGTTATCAGTGTGTGTGTGTGTGTGCATGCACATGTATGCATGTGTGTGTGTGTGTGTGTGTGTGTGTGTGCATGCACGTGTATGCATGTGTATGCATGTGTGTGTGTGTGTGTGTGTGTGTGTATGCGCTTGCATGCGTTTACATGCGCAGAGAAGTGGGCCAGTTGCAATGAATCAAATTGACTGCAGAGACAAAAATGGAGCTGGGAACAAAACGAGGCCAACCTCACAGATGTTCAATAAAGTGAACAAATTCAACTTTACAGTAAATAAAAGCAGAAAACAACAGTTGGCAGTTTCTGTGTTACACTTTCAGTGCTGGGTGAGGACAGCCTCCTGAAGAGTGTTACGATGGCTGAACTGAAGAATCTGACTGCATCTGTGTCCTTGTAGCATGTAAGAATGACTTATGTCACCTTCCTAATCAAACTCTGTTAATCTTTCTTTCTTTGACTCTCAATAATGACCACAAAGAAGAAAAGAAATATAAAAGTTTGTTATTCTGATGCTTCTACTTGTTCTTCAGAGATCATAAAGCAAACAAATGCTTTTGCTTTCAAAGCTTCAATGTCATGAGCGGATTTTTGAACCCAGCACTTAGTTTGATTATTCTTCACTTTGTCTTTAGTCCGGGGTTTTAGTTTCAGTAAATGGGTTTCAGTTAGTATTTTACTTAGACGTTAGTTTGTATAGGGTTTTGTTATTTCTTAGTCTTCCCTTCTGTGTCAGCTTTGTTTTTAGTGTCATTGCCTCTGTGTTTGTTACTTCCTGTTTAGGTTTGCGTCCCCTTGTCTCGTTAGTTAAATCCTGTTCACCTGTCTCTTGTTTCCCCTGACGTATCCTCTCTCCCTAATCACCTGTTTGTATTTAAGCCTCCGTGTTCCTCAGTTTCATGTTGTACTGTTTCTCTGCCGGTGTATTTCCTCAATCATTCCTGTTAGGATTATTTATCTCAGTGTTTCATGAAGCCTCGCTTTGCCTATCTCTACAGATGTGAGATGAGAACTGAAATGCTAGAATTGTATTGATCTGAAATCTGAAACACATCTCCACAGTGACACCTACTGGTCACTTTTGCTATTGTCAGATCTTGATAACACTATTCTCTGAAACAACAGGCAATGCAAATCTAAACAGTTTTTTCTTTTTTTAAATAATCATTATGATTAATGTAGAGTTTAAAGAAATCCCCATACAAACAGGGAAAAATGCTGAGACAGAAAATGCTCCTTCTGTGAGGTTGTTTCAGTTGCTTAGTTCGGTTGTACTCTAAGCCAATTCATAAAATATAATGAGCACACACGGTTGTGTTTGTCCCAGTACACATGCAGGTTTTATTTGGAGCTTCATTTTCTGCTCTCCAGCCTTGCAGCCCTCACAGGATTGGCTGGCTGGAGCGTTCTGGGAGTATCACTAAGTTTGTTCACCACACTGCTGAACAAAGCTAGAAGCTGATGTTTTATTTCTAATTCATTCAAAAGTAAATATTGAAATAAACAAGACTAAATGTGTGGCTGCACAGAACGTCAGTGACTGATGGGTTACAGTGAGGATGAAGTCACTAAATGACATGTCTTGATGAATGCATCAAGCAGGTAAGGAAACCTCAAACACTTGACTCTGTTCATCTGGATGTAGCAGAAAAAACTTTGTGTTTGTGTGATTAATACACACAGTCCCAATAAAGCTTAAGACCACTTGAAAAATGGCACAAAAATTAGTTTGCATGGTTGGAGCTTAACAAATCTCCAAGTACAGCTTCAACATGCAACAAGAAGAAATGGGAGTGAGACAAAACACTTTTCTGAACATGCAGTTTATTGAAAACAACAAACTGAAACAGGCTCTTTTACAGCTAATCAAATGTTTAGGACCACATCCCAAATCTGTGCAAGAATTTGGATTCATTGTGGCGTTCTGGTGGCAAAGGCAAAAAAAAAATTCCCTTTTTGAACGTGGTCGGGTTGCTGAACTGCATAAGCAGGGTCTCTTGCAGCGCTTATGGGTTATGAAACAAAAAAGTCAAGTGGAAGACCCCCAAAAATGTCACCAGCCCTGAGCTGGAGGAGCCAGTTGGCTGTCTGTCAAGACAGTTAATGTTACTGGTGCTGACGTCAGCCCCATAACCATCAGACAACATCTGAGACTGAAGGGCTTCTAAAACAAAAATCGTCTTCAAAGGCCTCGTCTCCTTGAAGACGATTCAAGGAGATCTCCTTGAGTTCATGTTTGGAACTTTGATTTCTGTTTTGGGGGTTCACAGGTTTTTTTGGAGGTGTGTTTCTAAACTTTTGATCAGCTGTAAAACAGCCTGTTTCAGTTTAAGCGTCATTTTCAATAAATTACCTGCTCAAAAAATGTTTTGCCTCACAATTCTTCTTGATGCATGTTGAAGCTCTACTTGGAACCTTGTTCAGATCCAACCATGCAAAATTGTATTTTTTCCCATTTTTCAAGTGGTCTTAAACTCACACACGCACACACGCCCGTTCAGCTATCTTAGTGAGGACTTTCATTGACACACACACACACACACACACTGCATTTCTGTCAACTTCTCAGGGGGAAAATCCTCTAACCTCTTTAAAGCTTTAAAAAGCCAAAAACAAAGCAGCTCCTGTAAGTTTGCCTGTACTTGGATGAGGTTGTGTGTTTAGGGGGAGATCTCTCCTATGGGGGAACCCAGCAGTAACCACAATGGTTGTAGTGGAACCTTTGTGCATACGGAAGCTCCGCCTCTTTCTCCTGGGATGCTGTTTAAAAAGTAGACAGTTGCTGCATTAAAAGAAATCATCAACACAGGACAAAAAGAGAGAGAAACAGTAAAATATATGTAAAAGCATCAGCAATGGTGTTTGGCCTCGGTGTGATTGATTCATTGGTCCGTCCCCTGTTGGCTCTGCTGGAGAGAAATCATGAGGATGGACAGGCACACAGTGACAGTTTATCCCAGGAGAAGATAACGCTGCCAAGGATGGACACAGTTTCTGCATACTTAGCAAACAACACATGGTTCCACTTCAGAAGAAGAGACACATTCTTGTACAGCGTAGCATTCAGGTCATGGGTTGTGCACCTCCACCTTTTTTGATTTGCTGTGTTTACATTGATTTTTCACTTCAGTCTGTCATTTAGGTGAACACCCAACGAATACTCTGATGTTTACCTTTAGTGTTTCACAAAGTTTTTAAAAGGGGAACGTCCACAATTTTAGATGCAGGATGTTTTATTAAAGCAGTTTAGCATGACCAAAGCAAAATCAAATAACACTCTTTTTACTGACCCCAGTAGGCACCCCCGTCCTTCGGCACCCACCAAGGCAAGGGAGCCCAGCTATCATGTTTACATATAACGGGTTCAAGGTCAACTTAGAAAATTACTATTAAGCAAAGCAAAACGACATCATAATCTTTTCAAAGTTACCGTAAAAAAATTAAAAATAAACACAATAATAAATACTCATCTTCACGTTAATAAGAGCATTAAAGTTAATATTAAAAGTAACACAAAATTCCCCTTTTTTCCCCGTTTTTGCTTTTGAGTAACTAATTACTGTTATTTTCATTATTGGTTATTTTTTTAAAAGGTGAAACTACTACATGTAACTAATTTCTAATTTTCAGTAAGTAACTGGTGACATAACAAATTACTTTAATACAAACTGATCAGTAAGTTATTTTATATATTTTTTAAATGAGTAATCAGTTAGAAATAACTATTTAAATTTCCTAAGTAACAGTAAGACTACTGACAACTCTAACATTAATTGTGACCTTTTTCTAAAACAATATAATTATTTTTTATTATTATTATTTTATTTTATTATTTTTTATTATTTTATTACTTTTCAAAATGGTGATTCAAGTGATTCAATTTTGGGGGTTGATCAGGTCAACGAAACTCTACTGAGGTGCTTGGCGAAGGTGTGCACTCTCCGTGTGCTTTGCTAGTCTTATTGATTTATTTTCAAGTACTATTTTTTTTTTTGTCATTTTAATTGTAATTTTACAAGTTTTCAAATTAAAGACACCAATCAGTAAAAATACATCTACCTTGTACCTTATGGGCATGAATCTGGCTTATCCAGCTAATGAATGCAATATTGTTTGGTGGTTGCTACCTACGAATGCAACTATTTATTTCTGTTTTAATAGATATGTTTGTTGTTCTTCTGTTTCAGAGTGGATTTCAAGAAGATGGAGAGGGTCACATGAATCTTGACATTTATAAAGATGCAACTGCATTTCTTCTTCAAGCCAAGGAAACCCATCGACTGACACAGGTAATTTATGCCATTAATTTTCCATTAAATTATATTTCATTGTAAGAGAACTTAAAAGCATTATGCTAAAACTGCCTTGGGTACTGTTCAGACCTGGCACCCTGAATGATCTGATCATAAATGGACAGCTTTAAGTATGCGAGTGAAACGCATACCATTAGAATGTGTCTCCATGTAGATCTCACTCCCCCACTATATATGGACATAGACATGTATGTTGCATCAAAAATCTGCCTATCCACTATATTTCCTTAGCATGAGCTAAGAATAGAGACAACAGAATATATGCAATTTAAACTTTCAATTTGCATTTTCCACTTGTGATCCTCAAAATGCATCATAATCAAGTGAAAACAAGTCTTAAAGCTGCCAACGGCAATATTATTATTTACAAAAATTTATTTTGAGGAAATAATTTATTTTGATCCTTGCATCCCACTAACATTATGTAATTGAAGGGTTCCATTGTCAAAAAAGTGTCTCTGTGAGTTTGCATGTCAACTGTGTTTTCATATGAATTCTGTAATTAAGGATTTTCCTTTGTTTTTCCCAGAGAGCTGTTAACCACATCGTGAAAAAAAAAAAGCTTGAAAAGCAATTACAGATATAAAAATATTAATTCAACATTATGTAATGAGGAAGGCTTTAGGACCCAGGGGACCCAAGGGAGAGTATAGAAGAGGAAGTAGCAGGAAAGTAGCAGGGGGGTTGATAATAGGGAGAATGTGTCAGCACAGGAGTCCAGGGGCGACCTAAAAACCATTCTAGCCCCTTTAATCTCCCACGGTCAGTAAACCAGACTGTTGCTCTTTCTAATAGTGACTCACAGAGATCTTTTGTTCATAATGTTTTGCCCCAAAACGTATTTAGGCCCTGGCAGTAAGTGGTCACCGGGAGTGGTGACCTTTCAAAACTCTGGCAATTGTAATGCAGAAGGCTTTAGGACCCAGGGGACCCAAGAGAGGGTATAAAACAGGAAGTAGCAGCAGGTGCTCTTCACTCATTTGTACTGACGAGTGGCTGTGAAGTAGTGATGGGATTTCCGGCTCTTTTTAGAGATCCGGCTCTTTCGGCTCGGCTCACTAAAAAGATCCGGCTCTTTCGGCTCCGAATCGGATCTTCAGGTTGTTTTGTTGCTTTAATTATTTAATCATTAACAAAAATATAAAATTATGCAGAAAAGGAATTATTAATGTAAAAAAAGTGGTTATATTTATATATGTTTATATATGGCCCCTAGAGACAAAGCACGTACAAACTCTAAAGCATATACAAACTCCAAAAAGCACGTACAAACTCCAAAACACATTTCTAGCGTTAACTGAACTTCCAAAACAGAGCTACCCAGATCACTTAAATTACACAATTGAAAGCATGTGCGTATTGTTTGTGTATTTATAGACAAGCACTCATTTATTCAAATAATTAAAAAAAAAAAAATTCATTTACCTGTTACTACCACACACCAAATCCGGTTGTTGATACTTGCTGGCTTGTGTGCCACTAGGTAACAAAAGCTCAACACTGCACCCTAGCATCCTGGAGTACTTCTGTTGTCTTTTTTGTACGTGCTTCTGAGTTTTTACGTGTTTTGGAGTTTGTACGTGCTTCTTAGTCTTTACGTGTTTTGGAGCTTGTACGTGCTTCTGAGTTTTTACGTGTTTTGGAGTTTGTACGTGCTTCTTAGTCTTTACGTGTTTTGGAGTTTGTACGTGCTTCTTAGTCTTTACGTGTTTTGGAGTTTGTACGTGCTTCTGAGTTTTTACGTGTTTTGGAGTTTGTACATGCTTCGGGGTTTGTAAGTGCGTCTGAGTTTTTACGTGTTTTGGAGTTTGTACATGCTTTGTCTCTAAGGGCCACCATAAATATACTTTATTTATTCACTCCACATAAAATGTAATAAATAAATCATATAATACAAAGAACTGCTATTTACATTTTAAACTTTTAACTATTTAAATTTTCAGCTTTTACCTTTTAACCAAATTTAACGTGAAACAACACAAAACACTGCAAACCACAACACAATTAAATATAAATTAAAATATTAAAACAAAAAGAAGATGCACATTCTCTGTCATATGGGCCTGCATGATTTCTGAATCCTTTATCATCTGCAACTGAAAATAGTGGATGATTACTATCCCTTTCTAATGTGATGTTGTTGTCCCTCCCTCTCTTTCTCTCTGGCTCTGTTCCTGTGCTGCTGCGAGTGTAACTAACGCCCCTCCCCCCTCTGCCCAGCGCAAAGTACAGGCCGCGCATGCAGAGTTTAGCGGAAAAAAGGGCGAGAGAGAGGGTGAGAGAAAGAAAAAAGTCGTTCACTTCAAAGAGCCGGCTCTAAGAGCCATTTCGTTCGCGAACGACCCATCACTACTGTGAAGGTGAAGAGCCTGAGATGATTGAGTAGCCATTCACACATACTGGGGTTGTGTCTTTACAGCAGAGATTTAAGAAGTGATTTTGGAAGAACACAAGCAGGTTGTGCAGCAAACATAGTCAGCTGCAGGACAGGCTGCACATGTGGATTGGTCACTGTCTTTTCCTCCTTCTCCTTTTCGTTGCATTTTTCTTTGAAGTTGGTTTTAGAGTAGGGTCACCTTTTTAAAACTTTTTTATTATTCAGGGTTTGTTTTTATCTTCTACTTGGCTGGTGCAATATTAGTCGGGCAAAGTGCAATCCCTGAGCTGAGCTCTTACCTTGGGGAGATCAGGTCTCGTAGAGGTGCTCCGTGTGGATTTGCTGTGATTAAGTTTCATTAAGATTGTAGGGCCACCAATTATTGCCTGAACTAAAACACTTTGCATGTGATAAGTGCTCTGTTGGGCTCGTATTGATTTGGGGTGGACTTGTTTCTTTTAAAGCAACGAGCATCTGGGGCCGCCAGGGGAGAGCGAGCCCTCAGGTGATAGTTACATTGCTGGCTGGTTGCACCAATAAGAGTATATTGTGGTCGTTTTCTTTTTATTGTGATGTTTTAGGCCTGTTGCAAACCTTTTTTTTTTTTCATTTCAAATAATAAACTTTAACGTGTCCTGGCTGATATTGACCCTCGTTTATTCTGGACTCCTGAAAAGTTTGCACGAGCAGTATAGAGGCTCTTAGCGGTTACTCAGTGGCTTTTGTTCACTACAATTATAAAGCAATTACAGCTATTATAACTATTCACTGTAATTATTATTCACTATTCAGGGGTGGCTGTTGCTCCGGTGGTAGGTTTCAGCTCTCCGATGCATCCATGGGAGTATGAATGTGTGTGAATGTTAGTTAGAAAGCACTTAGAAAATTTGCCTGTGTGAATAGGTGAATGCACAAATGGTAAATGGTAAATGGCCTGTATTTGTATAGCGCTTTTTACTAGTCCCCCCCTAGGGACCCCAAAGCGCTTTACACACCCATTCACACACACATTCACACACTGGTGGAGGCAGCTACAGTTGTAGCCACAGCTGCCCTGGGGCCAAGTTGTGTAAAGCGCTTTTAGTGCTCAAAAGCACTACATAAGAACCAGTCCATAAGTTTAAATGTATAACTTAAAAAATTGCAATTTTTCTCAACAAATTTTGGCCTGTCTGTACAGAGAAACCAGAGAAATTTAGCAATAACCCCATGGTCAGCACTCTGCACAGCGAAGAAGCAGCTAGATATGGTGGTTATATGTCTCTGGATATCTAGATCCCCTTATCTATGTTCATTACAGGAAGTTTCTGATCATACGTCTACATTCGTATGTAGATTTCAACCATCTTAGCCACTGTGATGTTTAGTTTACACAAACTGGTCCTAAAAGGTCTTGCCTCTGTCATATAGTTTACTTCTGTCTTACACAATCACATGCTAATATCAATAATCAGTTTACAAATAAAGACCTTTGTTTGCTGCATCAGATATAATTCTGAGATTGTTGTAAATATCCCAAAAGGAACCTTTAAATCATTCAAGTGCTGGAGGGAACAAAGCCGAATGTAGGTCAGACAACAAATTTGCATTTAGCCTTTTCCATATGTATGTTGATGATTTAAGCTTTAAAGAGTGCAGTGGGTTATCATGCATGGGGGGGCTGCACCCAGAAATTGGTTGCATATTGAAGTGACAGTGTTTGAAATTGAAAGCTGAATTTCCAAATACATAAGGAAATCCAGACTTCAAACAGTCTGCCTGTGTGTTTGTGTGCAGCCTCTCACAGCAAGAATGTCGGAGGCTTAACCAATTATTCAGTCTTATGAAGCAGTCTTCACTGAGCTTTAGACTTGAATGTTTCCCTCCAGGGGAATGATGCTCAAGTATGTGTCTGCTTAAATAGACTACTTTCACATGCGACACTGGATTCATGTAAAACAACTTCAGCTACCTCTTACCAAAGTATACTACGGTAATGTTAATTAGTTGAGATAAACTACTGTGATGTCTCAGAATCATTCAGATTACAGATTTTTATATAACACTCCAGTTTTAAACCCCAAAACACATCAGCAACAGGGACAGCAGATTGAGCTTTCCTATGTAGCATCCTCAGCATCTTTGGATCCTGATCTCTGTTGTTTATTCCAACTATAACTCCACCAATTTAACAAGTGAATGAACTGGAGTTTTCTCTAATATTTGGTGAAAGTGCCTTTTCTGGCTATATGATAGTTAGGTTGGTGCGTATTCCCTATCCATTGCCCCTCTCTCTTGTCTGTAGGGTTCCTGCCTGGGAGGGGATGGGTCTGGGGTCAGATGAGGTCTCCATCACTACTATGGCTCACAGACCTTCACATCATCATATTGTCACTTCCCACCACCGGTTTATGTCTGCATGAGCTCCTTTCACACTCGAAATTCAGATCCAGTCTCACGCAGGTGGAATGGACTTGGACGCAGACCAGCTGAATTTAGAATGAAAGTCACAAGTTTATTTACAATCAGACAGGAATTTCCAAGGATGGAGGGGGAACGGATCCAAATCACACTCCTCTTTGGCACTCTCTCCACACCTCACTGCCAGACTCAGGGGAACAGGTAAAGAAACAGGGACGGGTTCAGGAATCTATATACAAAGAAACACAGAACAAACTAGAACGTCACACGGAAAATTGAGGTTAGCAGAGCTGTACTGATGAGTGTTACTCAACGGTCCAGCGAAGTCTTAAATAGCAGCTCAAGCAATCAGGCAAATTCACAGCAGGTGGATGGTTACAACAGGTGTGCGGACCAAGGGCGGGAGCCCAGCTGAGCTCCGCCCAGGCAGACAGAGGAGAGACCATCAATCAAATTTTAATATTAGACAAAGATAAATTATTTAAAAACTGCAATTTGGGTTTACCAGGGTTAAGGGGAAAAGTTACTCTGTGTATGTATTGTAAAGAAATTGCCTGTTAAACCTGGGTTGTGCTACCCTTGGCAGCACGAACTGCAATCAAGCATTTTCAGTAACTGGCAATGTGTGACATAATTGGGGAGGAGTCCCCCCCCCCTTCTTTGAAGATTTTTTTTTTTCAAAATTCAGGCACACTGGATGGCATTCAAGCACAAATGGTGTGTTTAAGGTCGTGCCAAAAACCCACATTATTTAAATCTGGAGTCATTCATTTTGTTTTTCATTTTTTATGTTTTTAGGTATTTAAATGTGGAATTGCTGGTATGCTTCAGATCACTGTCGTGCTGCGCATGAATTGATGGCCGAATATTCCCTTTCAGGATTTATGGTTCTATCAAGCACAGTAAGTGTGATGGTTTCCTAAATGACCAAACTCCCAACCTAAAGATGAGGTTGGAAGATGTTCATTTCTGCCATCCCACAATCTCATGTTTTCAGTCACTACCCAGAGTTTGGTACCATAACGCAGGAATCTAGGTCAACCTGTAAATAAATAGCTTCACTTTTACACTATTCCTTCACCATAATAGACTGGTACAATGTTCACTTCACTACAAAGACTACACCAATCCATCAGTCAATGTCCTGTTCAACTCTCCTCTGACAAGATCTCAAGATAGCTAAACTCCTCCACACTGGGGATATAACTTTTTACTGACCCAGGACGGGTACTCCTCTCTTTTCTAGCTACGAACCATGGCAGAGGCTGCTAATTCTCATCCCAGCTGCAAATTATCTCACTGCAAGCTAATCACATCACTTGTGAAAAAGAGAGACAAGCTCCTGAGATCACCAAACCTGACACTCCTGTGGTTGTTTCTAGAAATTCTGTCCACAAATAAACAGAATCCATGAAAAATTGCAGCCCTGGCAGATAAGCGCACCAACCTGAAGCAGGTCTTCATTTTTGAAAGAAGCTCTCACCAGAGTGAGAAATGCCTAACTTAAACACCTAAAAGCAACTAAAGCTAAACATGCAACGCAGGCTTTTTTCTAGGTCTCATGCTATACTCAGGGCATGCTCTCAGGAAGAGCAAACAGTAACTTCATGTCTGAATTTTAGAAGTTTTAGTCTGAGTTTGTGGACTGGGCTCACATTAATTAAATACGTCATCCCAACCATCAATGTGTCTAGTAGACCCCATTGCTACAAGCATGCTCAAACAAGTATTATCATTACTTAATGCTTCAGTATCCACATCTGAAGCAAAGAGTAAAACAGTGAAATGTGGATTATTAAATATTAGGTCTCTCTCCTCCAAGTCTCTGTTAGTACATGACTTAATAATTGATCAACAAATCGATTGACTCTGCCTTACAGAAACCTGGTTGCAGCAGGATGATTATGTTAGTTTAAATGAATCAACACCCCCGAGTCATTCTAACTACCAGAAATCTCGAAGCACAGGCCGAGGGGGAGGTGTGGCAGCAATTTTTCACACCAGCCTATTAATCAACCAAAGACCCAGACAGACTTTTAATTCATTTGAAAGCCTGATGCTTAGCCTCGTCCACCCCAGCTGTAAAACTCAGAAACCAGTCTTACTTGTTATCATCTATCGTCCACCTGGGCCTTACAGAGTTTCTGTCTGATTTCTCAGACTTTTTTATCTGATTTAGTTCTGAGCTCAGATAAAATAATTATTGTGGGTGATTTTAACATTCATGTCAAAGGCTTATTTGAAGAGTTTCAGTCAGGTTTCAGAGCTCATCACAGCACAGAAACAGCTTTAGTGAAGGTTACAAATGATCTTCTTATGGCCTCTGACAGTGGACTCATCTCCTTGTCCTGCTAGACCTCAGTGCAGTTTGGAGACTACCTAATCAGCGCTGCAGTGCTAATCAGTTTTTAATTACCAACAAAGTTAAAGAGATTTCTTATAAGTTAATACACAGAATTTACCCATATAAAGATTATCTTCAAAGCAAATTCAAATTAGATATTGATGCAAACTGTAGCTTTTGTAAGACTTGCAAGAATCTCCTACACATCTGTTTTGGTGTTGTCCCCTTGTACAAGACTTCTGGCAGAGACTATGTGTTTTTATCTCAGAAAATTTATTTAAAGGATTTGCACTGTGTTGGAAATATGTATCATTTGGTCTCCACAAAAACCAAAGACAATTCAACATTGATAACAGATATTTGATTAACTTGTTAATAGGGCTGCCACAAACGATTATTTTGATAGTCACCGATTATTTTTGCGATTAGTCGACTAATCAGATGATCATCCATTGGACATAAAATGTACAGCTTATTGCATCAGCAGAATCTGCTCTTATATAACTATCATTAGCTTACAGCTTTAAGTGTTTAAGGTATGTGCTAACTAAAAATAAAGACAAGATGATAGTTTGTTTCAGTGAAGTTTAATAAACTCCTTGCTATCTAAAATATAACAGGACACCGGAGCATCTCACACTTCTGATAATCAGCTGTCTGCTTGATGTTTATTCAGCTGTGTAAAAACTATAACTTTAATCTCAGCCAAACCGATTTACTCAGGAACAAATAAAATACTGAAAAAAGCCAAATAATAACATTTTGAAGTTATCTAAGTGACTTATATATGTTTAACCTGAGTAGCGAAAGACGGCGGTGGGTTTGAAAACGATTTGCCGGGAGTCCGGTGTTCTCACGGCTCTAGTGAGCCTAGCCCCCGGCTAGCTATCGAGCTAGTGGCTAACAGACGTCTCCGAAAACGTCGGAGCGCTTTTGAAAATATGTGGTGTCTTGATAAACTGAGCAGATATTTGAGGTTTACACAGCTACATTCTCGCCTGAAAATATGTTAAACGTTTATTTTGTGACCCAGAAAGAATAATAAGAGTAATATTAAAACTAACTAGCTGCCGCCATTGTTGGAAACTGAGCAGGGCCGCGCTATGAATTCTGGGACACAGCTTCTTCTTCTTCGGGGTTTAACGGCAGCTGGCATCCTTGTACATGCAGTGCTGCCATCTTCTGTTTCAGTCCGTTATTACACTCTTAAATCCTACTACCTATTCCTGCGTCTTTTGTGATCTTACAAAGCTTCAAACAACGTGTCGACTATTAAATTGGTCGTCACTGATTTTCATAGTCGACATAATCGTGACTAGTCGACTAATCGTGGCAGCCCTACTTGTTAATCTTAATGGCTAAATTTCATATTCACAAATCCAAATGTTTAGGAAGACATCCCTCTTTTTATGTATACACCTATGAGCTTTTGCAGGATCTTAATTCAATTAAGAACTCCACTAACCCAAAAGCCATAAAAACTATGGTTGTATGTGGAAAAAATGAAGATCCTTCAATTGCTTTACTCTTTGGCTTAATCAGTTAAACTTCTCCCCCTAGCATATATATGTTGTAGGTTCTGAATAATGTTTATTTGTTTGTTTATGGTTTACAATTTCTGTAAGTACAACACCTTTAATGTAGTACTGTTTAATTCTACTTTGTATTGTACTGATGTTTAAATAAAGGTTTGAGGGGAAAAAAAGCTTGCTCTATGGCACAGCTACAAGCCATGTGAGCTCATAGCCCTCCCACTAGAGTATACTACCTCAGTCAACTGCAAAGCAGCCGCAAATCAATAACAATAAAAAAACTCAACATCATTGCAGAACATTTTATAACAGAACACCCAATATACATATATACATGTCTACTGAATATCACACAATATCTAAAAACTAAATTAACACTGGGTTACATTAACCTCCTAAGACCTGAACTCTTTCATGCCATGCATTTTTAATTTCTCTATGCCATTTGGGCTGATTGGGACCCCATGAATGTAAAAGCAAAGAATTACCAGATTTTTTTTATCTGATTTTTGTTTCTGAGAAAAATGAGATCCACATATGAGGACATTAATTTTATATTTTAATAGAACAGTGGCAGTATAATGTCCTTGTAAGTGGATATCAGACCTTTGTAGAGCAAAATTTGTTATTTTGGTCTAGACAACCCAAAATGTGATGTCCATATGTGGACGCCAGGTCCTGGGAGGTTGAAGTTTCTTCTCAGAGGCAGCAGCTACAGTGAGCCAGTGCAGGTGATTTCAGACTATGAGAAATCTGAGAGGCTCAACACTGATCAATTTAGGCTCCAGAATCTAGATTCAGGCATGTGCAGTTGTGAAGAGGCCAGTAAAGAGAGCATGGAGAAAGATAGCATCAACATGACAGATTGTTAGAGGCTGTTTGGAAGCAGCAGAGGTGTGTTTGGCAAGTTTATTTAGGTTTGTTCTGATTATGAAGCAGCAGGCTGACAGCCTGGAGCCTCCCAGCTTGGATTCAGAAGTGTGGAAGAGGAGCAGCTAAGTGAGGATGAAGTCATGGAGGATGCCAAGTCCTCTGAATCTACACACTTCCAGTTTCCACCTCATCCTTCCAGTGCTTTACTATACTCCCTGCTCTCTCTACCACAACTGCCTTTGAACTTGCCTGGCCCAGGTCTGAGTCCAGCTTTGCAACTCCAGCCAGGTCACATGACACAGGGGGGTACTCTGATGGAGGTCAGTGGAGCCCTGTGGTGATGGATATATGCCAGTGAAGCAGGAGGAGGCCTGAGAACAGACAGCAGGCGTAACTAGCAGGACAAAGTAGCATGTAGTACTTGAAGGAGTCATCACAGCATTGGCAGGGGTGGGGGGGGGCGGTGACTTACTTAAGCCCAGGGTCTTTTAGAGTGTAATTTGTTTCATACTTAGATGCCTGACTGACAACTGTATAAAACAAAAACTACACACAATATTCGAAGCACATACTGCACAGTCGTAAATTCCCCCTAATTTTGGTATGATCCAAGTTCAGGTTCTGGCCCTTCAGATCAGCCTGTTCAGTCTCTTCCTGTCCCGCCCCAGCAGACCACACCATAGAAGATAGCTGAGGCCACCACAGAGTCATAGAAGGTCTTCAGGAGTGGGCCCTCCACTCCAAACGACCTGAGTCTCTGCAGCAGGTACAGCCTGCTCTGCCCTTTCCTGTAGAGGGCGTCTGAGTTATGAGTCCAGTCCAGTTTGTTGTTCAGATAAACACCAAGCTACCTGTAGCTGTCCACAGCCTCGATGTCCATACCTTGGATGTTCAGTGGTTGCAGTGGAGGATGCTTGTGCCTGCGGAAGTCTACCACCAGCTCCTTGGTTTTACTGGTGTTGATCTGGAGGTAGTTCAGCTGGCACCAGTCCACAAAGTCTTGGGTCAGTCCTCTGTACTCCTTGTCGTCCCCATCAGTGATGAGGCCGACTATTGCAGAGTCATCAGAGAACTTCTGCAGGAAGCACTGGGTGGAGTTGTGGGAGAAGTCTGCAGTGTAGAGGGTGAAGAGGAACGGAGCCAGAACCGTTCCCTGTGGGGCCCCCATACTGCAGATGACCCTGTCCGACACACAGCCCTGAGTCCTCACATACTGTGGTCGGTCGGTGAGGTAGTCCAGAATCCAGGTAGTGAGGTGATGGTCCAGAGTTCTCCAGCTTGTCCTTCAGGACCGAGGGAAGAATAGTGTTGAAGGCACTGGAGAAATCAAAGAACATGATTCTCACAGTGCTCCCAGCGGTCTCCAGGTGAGCGAGGGAACGATGTAGGAGGTGGATGATTTCTCTCTCCCTCCCGCTCTGTTCCTGTGCTGCTGCGAGTGTAACTACCAGCTCAGGCGCATGACTCTCATGTTGTTAATAATGGGCCCAACAGAATGAATTGAACTGACTTGAGAAATCAACCTGTCACCCAGAGTCACATCACATTGTGAGAAAATGGTATTTAAAGGGTGATTTATAGTTCCGAAAGGAGCGTCGGCTGCGATATCAGTGTTGTCTGCGTTTGTTATTTTCAGCCTTAAACTTAACAAGGTGTCATTTAAATCCAGATAATGCAACCAGTTTCCAGACACGTAAAATTCTAGAGGTCCCCTGTTGGTCAATGCAGAGACTGGTAAAAACTTCTGAATAACATTTGTCATCAATTGAGAACTGAGTCAGCAGTGCTGTAAAGAGATCCAATTCGCTTAGGTCCTTTAACTTTTACAGTTGTGTTATATCAGTGGTCAGAAATAATAATTATTATTACTTTAGTATTACTTTAACACAAAAGTGTTCACAAGAGTTCTTTTGATTCCTCAGAGGCATCCGATGGAAGACGAAACACTGCTCAGTAGACCATTTAACACTTTATTACTTCTAGAAGGGAGAATCGTCCTGCATGACACGCTGCCACAGATCTCAAAATGCTGGTGCGCCCCTGACAGTTTTATTACAGAAGCTCTCTCATTCTAGTCTAAACAACAGTGTCTCAGTAACTTTCTACTAGAGATGGTCCCCTCTTATCTACATTTTCCCAGGCAAGCATGAGCGAGAGTCTGCAGCTTTTACTCCCCAAGGACACATGGTTTCATGCCTTTATTTTTCAGGGCTGTGTCCACTTCATACTACACTATATAACTTTATAACACTTAGTATTAATAAAAAGCAGAGCATTATTGAGGCACTGCAAATTATTTAATCGCAACACTATGCAGCATAAAGGCTTTTTCACATCGGACGCGGCATGCGCTGTGCTCACCGCTAACTAAGAGCGAAGGATCCAGAATTTGTTGCGCTGGCTGCTGAGCTCTGCTTTTATATGCTTTTTAGCGGCCGCTCTAGGTGTGCTAGATGCACCTGATCCTTGTCATTTCAAAGCATGTATCTCTCTGACTTTATCTCCTCTCCCAGAGTTTGTGTTGTATTATGTTCACGCTCTGGAGGTCCCAGTGTGAGCACGTCAACCTGTGAGAAAAAGTTTACCACACACAGATGTTTTCCTTCATGGTGTGGCGATGAGCTGACAGCCAAACCCATCTGTTCTCTGACTGAATACTTAAATTTGTGATTGACATGACATTGACCAAACAGCTGGAAGAAGGAAAAATAGGGTCAATTCATACTTGTAACTTGAGTACAGAGTTTCACACGCATTTTTTTGTCCACACACAAATCTGTTTTATGCTCACACAAATTCTTTTTACACACACAAATCTTGATTTACAAGTACAAAATATTTATGACCACAATTTGAGCCCATAAGGATCCTCTAAAGCCCAGAGCTTTGAGCTTAAGCGAGGCGTTGGACTCTGAAGACTCGCCGGGGGTTTGGTCTGTGGATTCCCAAGGGAGACTCGCGAGGCGTGGGGGTGGGTGGGTGAGTTCCCACCTTGAGGGGATAACAGTAGCAGGGTCTCTGCAGGCAGAGTGGCCATGACTTGCAATGTAGCGAGGAAAGTATGTCGTGGAGTGGCGAATCCACCCTCTGCATGACTCTGCTGTGATGTCATCACATGCTGCATCCATGGCTGCATGCAGGGCCATTTGACATGTGAATGCTGGTCACAAACCTCCCACCTCCAGGCAGAGAAAAACTCCTTTATCGGATTAAGGAATGGGAGTAGGGAGGGAGATATTCAACCAGCATTGTGTCATGTGCTGTAAACCACTGTCTGACCAGATGTGAGTGGTGAAAACGGACATAATCCCACACAAAAACATACTTGTGGAGTTGGCCTCCACCCCTCTCATTCTCAGGGACTGCAGTATGTGCCTGTAAAGAGTGTCTAAAAAAGTCAGGAGATGTTGTGTATTGTATGGGGGCGGTGGCGCTGTCACTTGGTGTTCGCTCGCTCTGTGGTATAGTATCGCTTCCTGTTCCTGCTCAAACACAGTGGTGTTTCTGAGTAGCTTATTTGCTTAGCAGTTTAATTAACAACTTTTAAATACATTCTTTTTTTCACAGTATAATCTACACGTGCTTCATCCGAAGCACACTGTGTACTCACTACCCAATTTATAGCCAAAGTATTCACTCACTGTCTCTGTACTGTTTCGTTAGCTTAGCTTAGCTCGTAGCCGACCCGTTAGCACCATGGCTACTTCACCTGTCCCTTCTGCACTTTCTTGCTCATTGTGTCAGATGTTTAGTTACTCCTCGGCCTCCTTTAGCAGTAATGATATCTGTAACAAATGTAACATATTTGCAGCTCTGGAGGCCAGGATTACTGAACTGGAGACTCGGCTTTGCACCCTGCTCTCACCCTTAGCTAGCCAGGCCCCTGTAGCTGGTGCAGCCGAAGATAACGTAGGCCCCGCTAGCTGTTCCCCGGCAGATCCCAAGCAGCTGGGGAAAGACGGCTGGGTAACGGTGAGGAGGAAGCGTAGTCCTAAACAGAAGCCCCAGGTACACCACCAACCCGTTCATGTGTCTAACCGTTTTTCCCCACTCGGTGACACACCCGCTGGGGGTCAAACTCTGGTAATTGGTGATTCTGTTCTCAGACATGTGAAGCTAGAGACACCGGCAACCATAGTCAATTGTCTTCCAGGGGCCAGAGCAGGCGACATTGAAGGAAATTTAAAACTGCTGGCTAAGGGTAAACGTAAATTCAATAAAATCATAATTCACGTCGGCAGTAATGACACCCGGTTACGCCAATCGGAGGTCACTAAAATCAATATTGAATCGGTGTGCAACTTTGCCAAAACAATGTCGGACTCTGTAGTTTTCTCTGGTCCCCTCCCCAATCAGACCAGGAGTGACATGTTTAGCTGCATGTTCTCCTTAAATTGCTGGCTGTCTGAGTGGTGTCCCAGAAACGATGTGGGCTTCATAGATAATTGGCAAACCTTCTGGAGGAAACCTGGTCTTGTTAGGAGAGATGGCATCCATCCCACTTTGGATGGAGCAGCTCTCATTTCTAGAAATATCGACAAATTTATTAAACCCCTCAAAACATGACTATCCAGAGTTGGGACCAGGAAGCAGAGTTGCAGTCTTACACGCCTCTCTGCAGCTTCTCTCCTCCTGCTACCCCCCCAAAAACCCATCTCCATAGAGACTGTGTCTGCTTCCAAAAAGACAAAAAACAAACTAAAAACCAGCAACAAACAACTTAAACATTTACAAAGAAAGAACAATACAGTATCCACATCTGAACCAAAGAGTAAAACAGTGAAATGTGGATTATTAAATATTAGGTCTCTCTCCTCCAAGTCTCTGTTAGTACATGACTTAATAATTGATCAACAAATTGATTTACTCTGCCTTACAGAAACCTGGTTGCAGCAGGATGATTATGTTAGTTTAAATGAATCAACACCCCCGAGTTATTCTAACTACCAGAAATCTCGAAGCACAGGTCGAGGGGGCGGTGTGGCAGCAATTTTTCACACCAGTCTATTAATTAATGAAAGACCAAGACAGACTGTTAATTCATTTGAAAGCCTGATGCTTAACATTGTCCACCCCAGCTGTGAAACTCAGAAACCAGTCTTACTTGTTATCATCTATCGTCCACCTGGGCCTTACACAGAGTTTCTGTCTGATTTCTCAGACTTTATATCTAATTTAGTTCTGAGCTCAGATAAAATAATTATTGTGGGTGATTTTAACATCCATGTTGATGCTAAAAATGACAGCCTCAACATGGCATTTAATCTGTTGTTAGACTCAATTGGTTTCTCTCAAAATGTAAAAGAACCCACCCACCACTTTAATCACACTCTAGATCTTGTTTTAACATATGGCATAGAAACTGAAGATTTAACAGTGTTTCCTGAAAACCCTCTCCTGTCTGATCATTTCTTGATAACATTTACATTTACAATAATTGATTACGCAGCAGTGGAGAGTGGACTTTATCAAAGTAGATGTCTTTCTGAAAGCGCTGTAACTAAGTTTAAGAATATAATCCAGCCACTGTTATCATCGTCAATGCCCTGTACCAACACAGAGCAGAGCAGCTATCTGAACGCTACCCCAACAGAGGTCAATTATCTTGTTAATAATTTCACCTCCTCACTACGTACGACTCTGGATACTGTAGCTCCAGTGAAAACTAAGGTCTCTAATCAGAAGTACCTGACCCCGTGGTATAATTCTCAAACACGTACCCTAAAGCAGATGACTCGTAATCTGGAGAGGAAATGGCGTGTCACAAATTTAGAGGATCATCATTTAGCCTGGAGAAATAGTTTGTTGCTTTATAAGAAAGCCCTCCGCAAAGCCAGAACAGCTTACTACTCATCACTGATTGAAGAAAATAAGAACAACCCCAGGTTTCTCTTCAGCACTGTAGCCAGGCTGACAAAAAGTCAGAGCTCTTTTGAGCCAACCATCCCTTTAACGTTAACTAGTGATGACTTCATGAACTTCTTCACAAATAAAATTTTTATCATTAGAGAAAAAATTACCAATAATCATCCCACAGATGTAATATTATCTACAGCTACTCTTAGTTCCATTGATGTTAAGTTAGACTCTTTTTCTCCAATTAATCTTTCTGAGTTAACTTCAATAATTACTTCCTCCAAACCATCAACGTGTCTTTTAGACCCCATTCCTACAAAACTGCTCAAAGAAGTCCTGCCATTGATTAATTCTTCGATCTTATATATGATCAACCTATCTCTAATAATCGGCTATGTACCACAGGCCTTCAAGGTGGCTGCAGTTAAACCTTTACTCAAAAAGCCATCTCTAGACCCAGCAGTCTTAGCTAATTATAGGCCAATCTCCAATCTTCCTTTCATATCAAAAATCCTTGAAAGAGTAGTTGTCAAACAGCTAACAGATCATCTGCAGAGGAATGGTTTATTTGAAGAGTTTCAGTCAGGTTTCAGATTTCATCACAGCACAGAAACAGCTTTAGTGAAGGTTACAAATGATCTTCTTATGGCCTCGAACAGTGGACTCATCTCTGTGCTTGTCCTTCTTGACCTTAGTGCAGCATTCGATACTGTTGACCATAATATCCTATTAGAGCGATTAGAACATGCTGTAGGTATTACAGGTACTGCACTGCAGTGGTTTGTATCATATCTATCTAATAGACTCCAGTTTGTACATGTAAATGGAGAGTCCTCTTCACACACTGAGGTTAATTATGGAGTTCCACAGGGTTCAGTGCTAGGACCAATTCTGTTTACATTATACATGCTTCCCCTAGGCAGCATCATTAGAAGACATAGCATACATTTTCACTGCTATGCAGATGACACCCAGCTCTATCTGTCCATGAAGCCAGATAACACACACCAATTAGTTAAACTGCAGGAATGTCTTAAAGACATAAAGACTTGGATGGCCACTAACTTTCTGCTTCTTAACTCAGATAAAACTGAGGTCATTGTACTCGGCGCTGAAAAGCTTAGAAATATGGTATCTAACCAGATTCTTACTCTGGATGGCATTACCTTGGCCTCCAGTAACACTGTGAGGAACCTTGGAGTCATTTTTGACCAGGATATGTCCTTCAATGCACATATTAAACAAATATGTAAGACTGCGTTCTTCCATTTGCGCAACATCTCTAAAATTAGAAATATCCTGTCTCAGAGTGACGCTGAAAAACTAGTTCATGCATTTATTACTTCCAGGCTGGACTACTGCAATTCATTATTATCAGGATGTCCAAAAAACTCCCTGAAAAGCCTTCAGTTAATCCAAAATGCTGCAGCAAGAGTACTGACAGGGACTAGAAAGAGAGAGCATATTTCTCCTGTTTTGGCTTCCCTTCATTGGCTTCCTGTTAAATCCAGAATTGAATTCAAAATCCTGCTCCTCACATACAAGGTCTTAAATAATCAGGCCCCATCTTATCTTAATGACCTTGTAGTACCATATCACCCTACTAGAGCACTTCGCTCCCGCTCTGCAGGCCTACTTGTTGTTCCTAGAGTATTTAAAAGTAGAATGGGAGGGAGAGCCTTCAGTTTTCAGGCCCCTCTTCTGTGGAACCAGCTTCCAGTTTGGATTCAGGAGACAGACACTATCTCTACTTTCAAGATTAGGCTTCAAACTTTCCTTTTTGCTAAAGCATATAGTTAGGGCTGGACCAGGTGACCCTGAATCCTCCCTTAGTTATGCTGCAATAGATGTAGGCTGCCGGGGGATTCCCATGATGCATTGAGTTTTTCCTTTCCAGTCACCTTTCTCACTCACTATGTGTTAACAGACCTCTCTGTATTGAATCGTATCTGTTATTAATCTCTGTCTCTCTTCCACAGCATGTCTTTTATCCTGTCTTCCTTCTCTCACCCCAACCGGTCGCAGCAGATGGCCCCGCCCCTCCCTGAGCCTGGTTCTGCCGGAGGTTTCTTCCTGTTAAAAGGGAGTTTTTCCTTCCCACTGTCGCCAAAGTGCTTGCTCATAGGGGGTCATATGATTGTTGGGCTTTTCTCTGTATCTATGAAGCGCCTTGAGGCGACATTTGTTGTGATTTGGCGCTATATAAATAAAATTGAATTGAATTGAATTGAATTATGGAGCAAGAAGGGGAATATGGGTGAAGATGCCATTGTCTGAGATGGCTGCACACATTGTAACGCCGGCCCGGGACATCAGTGGTTGCTCTCTGCCCAATGTGATTTCTTCCACGCCATCTGCCTTTGGCCAGACTGAACCCGCCTCATCAACGTATATGAATGTGACAGTGGTTCCCTGGCTTCCAGCTCCATGCTTTCTCCATGCAAACTTTTTTGCTGGGCCCCCCTTTGTTTTACAAGAAAAATGTTCGCGAAAACTGAGATTTTTTAAAACCCCTGTTTTGCGTTTACGTGTGGACGAGGAATGCAGAGTTGGTCACGCAACGTCAAAGGTATGTGCCTGTTTTCACGTCACGCTGTGGCCACGTTATTGTTTACATGAGATGAACTGCAGAATGATAGAGACGAAATACTGTTAATCTGACTGTCTGCAGGTTTTACACACAGTTACTGTCCCTCCATTTACAAAGGCAGAGGCGTCACGGTGTGATTATTTTACATGTAGTTGTTTTTTTCCTGTGTAATAATATTCAACATTGCAATCAAATCAAAAAATGTCTCTCTGTACAAAATGGGTTCAAAAACATAAACAGCTGTGGGATCCTGTTTGTCTGTGATTTGAACCGAGGGAACAAATCATGTCAGGATCAGCCTGATGTTATTTGTATCCCGCTGTAACTTTACTGTATAAAGAGCAAACATCTCCAACATGTCAGGAGTAGTTAGTCATTACAACAAGTGTTTGTGAACTAAAAATCAAGAATGTGGGATCCTGTTTGTCCGTGATTTGAACAGCCCAGCGCTGCTCCTGATGCAGGGAAAACCAACCCTGCAGGGAGACCTACCTCAGCACCTGTGCAGGTGAAACCAAAGGGAAGATTTGCTTCAACATATTTTCTAGTCTTTAGCTCAGAATGAAGTTGGTTTGGAAACATATTCAGCGATGCTTCATCTCCTGCTTTGCGTTTCTGTAGGCGCCCGTGCTAACAGTGTCCAAGCGTTTTGTTTTTTTGCCCCCCTTTTCATACCGCGCCCCCCCGCCATGGCTCTGCGCCCCCCCTAGGGGGCGGGCCCCACACTTTGGGAAGGTCTGCTTTAGAGGGAGAGAGAGAAATGTAACAACTTTTCCTGTGTAACAAAATGCATTTTGTATGTTCTGTGAGTATTTACACAGAATTGTTTTTCTGCTGCATGAAACTACACAAAGTAAAACAGTTCACAGTGCTGAACATCAGAGTATAGAAGACGTGTTTTCCCCGTACATACTGGTGACAGATCTCCTTCACTCTTTCACTGTTGGGTTCAAATGCACTTTGTACAACTGTTTCGTGCACATTTCTTTTCTCTTGAGCACGCTGTCAATTGTTGTAATTGACACAGATCCAATATTGCCAAACACATGGTTATCCTCTATGACAGCGCTTTAAATTTCTTTCAACTTTCTTGCTTTGTTTGCAGTCACCGTTGCACAAACGGCTTCCTCTTGCTGCAGGTAAAAAGGGGCCGTCTTCCACCTCTGCGAGGCTGTCTTTCAATCCTTTGCGGTTCAGATTACAGTAAAATTACAATAATGTGCACTAAACATGAGATATTATGAGATGTTGGATTACTGTCCAGTACTATACATACCTGTTCTCCCTATGAAATGTTTGAACGATTGAGTTCACAGTGGTTCTTCCAACATTTGGTCGCACCCTCCGACCAGCCTCATCCACTGTGAGGCCGTGATTGACAACATGGTCAACAAGTGTTGCCCTACTTTCATTAGGGATCTGCGTATGTGTTTGGCGTCTTCTTCCTCTTCCCCTGTTTTGTCCCCCCCCCCCCCCCATCCTCACCCCTCTTCCACGGTTCATATATGCTTGCCAATTGAGGGTTCATGGGATTGATCCATGAGTGGCTTTGAACAAGTGGCCTGTCATTGGTTACAACTAATACATCACACACCTCCTCATCAGTGAAAGCTGAAGTTCACCTGAGAGAAATTGTTCAATTTCAGGGACATTTCCAGGAAAAAATAATTTGGAAACATATTCAGCGATGCTTCATCTCCTGCTTTGTGTTTCTGTAGGCGCCCATGCTAACAGTGTCCAAGCATTTTGTTTTTTTGCCCCCCTTTTCATACCGCTGTCAAATTCTGTCAAAACAAACAGTAGAGTTCATTTTGACTGACATGACATAAGCAAATGATGATGTTGTCGAGGGCAGAGGATTGTATGAAAGCTGATACATGTTGAGAGGAAGGAGACACTGCTACTGCACAAACGACTAAATGTTGTGCAGGTTGATGGTTTTGAGAATTTTTATTCTGATCTGAGAAAAGCACCAAAGCGACTGAGAAAAACTGTATTTGTGTTTTCATCCTGCAAGTTAACAGATATGTGATAAAGGCTCTTCACCCCTGATGAAACACCAGGACAGATTCAGCAGTGTGTGAGGAAGAGGAGGAGAAAAAGGAGCCAGCAGCAGCTGAGAGGTGCAGAGAAGAACAGGGCTGAACAGACAGCTGTTGAGGGGCTGCTAAAAACATTTAAAGCAATTTCTAGATTTTTGCTTCCTGTATTTGCAGACATATCTCCAACACAAACTATAAGCTCATTTCTGTCGCTTGTATCTTCTTCGGTCACCTCCCACAGCTCGTGACCATAGGTGAGGGCGTAGATGGACCAGTGAATCAAGAGTTTCGGCTCTTTCTTCCACGACGGACCGGTACAGCGTCCGCATCACTGCAGCTCCCTTCTCCTGTCACTTGTGAACAAGACCCCAAGATACTTAAACTCCTCCACTTTTTAAAAGTCAGTGTAATCAATATCATGCTGTTCATCCCGCCCACCTTTACTGTGCAGCAGTTGTTATATAGGTGAACAGCTCAGAGATCCAACTGTACTGCTGTATTTGTACATCTATGTCACAACTGCACCTGAAGCTGAATTTCTTCTTGACCTCTGCTAACCTCCCCTTCCTTTAATCTGTGAAAATGTGGAACCGAGCCAGGTCGGGTGTGTCCGTATGCCCCTTCTATTCTTCATGCAGGATGAAAAATAAACACCTGCGCTTGAAGCTCTCCCATAGGTCACCCTCCTCTCCCTCCTCGTGATCTGATCATCAGTAGACATGCTTGGACATGTCCAGGTCTGTGTGCCACCGATGACCCTGCCAGCATTTTGTCCAGTCTCTGCAGGGCCTAGCAGATGCAAGTGTGGGCTGTTTGGCATGGGACATATGCCATGTGTCTCTGAGGCCATCTGGACATCAGCATCCACAGCTTGCTTTCCCTGCTCTATCATCTTGCCCCCACTGCCTTCCTTTATCTGCATTCCTCGGTCATTTCCACCTTTTTTAATCCTTTTATGGTTTCTTTCTTTTGCTGCATCTACTTTATTTACATGTCAGGCAAATCAACCAATCCGATCGATCGATCGATCGATCGATCGATAGATAGAAAGATAGAGAATAGAATAGCCTTTATTGTCATTGTACAAAGTACAACGAAATTGGAGTGCCACTGCAAAACGCAATAATGAATATAAATGTAAATATAAAAAGTACAATAAAACAACCGAAGTACTCAGATAATAATAAGTACAATATATACAGGATAGCAGCATAATATAGTGACAATGGCAAGTATGGTATAGTTAAGCAGGTTTAATAGTTTTGTGTTTATTTACTACGGCGATAGCTCTGGGAAAGAAGCTATCCCCGAATTTGTCCTAGAAAGGGCCCACTAAAACATAAACGCTAACATAAACTAGGAGGATTCGTTTTTCCCATTAGGAAGATGTGGAATTTCAGATGATGTGAAAAAGAAACTAGTTTACAAAAGATGTTCTGATTGGATGACGAGCCATTTTCAACATAAGTTTAGTAAATTCTTGGGTGTAGAGAGTTACAAGCTGACTGGAGAAGTACATTGTCACACCGTGAATTAGACTTATTCTTAGACACACTCGTGATATACTTTATAATACATAGTGGGTTTGTATAATATCCTGTGTTTCAGGACGTGTGACATTTTTTCATTGATTCTTTTTCATAGCTGTACTGATTATAGCTGTTTTCACTGTAGCTCTGAACGTTAACCAGATGAACTGAGCCTGTAAATCTCAGAATCAGCAGAGTGGTTAATAACCTGCCAGCTGCATAGTACAATGTGTGCATAATATTTAAAGAGTCCATGTGAGAGCACGGTAATTGTCCAGAGACTCCACAGTGAAGGTTGATGTTGGGAGCAGCTACGGGGACAATCATGCTGAGCTGATTCCTCATACGGGACGCTGACTAGATAAGTGGAAGAGAAAAGATAGATGAGTTAGCAAAAATGTATAAATATTGTTTCACTTGAGAATTAAACAGTTTAATTCAAAATGCAGCAATTTAGGGCTCTTAACTGCTTTCGCTCTGCATACATCTCACTCGTTTCAAAAACACTTTTTTTAAAGACCCTCTCAGACTGCTTTAACTACCAATTTTCCGTCACCTGAAAACGTTTAATGTTTCTAATGTTTTTACCTTTCTCTGGCTGTGACTGCTTTACCAAAGTTACTTTTCAAATTCAAATGTTGTCATGCAAAATGCACAAAGACCCTTCAGGTAGTCTGTATCAATTTAACACAAATGAAACTGCATCGAGATGCGTAGATAAAATACTTGTAAAATAAATGTACAAATTTCCTTCTGTCCCGACACAAACAGAGTAATATAGTGTGCACCAGGAGGATTGCCATGATTTAGCCCGAGGTTCTTTGGTTTCCCTGATGTTTAAGCGGATGACACATCACGGCAGAGCCACCTCATCACACCAGGACGCCGCAGTCTGTTTACACCTACAGGCCAGTGGACACTCTCAGTGATGAGGATGTAACATCCTGGACAGGGAGGAATGCTGGTTTGAGGGCGGAGTCAAGGAGGACATTTACGTGAAAAGGGAAAGACCATGCAGGGCTCTAGACTAACTTTTTTTCTTAGGCGCACCCAAATTTTTCAACCGCATCGCTTCACATCGCAGTTTTACATGTGCACCTTTTTTTGGGGGGGATTGGTGTCTATACAGACAATACTCATTTGTAAATGATTCACTAACAATCTTGTGCTTGTGCTTGAAGTGCTTTAGCACTCTTTGGCAATATTGTAGACAATATTAAACTTAATCATCACATCGGCTCCTCTGACGACCTGTTTGCTGCTGCTGCCGCTGAAAGGCCGTGGGGGGGGACACTCGAGCAGTGCATTCATCACGATGTGTTTTTCAGCGTTTAAAGATTGATGGCTCTGTGTCAGAGCTGGCTTCAGACAGATCAGGCCTAACTTAGCAAAAAGTTATCAATAGTTCTTATCTCATCACCCACAGCTACATCCACTTCTGTTGGGCCTAGGCTGCTCACTAGGGCTGGCTATCATCACTGACTAGGGATGGGTATCGTTTAGGTTTTATCCGATACCGGTGCCAAACCGGTACTTTTGAAACGGTGCCGGTGCTTAAACGGTGCCCAAACCGGTGCTTAAAGAATGGAAAACACAAAATTGGTCCAAAAACCTCTCATGTTCAGCTGTTTTTTTGTAAAAAGATAACAATGTTAGTCTTTTCTGCAGGTATACGGCATATATGGTATCACTCTGGGCTGGAAGCAGCTTAAACAATGGAAAAAACACAAACTTTGTCCAAAAACCTCTCATGTTTAGCTGTTTTCCACTTTTTCTTCGGTCATTTTAGCCTTTTTGGCCAGGGTGAAGGGAGTATCTGACATCAAACAAGAAGACAGCCGCATGGTGTTTGCTAGTTCACGTTACATGCATTAATTTAATAACGCGGTTAGCTTACTCAACGTAAATTACACACGAACAACATTAAGCTACTCACGCAGAGAAGAACGGCTGCTGCTGCCATCATCATTTCTGCTACACTGGCAGGGCTAGGTTCATCGGATTTAAAGTGTGACCTCCTTTGACAGTATCAGCTTAAAGCACTTGTTGCAGGCTGCTGAGTTTGCATCTTTTGCTGTGAAGTACAGCCAGACTTTTGACCGCTTCGCCTTGGGCATTTTTAATCTGTAGCTCTGCTCTAAAAGAACGTACGTACCTGGACCCGCCTACTATCCTCGAAACGTAAAATGATTGGCTAGAATCTAAAGTGTATCATTCCATACCAGTTGGTGGCGGTAATGCACCTTTCAGTTGTTTGCCAACCGCCAATAGAAATGTAAGGAAGAAGAAAGTGTATCACAGCTCAGGAAAAAAAAAGCACCGAAATAAAGCACCGAAATACGCGCTGCTTTTCGGTCTGGTTACTACCGTTTATGTCAGAACCGGTGCCATGATGGCACCGGATACCGGTACCCATCCCTATCACTGACTTCTGTAATCCATTTGATTCCAATTCAAGACATCCCGATTCAATTCAGAAATATTATAATTCTGATCATTTTTCAGTACTGACATTTGTGAGCCTTCATCAGAGGTGTGAGCATCACAGCAGAGGCCTTTGTGTCACAGTAACTGAGAATAAAACATAAAAACATGAAGCAGATTTTCCTGCTTTTTATAGCAGATAAACTTAAAAATATTCTGCAATTTTGCATAATTGTAAAAAGTTTAAATTTCTTCATCATAACAGCAGAAATTAGGCTTTCCTGTCCGAGGACATTTAAGTAAAAAAGAAAAACAAGACAGCGGCTGACAGCGCTGTAAACAACGGTAGACTGATGGGTAATGAGCAGTGTTGGGTAAGTTACTTTAAAATAGTAACTTAGTTACATTACTAGTTACTTCTATCAAAAGTAACTCAGTTACTTCAAGTTACTTGTTACTTTCAAAGTAACTAGTTACTAGGGAAAGTAACTTTGGTTTTACTCAGAATTCTCTTGTTAATGTGTTGCTTCTGTAACTGTATACCCAGCCAGTCTTCTAGTTTGCTTACTTGTCACATGTGCACTGTGCCACCTACCAATAGAAAGGAAAAGATAATGTGCATATTTCCACGAGAGAAATTCCACGCCTGGACCGTCGTTGACCGCCGCCATGATTCTAGCCTACGTCACAGCATCATGTGCGCTTTTTACATCCAACACAAAAACTGCAGTCGTGGTGCTTTGATTGTACTCAGAACTCTGAAATTCCGCCTTCTGAATAGGAAGATGTAGGTAACAGCAGACTGCAGATGAGCTGCATACAGGGCTGGACTGGGACAAAAAATCGGCCCAGGCGTTTTGACTAGAGACCGGCCGCCATTATAGGAAAAATCATAAAGCCTTTGAATGAAAACAAATGCTGTTGTGACAGTGATGTTCACTGTTTTGATGGTATATATGCATCAATCTATCAATCGTTTTTTGTAAGATTCAGATAATTATTTTTTTAAAAGCTAGACATTTTAAATGAGAATAAGAAAGAAAAGTATTTCTTTGTGCCCCCCTCTCCCTGTTAATGCCCTACCTGCCCCCCTGGCAACACTTTGCTAGACCCCCCCCCCCCCCTGCACAGTTACCAGCTGTCAGCTGCTTAGAAAAGGATCCTGGGGTTATCTGTCTCTCAGAAACAGTTCATAACTTCAACTCATTCATGTCACCTAAAAGGTAAACCTGTTTCTCCATCACCTGTTCAGCTCTGATGATTCAGTAAGGACATCTCCTGGTTTCATCTTCATGTTTCCCTCTCACCAGATAAACAAACCCACATCATGACCAGCAGCTTTACAGCTGTGGCTCCAGCAAACATCAGCTGATACTAGAAATTAATATTAAATCAATTATAACAACAGCTGATCAAGCTTAAACGTGCTGCTGTTGTTTAACGCGACATCGGCTGGTTTCTTCTTTCTGGCGCAAAGTGGGCGATAAACAAACAAGAGAGCCGATCAGCTGATCATTGATCAGTTTTCATGATTGAAGTAGAAACGGGAGAGGGAAGGGGGAGAATGAAAGAAGAAGAGGCAGCTGTGCAGCAAAGACAGAATAACTCCAGCTTTGTGCCTTTTTCATTGTAGCTGAATTCCGGGACAAACTGTTCCTTTTCACCTCAAAACGCTTAATATTTTCTCTGAATACCAGACGGGACGGTTGGCAACTCTAATAACTTATGAACAAAATAAAGTTCAACATCATTAACTTCATAGCACCCACCCAGCTGTATAGAAACTCTGTCATGCTAGCTAGTACGCAGTACAGAAAAAGTCAGCACAGCTAAAATAAACTCCACCTAAACTTGGTTTATATCTGACCCAGATAGACTGCAGGTCATAACTTCTTACCTGAAGTTCAGTTCACACTTGGACCGGCGGCCGCCTCGGGTCTCTTTTCCTTCTGTCTCCACTTTCCCTCATCCACCTGCTGCCTCCACCACTTGCTAATGTTACAGAATCTGTGGAAGCTCCGCGATGCCACCACACGAAGTAACGAATAACGACCCTATCTAAATCCCAGTAACGACTAACGCGTTCCTGATTTTGGCATAATAACTAGTTACCGTGCTGGTTACCACAAAAATAACGTAGTTACTGTAACGCGTTACTTAATAACGCGTTAGTCCCAACACTGGTAATGAGCAAATGAATAATGCCAAAAACAGAGATTTGAGAAACTGTTCTTGAAGTACAGAGAGAGAGAGATCTTCTTTTGCTGCCGCTTCAGTGAATTTTGGTTGAAGAGAGACAAAACCTGCAGCTCAGACTCTAACGCAAAAAAGACGTCAACACAAAGTGCGACGCATCAGAGTCAGCGAGCTGTCGGCGTTCAGCCCCGACGGCGTGTCCATGTCTGTGTCGTTGGGTAAGAAAGCCGAGAAAGAGAAAGCTGATTCTGATGTGTCCACTCTGTGTTTACGTCTTTGTGCAAAACCCACACGGTGGTTTGAAATATTTGGTGGTTGTTGAAATAGTTTTGTGAGCTTTAACCTGAGATTCTGGCGTTTCTGGCAAAATACATTTATATCTAAAAGTCGATTCAGGATTTCATGAATCAATATCGCTTTATTCAAGACTGACAACGTACGATATGTTTAAAGGCAGCAGCCAACCAAGATAGATGTGTTTGTACACAGGGGTGAACAAACAGGTACAAGCAATGATTGCCTTGTTTCTAGATTTATGTGGTAATCGTTTAAAGACATTTGTTATCTTATGTTTATTAAGGTTTCTAGATGTTGCAGTATTTGTGTAAGCATCATCTGATGAAGTTTAGTTCAAAATGCTCTGTTAGAAAACTCTACGACAATCTCCAGCTACTTGGTGGAATGACCTTCTTATTTATTAGGATTAAAGACACATGATGGCTGACAGCCGTGGGGTGAACCTCTGTTTGAAATGTTACTCAGCTGCTGACGAGGGAATAATCCAGACTAGAGTAAGAGTTATGGACATGAGTGATGGAAACTACAGGGTGGGCCATTTCTATGGATACAGCGTGATAACATGGGAATGGTTGGTGATATTAAAGTCCTGTTTGTGGCACATTAGTATATGTGAGGGGGCAAACTCCTCAAGATGGGCGGTGACCATGGTGGCCATTTAGAAGTCGGCCATCTTGGATACAACTTTTGTTTTCTTTTTTTTCTTTTTTTTTATTCATTATCAAGAAAAGCATAAAACACAACAAGCAAACAAAAAAGAAAAAAAGAAAAAAAACAACACTCTCACTCTCACCTAGACTCTTTGTCCACTTTACTTTATTCCCTTTGGAGCTTAGCTGTCTGTGACAAAAAAACAATATTACAAATGGGGATTAAGAATAACCCAATCATTTAAATGGTAAATGGCCTGCATTTGTACAGCGCTTTTCTAGTCCTTAAGGACCCCAAAGCGCTTTACACTACATTCAGTCATTCACACACTGGCGATGGCAAGCTACATTGTAGCCACAGCTGCCCTGGGGCGCACTGACAGAGGTATTTATAATACAATAAGGGTCTGGGGGGAAATGCGTAAAAGGTTGAGTAGAGAAGATTGCACTTCATTCTTGACTCCTTTACTGAGAAACAAAGATTTTGTTCCAGGAATGTCTCGCAGTATGTTCGATAAGTGGCACAAAAAGGGATTAAGGGTAATTGGCGATTTGTATCAAAACAACACACTGATGAACTTTGAGCAATTGCAGTCAAATTTTAATATTCCTAGAGACCATTCTTTTGGCTTTCGCCAGGTTCGGAACTTTGTTCTAAAATTCCTCAGAAATAGTTACATATGATGATACTGAGACGTTTCTTATTAAGCGAAAAGACAGAACTCGTTTTATCTCAGCGTTTTATTCTCTCCTATATCCTCTCAGTAGCAACACATTGAGCGCTGTTCATAAATGGGAGAGAGATCTTAATAATCAATATACTGAAGAGGAGTGGAAAGGAGCCGTTAACATGGGTCGTTCCACTTTTACTTGCAACCCAATACAAAACCATACATCGCCTTTATATAGCTCCTAATGTCTTGCATAAGATGGCACCTCATATTTCCCATTTTTGTAGTAAATGTCAAAAAGAAACTGGCACTTTTTTTCAGAACTTTTGGGAATATAAATTAATCAAAGGATTTTGGAGCTTCATATCTCAAGAACTAAGTAATATTTTTAACTCTGTGGTTCAAAGGGACCCCGGGTGTTTTCTTCTTGGCCTCAAAAGAAGTAACATTGAATCACTTGCAGCGCAAATTCTGTGACAAACTATTGCTGGTAGCTGGGAAAGTATTCTCATTAACTGGGTTAAGGATAAACCCCCCTCTGTGACTTTGTGGTACAGAGAATTATTTAAAGTTATTCCTCACGAAAGAACTGCTGCTATTTTAGGAGGAAATGAGGGTCTCTTTCTCAATGTTTGGTCCCCTTTGCTTTCTTATTTGCCAAATGATTTGTCCCAACTGTTGAGGGGGGGTGGTTGCAATTAAGATGTTCTCAGTTAAATAGGAAGTAAGCGTAAAGGACAACAATTCATTCTTGGAGTTTATCTTTTTCTCTATGTGGGTATATATGTGGGTAATTGAGTAAAAATATGCTTTTTTTGTTTGTTTGTTCTCTCTCCTCTTTACCCCATATGTGTATTTGTACAGGTATATAATGACTTTAATATATTCCCTTTGGGGTTTTTTCTTTTTTTTCTTTTCTTTTTTGTTTGCTTGTTGTGTTTTATGTTTTTCTTGATAATGAATTTTTAAAAAAAAACTTTTGTCTTTCCAATAGGAAGAGGGTCATGTGACACATCAAACTTATTGGTAATGTCACAAGAAAAACAATGGTGTGCTTGGTTTCAACGTAACTTTATTCTTTCATGCTCCGCTGGAAGCCTCCTGTAATGTCCTGCAGGGGCAGTCAGAGGAGTCTAAGGCTGATACAGAGTCAGGCAGCACGAGCACGGTTATTTCCAGAGGCAAAGATTTTATGTTTACTTTTGACACCAAATGTAGAAGAAAGAGACGGTCGGTATTCTGCTTACTGGCAAGAACAGTAATTATTATTAGAAACAGTAACACAAGTTACTGTGGGATGTAGCCAAATTCAAGTTCACTCCTTTTTTTGCACACACACACACACACACACATGGTCTCAGACTAGGCTGACAGTCCATCTGTCTTTATACAACATCTGGAGCCTCACTGAGGATTTCTTCTTTGTAAAACAGACAGCGGTGGATGGAGCAGCTACAAAGTTAGCTTTTCTTCATCTCGAAGTTTTTAAAAAAATTAAGCCAACAGAGCAAAGCACATGATCAACAAACACTGCCCTAAACACGTTTGTGTTGCAGGTCTGTTTTTAGTCACCAATGTGGGCTTGCGTTTCCATGGTGATAATGATCTACCGCTTTAAATGACGCTCCCAAGCAAATACGTTTTGTCAAGAAATTTTTCTAACCAAATTATTCAAATTACTCGATGAGTCGTTGCAGCCCCACATCTTATTTTATTGTTGTGATCCAAGGTAATCCCTTTCCCTTCCCTGTTTAGGATTTCTGTGACTGAAACAAACAAACTATTGTTAACCAGTGGAACTTTAAATTATTTTTAAATAGAAATAAATAAAATGTTTTCCCTAGTAACATAAGCACATTTACATCACAGCCCTCTCCCATGTTTGTTTCCACTTCCTCTTTTGACTCTGCCGTTGTATCATAAAGACACAATAAGACCACGTTAACGAGTTCAGGGCCTCCATGTTGCTATCACAAACATTATTCATTCATGTAGTCAATCTAAAGCTTCACTCACCTAAGCCATGTCATTGTAATCACTCTTTCACATTTAGCACACGCGTGATGGTGCAGTAGAGCAGATGAAGCATCGTGAAGCTTTGGCCCATGAGTGCAGCAAAGCTTCAGTGCTTCATGAAATGTCATCTCGCCATCATTATACAGAAAAGTGAAACCTTAAACCCTCTTCCTCTCCCTCCACAGAGGAACAAATTGTATGTAACATACAGTTCAATTCCATTTTATTTATTTCACACCAAATCATAACAACAGTGGTCTCAAGGCCCTTTAGACTTTAAAGCAGGGGTGGGGAACTGCAGGCCTCGAGGGCCGGTGGCCTGCACATTTTAGATACGTCTTTGTCCCATCACAGCTGACTCAAATGGCTAAATGACCTCCTCAACATGTCTTGTAGTTCTCCAGAGGCCTGGTAATGAACTAATCATGTGATTCAGGTGTGCTGACCCAGGGTGAGATCTAAACCTGCAGGACACCGGCCCTCGAGGCCTGGAGTTGAACAGCCCTGCTTTAAGGTAAAGACCCAACCAAAATACAGAGACAAGCCCAACACTCAGATGACTCCTATGAGCAGCACTTCAGCAACAATGGGAAGGAAAACTCCCTTTAAACAGGAAGAAACCATGAGT
Source organism: Neolamprologus multifasciatus (assembly GCF_963576455.1). NCBI lineage: Eukaryota > Metazoa > Chordata > Actinopteri > Cichliformes > Cichlidae > Neolamprologus > Neolamprologus multifasciatus. Next base: position 14,167,673 of record NC_140440.1, on the reverse strand, counting down.
GAGGAAGGAACACTCATTATGCATCATTGGACCCTAGCAGCTCGGGCCTTTTGCAGACAATAAAGGGAGAACTCAGTGTCACCTGATCCTCCCATAACTATATGCTTTATCAAAGATGAAGGTTTTCCTGACACGTTTTAGGGGCACACTAACGTCATGCCGGGTGCCATGGGTATTTAACAGCATCCACGCTAACACAGGGTGTAGCTGCAAATATGGAAGTTTGACAGAAAACAGTGAAGGTTTACAGCACAGCCCCTAGAATATTTCTAATGAGGTATTATGTACTTTACTAAAGCATTCCATAGTATTCCCATCTCTCGATTTTCCTGGTGTGCATTTATATTCTCTATTAGTTATGATAATGACCCTAATATCACTTAAAAAGTCACAGAGTTGCTTTTGGGAACTGTTTACATTTTCCCATTGCACCCATGCATCACGCGAGTTTGACTGCACGTTTCATACATATGCCAGATAAATAATATACATCTACAAAATGTTCCTCATCTTTATTCTTCTTCTCAGTCAGTCACATTTGTTTTGATTGTAAATTAAACATGTTAAAGTGTAAGTACTGACTTTTCAGGTTTTTATTTCCTGTGTGATAATTTTACATAATTAAAAATAAGACGTCTGATCCTTGTATTCATTTTGAAGGTACAGTTTAAAATACACTCATTTTGATTTCTAACACATTAAGTTTAATACAAAGTATCAGATCAGTATCATTGAAAACAGGCTGAATGTTACTTGGTATCAGATCAGAAATCACTGCTATCGCACATCATTAGCTCTCAGTGCTTGTACGGTTGTCACGGTCTGTGGAGACAGGCCGTGCGGTGGTGTGTGTGATGGACCCAGGTGCGTACACAAGTGAGTAGACGGGAGTGAACTTAACAGAAAGCGAGCCTTTATTATGGCTGAAGACAAAGTGTATAAACACAGCAGGGATAGGTGACTAAACTAGACTATAACTAAACTGGGAAAACTAATACTGTGAAAAACTAAGAAGACTCAGAGACGATGATGATGATCACTGCAAAGACTGACCGTGAAAACATGGAGGTGACAACACAGACGACACTGAACACAGCAGGACTGAGGACTAAATACACACATGAGGTGATCAGAGGAAGTGGAGACACATGAGGACACAGCTGACTCGAATGAAACATAATTACAGGGGAGAGTAAACCTGAATGCAGTGAACAAAGAACACCAGACACTTTCAAAATAAAACAGGAAACCCAGAGACATAAAGATAAATCATGACATGAACTTAACATAACCACACAGACATGAAACATGACAGGGAGGCTGAGTACAGGGGGAGATGACAGAAACAATAAAGGACTAAATAGCCACCTAGAAATTAACTCGATCAAAAATGGATACAAAAATACATAAAACACTGGGTCACACGACCATGACGACGGTGTTTAATGTTACTGCTGTTTCTGACACACTGATTCTCTGTCAAACGTCTGTTTGCTCGTGTTGGCCGAATGGAAAAACAAATTAATCCCTCGTCACAAAGTTATTAGCAACATCAGGGGGAGAATTCACAGACCAGTGACGCCGAAACATGAAATCCTGCAGCGTCAGGGTGATGTCGCGGCCTCTTCTCCTCTCAAACGGTGTGCACGCTAAGTAACCATGGTTACAGGGGGATGCTTTCAAAGTCATAATCCCAGTAAAACATGTCAGGTTACGACACACATGTGAACTCAACAATGTGTTCCAGCACTAAAATAAATCTACTGTAATGTTTGCTGGTGTGACCGTAATGATGCTGACTTTTAAAACAAGGTTATTTCATCATTGTAATGACACATCGTGGCACTAATGCTGCTTCAGCAGACATCTCAGTGCATTTTGTTTTAAATATCAGTTTAAAATAAGCATGTGTGTGTATTTAAACCATGCCAGGAACAGGATGACAGAGGTTAATGTGCTTTGTCCTGTTCCACATTCACTGAGGATTAACGAGATCTAGTGGACATTTCAAGTAGCTGCACAGAATAAAGTTAATGTAGATATATGCAAAGAATAGTGTAAATGTGGAGTGATTATTATTATGAAAATGAAAACATAAGTTAATGTGGTGTGAATGAGACACTGTGGGTCCATAAATCACAGTTTTGAGCCATTTTATTGATTCTGGCTGCAGCTCTCGGCTGTCAGCCGTACATGCATCACCTCGATTCCCCGTGTTTCAACGCGGCGGGCATGATTGCGGCCCTGCAGGCCACGCCCCACCACAGTAAACAAAAAAGGAAGTGACGTGATTGTGAACATAGATCTCATTAAGTGTTAAAGTGCAGAAGATCAATAAGCAGCAGCAGGATGCTGTTTGATGCACGTCTGCAGCTGCATTAAATATGGTCTCTGTTCAGGTTATGTGGCATAAAATAACGCATTCATCATTTGCTTTTCTGCAGTCTGGTATTTTTTGAATTATTGGTTGAGTAAGTCTATAAATTAAGTTGACACATCACATGTCCTGAATACTTAATAATCACATAAAATATATAACAAGGACAAAGGAGAGAGCAGAGGAGATGAAGAGTGAAGCAGCCAAAAGAGCGAGAATGATGCTGAAGAGCTGAGCGTCCACAAACCAGGAGAGTTCTGTTAGTAACACTTTGACTCATGCACCAATCAAACCAAAGGAAGCTTCTTCATTTTTGATTTTACTATAAAGAAATCAAAAAGTCGGTATAATGTTCATTCATAAGGAAATGCTCCTGTCTGCATTCTGACCCTTCAACCTGCCCCGACAGACGGATGGATTTAAGAACTCTAATTTGTTTCAGCAAGTGAAGATACAGCTGACACTTTGCAGTGCAGAGTTGAGTTTTTGTTTGTTTGTTTGTTTGTTTGTTTGTTATTAGAAGGGGGATATATCTAGAAACAGCTGCAGTCCCTTGGGCAGATGGTAGGACACTAATTGTGGCATTCATTGAAAACACACACACAAAGGCGGCGCAGCACCATATGTCCTCGGTGCCCTTGTGTGACCGTGGCTGCACCCTGCTGTTCTTTATGGGTGTAAAGTGGAAATAATTGGCTCGCTTGTCTGGGAGAGGTTGGCGAGATTGTTAATCAAAGTGAGAGAGAGCTCTCAGAGAAAGGTCAGAGAGACGGGGACAGAAATGAGAGAGGTGTAATATTTAAGGCCAGGACAGGGCGTGGAGAGGTGGACGGACAGACACGAGAGGTAAAGACCAACCATTCTCCTTCCCTCTTATAGCTCTGCTCTTTTCTTCATTAAGGTCACACTGTCACGCTGTGAAAACAACACTGGGAGAGGCACACACACACACACACACACACAGTAGCATTATTATTATGATTCTTAACTTCCTTCCCTATTTTGTATGAAGTTCACACGTATGTTCACCCAAAATACAACATTAAATTAATGTTGGTTGTAGCTGCACGTGCAGAATGTTTTGGTTTTGTAGAGAAAAAGTCGAATAATTCAGCCAAGAACTGTGGGTGTTGCTTGAAGTGCAGACTTTTTTAGTCACCACCTGTTTTGAATCATTACTCACGTTTATCACCCCAGATGACAGCAGCCGCCTCCTCTAACTGTGATCTAGCACATATAAGTGAAACTGAATCAAAGTGAATGTGCCTGTTTTGAATTTAACGATGCTACTGAAAACTTCAACATAATGATCATTAACATCAAAAATGTAGTTTAATAAAAAAGTATCTACAGTCAAAATGCCGATGTGTGAGTAACAAACTGCAGCCTTACTTCTTCCACAGAGATTACGAGGGCAGGTAACAGGCGCTGCAAGCAAAGACATCAGTAATGAGGTGAAAGCTCTCGATTGGTCGTCCGGCGCTGGAAATGGCCGGCCTTCACCGGAGATCCCTTCAGAGATTTACTCCATGGAAGAGTTGAGGCATCTGAACAAGTGATGAAAACTGATGGTCGGATGATGCGGCCTGAAGCAGCAGGGCACAACATGACCTGCTGATGTTCCTGTGTGACCGCAAAAACAGCAAATAAACGTCACAACAGATGGCAAGAGTCAACGATCTGGAGAAACTTCATTATTGTTCCACTCGTACGTTTTATTACTCTGATTTCAGCGTTTTCGCCTCACGGCTGAATCGCGCAGTTTACTTCGTGTGCACTCAAATAGAGTGGACTCCACTAGCGCCACCTGTGGCCAGGTGCCATAGCTACAGCCAGATTAACTTGTGACACATCTGCTCTGCCACGTTTTAATTCCCATTTCATGCACAAAACATTAGATTTTTCTGAATGTACCACAGACCTTCGAGCTGGCAGCAGTTAAGCTGTGCAGTAAGCCTGCGGTGGCTTGTGTGTCTACATCAACATGGAATAGAGCAAGAACTCTGTGCTAGTTTCTGATTACTGCTCAACGCTGGTAGACTTTATGATGGTTCGATGCACAACTTCTTATCTACCTTGGGAATTCAGTGCTGTGCTCATTGCAGCAGTGTACGTCCACTAACGGCGAGGAGGCGACCAGCGAGCTGCAGAACTCAAACCCTGATGGACTGTTTGTTAGATTTCAACCACACAAATCTCAAGTCAGTGGATCCAAAATGCCATCAACATGTGGACTTTGCATCAGTTGTTTACACAAACATTCCCAGCACGTACAGAGTGAAGCCCCGCCCCCACCGTGGATACTCAGACCACTTGTCTGTTATGCTAATTCCAGTATACAGACCCTGTAAACCAGCTCAGAGACAGGAGAGAACCTGGCCTGCAGGAGCTCTCTCTGCTCTTCAGGACTTGTTCAGGGAGGCTGCAACAAACGGCGTCCACACCAACTTGGAGGAGTACACATCATCTGTGACCAGCTACATCAGCAAGTGCACCAATGATGTCACTGACTCCAAGACTACCATAATACTCTCCAGCCCAGTGGTCCTTAACCACCACCAGTGTCATGTGCATTTACTGAATCCCTCTTTAGTGAAAATAAAATACGATTTTTTTCAAATTCAAGACATACATATGTTTCTTACCGGTGCACAAAATGAGCCGTGCATGTCACGGCGGAGACTCTGCTGAACCCCTGAGACCGACTCACCAAACCCCTAGGGTTCGATCGAACCCAGGTTAAGAACCACTGCTGCAGCCTTTTTGACTTTTATTTTTGGGGTGCCAGCTGGAGGGTTCTCTCACAAAGGAGCTTTGCTCCTGGGTCAATCCCCCACCTCGATTCAGGAGAACACAAACACATACCCCATTAACCCAGCTAACACCAGCTGACTCTCTAAATTAGAAGATTACAACACTTATCCTCACAAGACTGTGTGTTAAAAAGTGAGCCCACACTCTGCAGGCTCTGCAGGCCCTCGCAAAGAAAGTCCAGCAAATAAGTACCCGAAATAATATGAAAAATGCTGTTTCCAGGGATACAAACAACCTCACACACACATACGCTGGGTAAGTTGAATTACTGCCACCTTAAAGGTGGTAAGACGTCTTGCAGGGATGGACTCTAACAGAGACGTTGATAGTTTGGAGAAAGTGCTGACTTCCTCAAGTTAACTCACAGAGATCAGAGAAAATGAGTGTAAATATTAATAGTATTAAAAGTGACTGTACATAATGACATGTCTGTGAGAAGGTTATGAATATTATTTTCTCTTGTGGTTAAAACGTTTTTACTATTTACCCAGAGTTAGACAACGACTGTAATAATAAGATCGTCCACCTCTGTGTGACGAGGGTTTGGCAGCTGCTCAGCACGTTGTTGACACACGATGTTGAAGAAGTTATAAAACAATCAGAAAGAAATCTGCTGTAATGAAATGTGTTCACCACTGCTGTATAATCCATCACTGTGCTTTTAAATGTTACTAAGAACTGAAGGTTTACAGGGAATACTGTTCTTACTATTCAGGACTAAAGTCTTGGATGGGCTCGTTTACATTTTGAGAGAGACCGTTCATAGATCTAAAGAGTCGAGGCTCAGCATCTCCATGTTAAAATCACTCACAGCATTTATTTTATCTCGACTGATTAAACCAGAAAAAAGTGTGAGAAATAAGAAAGACCCTCTGAGTGAGGGCGGGGTGGACACCTGGGGGTGCTGGACTCATGCAGAAACTGATCCTTCAGTAATCAGAAGGATGAGTAGGCAGAACAAATAGTATTAATTATTAAAACTAACAGGGACATAGCATAGGGAGCATAGTGGCTCTTTAATAATCCACACATTACAATATTCTTTGGTGGAGATGAGGACGCTGTGTTGTTTTTTTCTTGCTTAAACTTTTTTTCTATTCTTAAATCGTTTTTTGCCAATTTTTGGTTTGTTGTGTGACGTCTGGGAGCAGAGACACTTTCTATGGACATGGAGGAGACAGGAGAAGAGAAGCTGCACAGGCATGTGAAGACTGCAGTATACCAACTGTAACGGTGGCTTCACTCACTGCCACAACCTCATCTCACAGACATTTGAATATATGTCCGCCATTATGGCGCAGGAAGCCACTGCAGCCATGTACACGGTGATATAGGAGGAGGAGGAGTCAAAACCAGAACTTGACCAGAACAACTTAATTTTTCAAACATCCTCGTCTGTATCTCTGTGAGTCTCCCTACAGGAGACACGAGGCACCAGAACATAAGCTAAGAACTAAACTCTTCACCAGAATAAACTGAAACATAGATTTATATGATTAATAATCTAAAGGCACAACAAGGGAATCAGAAAACAATTCATAATGCAAAATTAAACCAAAACATAAGAACTCAAAATGACAGAACCGTGACAGTGACGTTGTTGAACACAGCTGGTTATTCAGTCTTGAGATTCCTTCCTGTTTCAACCATCATAGGTCAAGTTTGGCTTCTTTTTCAAGCTTTCAACACTATCATCACCTGGAGGACCAAGAACTTACTCAGACAAACTTTCAATTTGATCTTAAAAATGATTGTATGTTTGTTGGGTCCCTGCAATAAGCTCTGAAACTAAGATGAATATACAGCGTTAAAGCAAAAGAAAATGTGTGATGAGTTTTCTCCTCCTTCACAAACCTGTAAAAGATGCTTTGACTCTATAAACTATAACTACTTTCAGATAACCTTTAAAATGTGCATAAGACATTAAAATATATTTTTAAGCATATGGTCTTTTCTTTGTTCTGTGCTCTGAAGCCAGCACCTCCTGACCCACAGCCTCAAACACACGATTAAATGTCACAGTGAGGAGAGAAAAAAGGAAACGAGAGAACGGGGAGCAGAAATTCCATCTGTCTGAATTCTAATGAGAACAAGTTACAACTGTGTCTTTCACAACTTCAGAGGTGAAACCGTGGGAGTCACTCTGAATGAAGGTGAGGAGGTGTTTCGATTTACACCACTGTTAGAGTGAAAAACGCCAGAATGTGTCTGTGTCTGACTTGACCTGGATATCAGGCACAGACAGGACTGTAGCTGGAATTCTAGGAAAAATATCCCAACAGATGACTCCTCTGTTGGGGTATTTTGTTGGATATCTGTTATTTTACCACAGGTCAAAGGTCAAATGGACAAATGGAATTTAATTTTCATCATGTGCACTTCTGCTAAATTATTATGGGTCATGCATACCTGCACACCCAAATCAGGATGTGCTATTTTCAATACCAAGGACACTCCGAAGGCCGTCGTGTGAGACCTTGGTGATGATGTGAGCTGTATGGCATGAAAATTTAATCTTTGATACAAAAGTTGTTATTTCTATTATGAACTGCTGAAATAAATTGTGAAAACTGATGAGAAACCGTCTTTTTGATTAATATCACACACGTGAAGTTGGATTCAAAAGACAAGCATTAATTTATCATCGTGTGAGCAAAACCTGACGTGTGTCAGCAGCTCAGACAGAGTTTAGTCCGGTCTGAATCAGCACAGTAAAGCAGCACACGTTTACTGCCAGTTGTCTTCAGCAGAACAGCGTCAGCATGTTGGCTGATATACTTTTAAAAATGTTATACACACACACTACTGGACAAAAGATTTTTACAGCTTGGACTGTTTGGGTCTTTATCCTGCTGTAGGATGAAGCCCTGACCAACTAGGTGCATACCAGAGGATCCTGCATGGTGCTGCATGAATGCTGTGGTAGCTGTTCTGGTTCAGGGAGCGTCTCTGTACCAGTCACTGACCCTGGATCAGCAAACAGCCCCAGACCATCACACTTCCTCCTCCATGTTTGACCGTTGATGCCACACACTGTGGAACTTTCACCTACTCCACGGCGTACAAAGATCCTGCGTGAAGATTTCAAATGTTGATCCATCCGTCCATGAAACCTTCTTCCAGTCTTCAGTAGTCCAGTGTCGGTGTTTCATGGCCCAGACGAGCCTCTGTGTCTTATTCTGACGTCTGGCTTTCTTGCTGCAGCTCATCCTGTCAAACCTGCAGCTCCAAGTTTCTCCTCACAGCTCAAACTGAGACTTGCTCACTATTAACTATGTACATCCTTCCAGTTTGGGTTACCTTGCCTTTCTTTAAACCTCTGACAGTTCACCACTTACCTTTGTACCATTTCAAGCTGTTCATTGGACTTGAACGACTTAAATTGCAATAATTGGAAAAAACTTTGACCGGTAGTGTGTATATATGTATATGTACGAATACATATATTATTCCTAAACATTCAGGTATCTGAGAGCATCTGATGGATGTAATAAGTCACATGTTGTTTGTTTTTAAAGCTCAATGAAAATTGTAGACCAAATATTCAGATACATCAACCAGAAATGACCACAGAGAAATAATCCCAATGATCTTGAAGCGGTTCTGATTAACCACACACAGGACACTTAACTAGGTTTAACATCAAGATTCATAGAGCAGAATCAGGTCCAGTGTATGAACACACACAAACACAAGCGCAGGCATGTACGGTCCTCTCACTGAAGATGTATGCTTCTGCTTATCTTCAGTGTGACCTGGCTGATTCCTGTCCATCGATAAAAGCAGCTCCACAACACTTGTGAGCATCAGAACTGGACGGGTGCAATGGAAGAAGGTCAACTAATCTTATTAAACATTTCTTCTTTTATATTAAGGGTCAAGCTTTGGTTCTTCTTTCACATTTTCTGCATCTCCTGTGGAGAAACTTCCGGCTCTGATTCTTCTTTCTCCAATTACTTTTTCAACATGAGCTCAGGCCAACGATGCCCCAGATGCTTCAGATAAAACAGAGGGCTATCCTCCAAGTTCAAAAACTTAAAATACATGTTTGTTTTTTTTCTTAGTGGGATTACTGGTAATGGAAGAAGGAAGCTGGCTTTGACCGTGGCAGATGGTGATTGGTTCCTGCTCACCTGTCATCAGACCATCCAGGTTATTTATCAACTCTGATTTCTGTTATTTCTGTTAGTTGGAACAATATCAGCATCTGATCTCCTACAGCCAGTGCTGCAGTTAGGGTCTTTAATTCTTTGGACAATAAGAGTTTTTTTCTTGTTGTTGCCTCTGTGCACCATCACTGTGGAGTTTAAACAACAATACCAATAAAATGCCAACAGAAATGAAGCCTTTCAGTGTAAGGGGTCTAACAACATGATTTAGCTGGTGAGGAATTAAAGCCATTTTGACAGCACCCCATTTTTAAGCTCAAAAGTAATTGGACAGTTGACTGACAATTTATTAAAAAGAAAGAATGAACAAGTCAGAAAAATGTAAGAAGACCACAGAAGACATGATTCAAAAAGTTTTCCTTAGACAAACGTATTTGCAGCATCTAATGACATTGGTATGAAAAAGCATTTGCCTCCTTCCTGATTTCCTATTTTTACATGTTTGTCACACTTAAATGTTCCAGATTATCAAACACATTTAAATTTTAGAAAAGGATAACACAAGTAAACACAAAATGCTGATTATAAATGAAGGTGTTTATTTTTAAGAGGAAAAAGATCCATGGTGGTCCTCTGTGTCTCTATGTCTCCTCTGTGTCTCCTCTGTGTCTCCTCGGTGTCTCCTCTGTGTCTCCTCGGTGTCTCCTCGGTGTCTCGGTCTCTCTTCTGTGTCTCCTCTGTGTCTCCTCGGTGTCTCCTCTGTGTCTCCTCGGTGTCTCCTCTGTGTCTCCTCTGTGTCTCCTCGGTGTCTCCTCGGTGTCTCGGTCTCTCTTCTGTGTCTCCTCTGTGTCTCCTCTGTGTCTCTGTGTCTCCTCGGTGTCTCCTCTGTGTCTCCTCGGTGTCTCCTCGGTGTCTCGGTCTCTCCTCTGTGTCTCCTCTGTGTCTCCTCTGTGTCTCCTCGGTGTCTCCTCTGTGTCTCGGTCTCTCTTCTGTGTCTCCTCTGTGTCTCCTCGGTGTCTCCTCGGTGTCTCCTCAGTGTCTCCTCGGTGTCTCCTCATTGAGCTTAGCTAGCTGTTGTTATTGTTCTCTCTCTCTCTCTCTCTCTCTCTCTCTCGCTCTCTCTCTCTCGCTCTCTCTCCCTCTCTCTCTCTCTCTCTCGCTCTCTCTCTCTCTCTCCCTCTCTCGCTCTCTCTCTCTCTCTCCCTCTCTCTCTCTCTCTCCCTCTCTCCCTCTCTCTTTCTCTCTCTCTCTCTCTCGCTCTCTCTCTCTCTCTCTCTCGCTCTCTCTCTCGCTCTCTCTCTCTCTCTCTCTCTCGCTCTCTCTCTCTCTCTCTCACTCTCTCTCTCTCGCTCTCTCTCCCTCGCTCTCTCTCTCTCTCTCCCTCTCTCTCTCTCTCTCTCCCTCTCTCGCTCTCTCTTTCTCTCTCTCTCTCTCTCTCTCTCTCCCTCTCGCTCTCTCTCTCTCGCTCTCTCTCTCTCTCTCTCTCTCTCTCTCTCTCTCTCTCCCCCCACCTGGGCAGAACTCATCATGGGTTCCTGCCTTTGGCACATGCACTCCAGCCACGACTTAAGGTGGTGTTTAGATTACACCGGCCTTCTTGGACTCCCTGGGTGGGATGCTTGAGGGTACTCCACTCGGAGACTCTGTCGTCCTGCTGGAAGACTTCAAAGCTCACGTGAGCAACGAAAGCCAGACGAGCCTGCAGCATCAGAACCTGAGCAGTGTTCTGTTACTGGACTGCTTCCATAACGAACACCATGTTTGAGCATAAGGTTCTCCATAAGTGGCACCAGGCCACCCGAGGCTGCAGGACGATGATCGATTCTTTGTCATCAGATCTGCGGCCATATGTTCTGGACACTCGGGTGAAGAGAGGGGCTCAGATTAGAGCTACAACTCCTCCACATCAAAAGGAGCCAGTTCAGGTGTCTGAACACCAGGACGCCTCCTGGGTGAGGATGAGAAAATGTATGCATGCAAACACTACCAAAAACATAACCTAGTTGGCAGAGATAATAAAGGATGGAGTGAGATAAAGACAGAAACGTGTGTTTAGCTGATTCTTAGCTTCTGAATCCAGAAAGTTTGGTCTAGTTTTGTTGTCTACCAACAATGTTCACCATCATCTCATCTGTGTAATTTTACTGCATCAAGATACTATAGTTAATCTGACAATGATAAATGGATATAAACAACAGCTATAAATAACAGCGCGCCAACGTTTCACTGGTAGCATGAAATTATTCTAATACAGCTCACCTCCACCTCCCTCTACATTTTTTCAAACTCTAATTATATTTTTTTAACTGCCACTGAAGATAAGAGTGCAAATGTTATTCTGTGTAACAGCTAAGTTATGACTCTCTCTGACATTTTTTAGAAGAAATTATTAAAAACCCGAGACAGATGGCTCCTTTCTTATGTAAAACTATGCAGATAAATGTATTTTCTATTAGCATATATTAAAGTGTTGAAGACAGTGTCAGTGTGCTCTCTCTGCACCTCTCATGGCTCTGCAACCGTTTAGTTTCCAGTGAGAAATTAACTACCTCCAGTATTAGGAAGCACATAATGAAGTGACAACTTCCAGTCCTCACAAAGCGAGATGAGGAAAGGTAGAACTGAAGGGATGTAGAGAGATGTGACTTAGCTGAGGAAGCTCCATCCAACACTGAACACTTGATATTTCATCCATTACTAGAATTTACCAATGTTTTTAAAAATATTACACCATGTGTAAGAAACATGTCCGTGATGCAGAGACCACTCATCCAGTATACACACAGAAACTATTCATGAGTACATTAACACCTAAAGTCAAATCAACAGTTACACCATCTCAGTGATTCTCAGTGTGTGACTCACCCCAGGTGACAGGTGGGGGCAACCTGCCCGGTGTCATGTAAACTAATGTTTAGTTTCAGAATCATTTCTAGTGACAAGTGTCACAAATAGTTGTTTGAAGTGAAAGTTTCTGTATTTTCACAACAAAAGTTACTGATGAATTTAATGTGAATTAGAAATAAGTTTACACTTAATTATAGAAGGTTGGGAAGCGCTGCTTTAACTGGACTGCAGGAGTATAACGTGTGCACGGGGAAACACAAAGAAATCAAATTCAGCGCTGCTGCAATGTCTCATCGTTAGATGGTAAGAGACACAAAGCAAAAATATAAAAGCGCTAACATTTAGAAATAGGATCCTTCAGACTTGTTTTATATTAAATAAACTTCGTCTGCTTCTGTTGTGACTTTTTTATATGAATATAAATGCAGAAACGTTCTCTTTGAAACAATTCAATTCAATTCAATTCAATTTTATTTATATAGCGCCAAATCACAACAAAAGTCACCTCAAGGCGCTTCATAGATACAGAGAAAAACCCAACAATCATATGACCCCCTATGAGCAGCACTTTGGCGACAGTGGGAAGGAAAAACTCCCTTTTTTTTTTTTTTTTTTTTTTTTTTTTTTTTTTTTTTTTGCCTGTCCCGTTTGGTTCTTTTGCCATCAGAATTATTGTCTAAAGGCGAAGAAAGATGCCCAACGGATTTTCTTTACCAAATTGACCATCCCAGCTTTGCCGTAATGGTCCATTTGATTCACCTTTTATTCTTTATTTTATTTTCACTTGCTGAATACGGGACAGACTTGACTGGGGGAAAGAAAAGGGAGAAAGAAAGAGGGGAAGAAAAACAGTTGAGAAGAGGGACGGGGGAGAAGGGCAAAAAACAAAAACCAACAGAATAAGCAGAAGAAAAAAAAAAAAAAAAAAAAAAAAAAAATACATATATCGATCACCTGGATCACCTGTTGAGAAAGAAAAAAGAAAACAAGCAGAAGAAAACGAGAGTAATACAATAAACCACATCACAATGATATATGGGAATATGACAGTAAATACTAAATATTAAACATTATTGTGCAGCACGTAAGATCGACAGCACAGTGTGCATTGAGGTAGGAGCCAAAAAGGGTGTAGTTTGTGTGTGTGATCACCCGTGTGTACACCTGTGAGCATGGACGCGCTTGTTTTCTTAAAAGGTTCCCTCATGTAATGATCTGCTAGAGGGTGTGGGGGGCCACTGCCCCGTCCTCCAGGGCATGAAGCAGGTATGGAGGAGATCAAAACCCCAGACATCCAGAGGCCCCCAGAACACAAGAGACCAAGGAAGACCAACAGAGGGGCAGCCGCGCCACTGTCCCAGAAAGAGCTGAGGAGAGTCCCAGATGAGGGGTCACCCAGCAGCCACGGAGCAGAAGCCAGGGGGGGCTGCAGTGACGTGCCCGTGAGCTCCGCCGGCAGCCAGCTGTGCCTGAGTGACCGAGCCCCAGGCCGAGAGGCCGGGGGCACCCCACCTCCGAAGTGGCCCAAGCGAGCCCCAGGCTCCAGGCCCCGATAAGCAGCCGCCAAGGAGTGAGCCGGTGTGTACCCGGACGCCCACCCCCGGACACAAAGAACCACCAACGCACCGACGTCTGAGGGAGTCCGCCCCCGGCAGGGGAAGTGGTGGGGGGAGATAGGCCTCCAAACCTTGGAGGGCCTGAGCTGTCCTCAGAGAGGTGGCATCTGATACCCAACCTGACATACAGACACAGACATACAGGCACACACAGATACAAACATCCATTCCCACCCTCATGCTCTCATATGCACTTACTCCACACTCAACCAACGTGGAGACAGACATAAAGAGACGCTGTACACACAATCACACTCCCCAAGCGTACTCTACGAACCGGGTCTAGGTACCCTTGCCCCTGGAGGGGGGAACTGCACCCAGACCCAGGTTGTGTTACCCTTTTCCCTGCAGTGGGGAGAAGCAGACCGCCCCGACTCCGCAGCAGCAGGGAGGCCCCACACTCCGGACCCCAGTCGGACGGCCAACTCCTCCTCCTAGCCCCCCTGCTCCAGCAGAAAGCAGAGAACGAGGGTGAGAGAAGACTCCTAACCTCCCTCCACCCGCTCATTGTAGTGTTGATGTATGTGTGTTCTAAGGTGCGTTTAAAACCCAGGAGGGCATGGAGCTACCTGCCAGAGAGCAGCAGGTAAGCGCATAGTCCCTCCTGCTAGCCCTCAATGTCTACGTGTATTTAAAATTGAGAGGTGGGCAACGACGCCGGGGGTGAGGTGTACACCCTGATGGTAATTGGGATTCCGTGTAGCGTGCCCACCCCCAAGATCCTATATTTATGTGTAATGAGAATGTGAGTAATGTGAATGTCTAAGTTGCGGGATAAAATTGAGGCAGAGGCAGCCAGAAGGGGACAGAGGGGGGGGGGGTTACCTCCTCTGCACCCTGGTGACACACCCCCACTCCAAGGCCCTGCATGTGTGGGTGGTTGTGGTGGAGCGGGAAGAGGGAGGCAGCTGGAGATGGGGAGGGAAGGAAGGGAGGAGCAAGTGACCCCTCCCTGGGGCCAGCTCCCCCGCTGACCCCAGTAGGCACCCCCATACTCCGCGACCCACCAGGGAAGGGGGGCCCAGGCCCATCCGAACCGGGGCCCAGCGCAGCGGCGCCGCCCGGCCCCACAGAGCCCGGGGCAGTCCACTCAACCCCACAACAGAGAAAACTGCACCCACCCCATCATCCACTCATCTTCCAGACTACATAAGACAATAGACGCCCAGGCTGAGATCTTCCTCCACCTCTCCTGTATCTCCCCCTCTTGCAGAGAGAGTTCCTGAGAGAGGAAAGCCCCTGCAAGATGTGACAACCCCCCCCCCACCAGTTGAAGAGCCCCCCAGCTGGCTCGGCGCACCGGCGGCACCCTGCGCCAGTGGCGGGCCCCCATATACCCACCGGCCCACAACCCCGGCAACACACCAACCAGGACCCAGGCCCCCGAGGCCCGGCCAGGGCCCCAGGCCAGAGCCGGAGTGCCCCCAGAACCTCACGCCCGTCCCGGACCCACCCAGGGGCAGCCAGGCTACCAGGTCAGTAACCCCCGTCCGTCAGCACAGACCCTCCCCTAGCCCCGCTGCACGTAGCCACGAGGAAGCCGTCACCTAAGAGCCAACAGAGCCCCTAATTGGCCATGACCGCTACCCCGGGTTGAGCCCCCCAAGGAAGATGCTCCCGGGGAACCCCCCGACGCCCCAAGCCTGACCCTACCCCCACACCAATCACAACAGTGAAGGCGAGACCAAAATATGACCCCCCACCCCCACTAGGTGATGGAGCTGATCAGAGGAGCCCAGAGCGATTGATCTGATGTGGTGGCAGAGGCTGTATCAAGACTAATGTAATCTAATAGATAATTTCTATATTGGTTAGAATTAAGATTGTTTTTATTTTTCCAGTTCATGAGGACTGTTTTCTTGGCTATGCATAGAGCAGTGAAAACCATATGGGCTATATTCTTTTCTGAAGTGACATTATCTAAGCTGCCCAACAAACACACTAAGGGGGAAGTTGGAATGTTACATTTCAGACACTTTGATAAGTCTTCACATATCTCGCGCCAAAACTTCTGAACTGGTGGACAGAACCAAAGAGCGTGGATATAATTGTCCGGTGAATTGGTTTGGCAGTGTGAGCAGTTGTTGGTAGATGCAAAGCCCATCTTGAACATCCGATGACCTGTATAGTGCACTCTATGTGAAAAACTCCCTTTTAACAGGAAGAAACCTCCAGCAGAACCAGGCTCAGGGAGGGGCGGGGCCATCTGCTGCGACCGGTTGGGGTGAGAGAAGGAAGACAGGATAAAGACATGCTGTGGAAGAGAGACAGAGGTTAATAACAGATATGATTCAATACAGAGAGGTCTGTTAACACATAGTGAGTGAGAAAGGTGACTGGAAAGGAAAAACTCAATGCATCATGGGAATCCCCGGCAGCCTACGTCTATTGCAGCATAACTAAGGGAGGATTCAGGGTCACCTGGTCCAGCCCTAACTATATGCTTTAGCAAAAAGGAAAGTTTTAAGCCTAATCTTGAAAGTAGAGATAGTGTCTGTCTCCTGAATCCAAACTGGAAGCTGGTTCCACAGAAGAGGGGCCTGAAAACTGAAGGCTCTGCCTCCCATTCTACTTTTAAATACTCTAGGAACAACAAGTAGGCCTGCAGAGCGAGAGCGAAGTGCTCTAATAGGGTGATATGGTACTACAAGGTCATTAAGATAAGATGGGGCCTGATTATTTAAGACCTTGTATGTGAGGAGCAGGATTTTGAATTCAATTCTGGATTTAACAGGAAGCCAAAACAGGAGAAATCTGCTCTCTCTTTCTAGTCCCTGTCAGGACTCTTGCTGCAGCATTTTGGATTAACTGAAGGCTTTTCAGTGAGTTTTTTGGACATCCTGATAATAATGAATTGCAGTAGTCCAGCCTGGAAGTAATAAATGCATGAACTAGTTTTTCAGCGTCACTCTGAGACAGGATATTTCTAATTTTAGAGATGTTGCACAAATGGAAGAACGCAGTCTTACATATTTGTTTAATATGTGCGTTGAAGGACATGTCCTGGTCAAAAATGACTCCAAGGTTCCTCACAGTGTTACTGGAGGCCAGAGTAATGCCATCCAGAGTAAGAATCTGCTTAGATACCATATTTCTAAGATTTTCAGCGCCGAGTACAATGACCTCAGTTTTATCTGAGTTAAGAAGCAACAGTATGGAATAATTGATTATTCCCAAACCTGCTTAGGTGCGAGGTTCTTGTTCAGCATTGGTGTCTGATCTCACAAATGCACTTCTGGAAAAATGGTCAAAAACAATGGTTGGGGGACAGAAGACATCTGGAGCTTTGGAGTAGAGTCAGAGATGAATAATAACTAATGATTAAATACAGAGTGGTGCATAAACACATGATAAACTGGTTCATATGAAGCGTTTTTCTACTCAGAGCACTCAACACGCTTTACACCACTTGCCTCATTCATCCATTCACACATGCACTTTTTTCTATGCTCTTTCTATGTAAGTACTATCCAACATTCACATGCATTCATACTCCGATGGTTAGTGTCTTCCCCGAGGATATTTGGCATGCACACCAGAGCAGACAGGCATCGAACCTGCTCTCCCAGTTAAGCTACAGTCACACCAACACACTTCAGTGAGTGAAGAAGAAGAAGACGACCTCGGTGCATCACAGGAAGGCTCCAGCAGCATAGGCCTACTACAGTGTGGCTATGGGGACACCTGATCCTGCCCTGACTATGAGCTTTGTCAAAAAGGAAAGTTTTTTTGTCCCAGTCCAGCCCTGGACACGACACGCAGTGAATTAATCTGAGGTGCATCAAAAAATAAATGACCGGGCCAGCGGTGCACATCGCAGATTAGCTTGCATAGACACATTAGTTGTGCCGCTTCTTAATGACGGTATCTTAGCTAACAACCCCAACTACCAGATTCAGCTTGTAATTGGCTAAAAACACTTAGCCTACTGGAGAGAGGGACGTTGCTAGCTGGCAGTCTTTTTAACCTCTTAAGCCCCAACACCCCCTGATACGGGGGCAAAAGGCAGGAGATCAGGTAGGCTTGGGGCTTAAGAGGTTAAGCGATGTTGAAATTTCCACATTCAGACACTTCAAATGCTTCAGGAGCTGTCTGCTCAACGCAGCATCAGCACCATGGAAATACACGGATACATCATAGACTCGAGACTGATCAAACCAGAAGCTTTAATGAGCAGCTGGTTTGTCTCACATTAACTGGCTGAGTTAATGCCAGTTAATGCAACATCGAAGCAGCTGATTGAAATAAAAAGCTCGACTCTGTGGGGGTCAAAGTTTGCAGAACTACAGAAGCAGCTGGTATCCACAGCTGTGCGTGTTCATGGAGCTGCATGTTCACCTGCTGGACGTCACTACCTGACAGGTTTAACTGTCTTCAGAACATTGCAGAGGCCTTATTGACAGTATTTGGCTCTAATATCTGTGTGAGCAGATTTTCTCTCACATGAGTCCTCAGGTCTGAATGCTGGACACTGGGAGACCTGTGTCTCTGAGTGGGAGCCCAGAGATCACATTAACATGTGTGTCTGTATTAACAGACATGCCATATTGGCCCAGTTTATTTTTCTTATCATTGTTGTGAGGAGACCATAGATAGCATTTGTATTTTCTGTTGTTCAGTTCATTTGCTGTTATGGATAAAAAGTCTTTGTT
The DNA here is from genome assembly GCF_963576455.1 of Neolamprologus multifasciatus. NCBI lineage: Eukaryota > Metazoa > Chordata > Actinopteri > Cichliformes > Cichlidae > Neolamprologus > Neolamprologus multifasciatus. The sequence continues at coordinate 14,149,258 of NC_140440.1, read as the reverse complement.
TCAGAATAGCTGATAACTATTCGCTGACAGCTGCAAACATCTGTGAACAAATATGATTCTATAAAGTTGTTCTATATAGCGTGTAATTGTTAATATAGAGCGTTATTAAATTTATTGCTAATGCATCATATGGCACACTGACTTCGGAGGAAATTTTAGATGCACTCATCATCAGAAAGGTTGCCGACCCGTGGTCTACACCATGGATCTATATAAAAAAGTTAAGTTAATCTAAGTTTGTCCCAGCCTCTGAACACTGGACCTGCTCTTTAGCCTCTCCAGGATACTTGAGGGTGCGTGGGAGCTTGTCCAACCAGTCTACGTGTGTTTTGTTGACTTGGAGAAACCATTCAACAAAACACATGTAGACTGGTTGGTGAGTGTGGACGCTTCATCTCTTTGCTCTTTAAATGCTTTGCTTCTTTTATTGATTTTTATGCTGATTTTTTTCTCTTTTTTCTGTATGAGCTTACCTGCGATAGCTTCTGGACACTTATAGATCATTAGGACTAAAGTGTTCTTAACAGAAACAGCAACATTTTTATAGTTACCTTATCCTCAGCGCTCCGTGTGTCTGTGGCCTACACACAGCTGAAGCCTGATTACAGCATCTGGGCACTGAACAGCCTCAATAGCCTGGAAAGGTACTAACCGCTAGGCTAACTAGCAACAAGATGCCTTCCCTCTCCACAGATGACTACCACAGCCTCCTGCAGAAGATTGCAGTACTGGAGACAAAAATTCATCGCTTAGAAGTAAATGTGGAGGTAAATGGACTGTGTGGAAATGAAACAACCTTGCCTTTGATTCAAAACAATGGCGATGAGCAAGCTAGTACACAGCTAAGGAGCACAGATAACATGACCAAGAAAGTAGACTGTGCATTATTATAAATCCTCAAGCGATAATAATAATAATGTTTAATATTTTGTATTTACTGTTATATTCCCATAGATCATCGTGATGTTGTTTATTATGTTGCTCTTTCTTTTTCTTTGCTGGTTTTCTCTTTTTTCTTTCTCAACAGGTGATCCAGGTGATTGATATTTGTATTTTTTGTCTGCTTATTTTGTTGTTTTTTGTTTTTTGCCCTTTATCCCCGTTCCTCTTCCCCGCTGTTTTTCTTTCTTTCCCCAGTCAAATCTGTCCCATATTTAGCAAGTGACAATAAAATAAAATAAACAATAAAAGGTGAATCAAATAGACCAATACGGCAAGGCTGGGATGGTCCATTTGGTAAAGTAAATCCGTTGGGCATCTTTGTTTGCCTTTAGACAATAATTCTGATGCAAAAGAGCCAAACAAAACAAAAAAAGATGATGTTTACTTGCTTTTCCTTCTAATTTACTTTATTTCTGTTGTATATTATTTTCAGTCATTGTCTACTTTTATTTTTATCATTTTGATTAATTATTTTTATTATCATTATATACTAATAATATTATTGTTATTGTTACCTTTGCTGTCATTGCTATTATTGTGGAGGTACTGTAAAACACAAAAAGAGGCATAAGTCTTGTGCGGCCTTTGCATTGAATATGTTCTTCCTTCTAATAAAAAACCCTGCAGTGTTTCAATGATGTCTCGTTGCTATCATACCAAAGTGATCTTTATTGGCTGATTCAGTCCTCCTACATGTGACCATGAGAGGATTCTTGGCTCTCTCATTTGTTAATAACAGGTTTTTAAAATTCCCTTACTAGATAAACTTTACACCGCTAATTCATTTTAACAGGCAGAAAGCTAAGATCAGTCCCCTGTGTTTGCTTCTCCAACTCAAGAGACGTCTTGTGTCTGAGCTTGCCTCGCAGAGCCACTGAAAGGAGCACTGAAGCATGCTAACTCTGGACACTGTGAGACTGTCAAGCATGAAACTGGATTATTAGCATCTTGGCACTGTATACATGCAAGCTATTTGGGTGTATCAGCACTGGAGCAGAGAGGTTAACAACCCAAGCAGGGAGATTGACTAGGAACTAATGAAGCATCCATACCTTTCCCATTCTCTGAGTCTATTTATCTGTCTGCATATTCTACCATCTGCCTATGCAATGCTCTATGGCCACTGCTCCACTGCTTCACCTCTTCCATCTGTTCACATTGGTTTCCATTTCTTCATCAGTATTTTTTTCAAATTTTTCAGTTCATTGGCTAGTGTCCTACCTAAAATTATAATTATTAAATATTATATTATTTTGATTAATTGAATATGTCGAGGAGACTGGAATTAACACAGATGAACTATTACACATCATTTAACTAAACGCAGATAGCACAGTAACTATCAGATACACTAATGAGTGTTTATTTACAGCTGCCGGAGGCTCGTAGAGCATAGGACCAGCATGTGAACACACTAACCCTACTGGAACTTTTCTGGCCCTAAACTTTCAGACACCAAGTCAATAAAATGTAAGATGTACATGTGTTAGGTTGTTTATGTTTAGTGCTGTCAGGAAGCAGCAATGTGGAGTCCGTAGCTAGCTGGATAAGCTCGCCTGAGCTCCCAGCGGAGACAGGAAGCTGAGATGGCTTGCCTGAGCTCCTAGGTGAAACAGGCTGTGTTGGTTGCAAAACCTCCAGGTGTCCAGAGGCAGCTGAGACCACAAGCTCAGCCTCTAGGAGAGCTTCGGTCTCTACGTGGCTCCTCCTCTCTCTCAGAAACACACTGACGGCAGGATACCTCTCTCTCACCGAGCCCGCTGGGTCCATTTTGTGGTTGCATCCTTCTGTCATGTCTAGTCCTGTGGCAGACAGGATGAGGATCCAAATGCAGGACTTGAAATAGAAGGTTTAGCTCACAGGTGTCAAACTCCAGGCCTCGAGGGCCGGTGTCCTGCAGGTTTTAGATGTGTCCTTGATCCAACACAGCTGATTTAAATGGCTAAATGACCTCCTCAACATGTCTTGAAGTTCTCCAGAGGCCTGGTAACGAACTAATCATGTGATTCAGGTGTGTTGACCCAGGGTGAGATCTAAAACCTGCAGGACACCGGCCCTCGAGGCCTGGAGTTTGACACCCCTGGTTTAGCTGAAAGAGGCAGCTTTCATGGCTGTGCAAAACTCTGTATAAGAAAAACAACTAAAACTAGAAACAGACTTTGGACAAAACTAGGAAGCCGAGAGTGCTAGAAACACATAGCTACGAGGGACGACCCGACAACGGGCAGAGGAAAACACAGGGATTAAATACACAAAAGGATAATGGGCGAATGAGACACAGGAGGAGAGCACAGCCGGGAGTAATCACACACAACGAGACAGGGGGAAGCAAAGCTGAACACACTACACACAGGAAAGGGAACTATCAAAGTAAAACAGGAAGCATGACACAGACTGAGACATGGACTTGACGCTGGAACCGGGGAAGAACAGACATGAAAACATAACTAGATGTGACACAAAGAACAGAGGCGAGGCACAGAGACAGAAACCAAGAGACTAGAAACTTTAAATAACAATGAAATCAAAAAATATTAATAATTCAAAGACGCAAAACACAGGACCATGACAGCAAGCCAGCTATTTAGCACTTACCTTTTCTTTAATGATGAACAACTTCTTGTTCTTCACCTCCCACACAGGTGATCTGCTCTGAAAGCCTTTTGTTTCCTTGCTGCAGTGTAACTGCTTTGAAGTGAGGGGTTCTCTACAAGCTACATGTAGATGTCCCCGAGCTGGAGCTCAGGAAAGACATCGCTCCACTACTGTGTGCACATATTAGTGAAGGGTTCTCCCATTCCACCTTAACTATGAAACCTGACTTCAGTTCAGACTAATGCGTACTTCAATGACCTGTAGCAATCAGCTGGTAGAGATGCGACCTTACCAAATGAGTTGTAGCCGTCTCTTGTTACTGTCAGAGTAATGAAAACCTGACCGCAGCCAAAATAATTCGCGACATAGTCTCACACATTAAAATGTGCCACCACAAACTGTGACTGTCTGTCGTGTATTTCACAAAGACAGGCTGTCCAAAACCAGAATAGTTCGGTGTAAAGGGCACAGATTTACCAGTTTGGTTTTCAGTAAGTTAGACAGTCATACAGTCCTTATACACACTGTTTCTTTTGTTGTTTTCCCTTTAATCTTTATGAGAATTCTACTGTTTGCTTTCAAATGAATTAGATCCTTTACATGTTGCTGTTCAGTTTTTTTACTGGGATCCTCAGGATGCTCCCTTGTTTTACAGAGCTCTACTGCCCCCTGCAGGTAAACCATCAACACTACACTGGATCCTGCTGTAATCTGCAGCGCTGTGGTTCACTAGTCTATATGAAGCTTTCTGTTTGTGTTCATGAGCCTCTTCTTGCCTGCTTCTCAACCTTCCCTTTGCAGTTTCATTGCACTGCAGTGTTAAAAACAGTAAACCCAACAACCCCTTCCTGTTGAATTAGCAGACCAAACTGCTCTCTAAGATTTACAGTTTATAGAAAAATGCTGAAATAAACCTTCATGCTGTGTAGCCCTTCATCACATGCCATAACTTTTAGTGTCTTTAGTCCATGTTCACACATCACATCACGCATGATCTGATAGTTCCTGAGTAAGCACTCTTGGCTTCACATGAATGTGTTGGTCTTCTCACCTTTCGTGACTTTCTCTGAGTTGATGGAGAAAAAACATCTTGGCAAACAGAGAAGGGCACAATGACTATATTAATTTTATTGATAAGAACTTCACATCAATAATAGTATATAGTATATAAATGATAATAATTCATTATTGTAGTTATTATTGTAAAGCTACAGTTACCAACTTGGCTCGACACTGGCAAAAAAAGAGGAGACTCCATAGACACAGCTTAGCTTGCTCAGTTTATTTAACAAAGAACTCAACAACGATGGTCTGAGTAATCATACCTGACTGTAAACACATGTACAACACACTGCAAGAAGACGCCTGTAACAAACAACATCACAGAGGTTGGCAAGCAGCTTACCAGAGAGTGAAGACCAGAGAGACTGCAGGATCTAGCTCTATACTCCGGTCACTTCCTTTTACTTATCCAAGAGCTTTTTTTCTTCATGTCACAAACCACCATCCAGACCATCTCCCTTCTCATACGTGGACTTGGCTGTGTTCTCCTCTCCAGTAACTGCAACAGAAAACTTGTTCTGCCCTGGCTGCACAAGGACTGCTGCTGGACGAGGCTGTGGCAAGGCACCGACTGATGAGCTGCTGTCTTCAGGAGTATGACCTACATCTCAGTTTCCAGGCAGCGATGGCTTTTCAGGCTTGAACTGGCCTCAAAGTGCAAATCAGACTCCTCACTGAGCTAAAAATCCTCATTTGTCTCTGCCCCAACTGATTGTAAGGTTTCTTCAACAATGTCCTTTGTCATGTATTGAATGACAAGCAGGACCTGATGATTGCAGTCTGTAGAAATATTGGTTCAAAGTCAGAGGAAAAAAAGATAAAAGTAATTTTATATTTAGCAAAGTAACCCCTAAAATCACTACTAAAACCTGCATACACACACATATGTATACACATACATATATACATATACACACACGCTTGCAAAAGTATTCGGCCCCTTGAACTTTTCCACATTTTGTCACATTACAGCCACAAACATGGATCAATTTTATTGGAATTCCACATGAAAGACCAACACAAAGTGGTGCACACGTGAGAAGTGGAACGAAAATCAGACGTGATTCCAAACATTTGTTACAAATAAATAACTGAAAAGTGGGGTGTGTGTAATTATTCAGGCCTACAGACCTCCTGTGTAGGCCGCCCCAGATGATGGAAGAACCCAGTGTGATAGCAACCTTTGTTTTCTGTAATGTTAGAAGTATCATCCTCAGATACAGGAGAGACTGAACTTTTACATAATGATGGTATATTCAGTCCTACAGAAGGTTATATCATGAAAATATAAATTACTTTCTCTGGTTTCTCTGGTATGAATGACTCTGAGCTACTTTACGCTGTTAGCAAAAATCTGTGTGAAAGAATTCAAGATTATTTTTTTTAGTTCACCATACAAGTGAAGACCTTTGATTATTATTTAATGCTGTCAGAAAAAATATCATTTCCTCTTCATGCAGCTGACGATATTCAGTGTTTAAACAGCTACTGCAGATTCTTAAACACCAAACTGAGTTCATGCTTTGGAAGTGGACGAGGATATAGATCTCTATAATGATGTTCCATCCCTTTGACTTTTTGTCTTTACATACATACATTTCCAGCACTAACTCAGAGCTTGATTCTGCTTGGGCTTGTCACTAGTGATGGGATTTCCAGCTCTTTTTAGAGAGCCGGCTCTTTAGGTTGTTTTGTTGCTTTGATTAATTTATTATTAACAACAATACAAAATTATGCACAAAAGGAATTACTAATGTAAAAAAAAAAGTGGTTTTATTTATATATGTTTATATACAAATACATATATATGTACAGTGGCCCCTAGAGACAAAACACGTACAAACTCCAAAACACATTTCTAGCATTAACTGAACTTCCAAAACAGCTACCTAGATCACTTAAATTACACAATTGAAAGCATGAAAGCATATGTGTATTGTTTGTGTATTTATACACAAACACTCATATATATTCAAATAATAAAACATTTTAAAAAAAGTTAATTTACCTGTTACTACCACACACCAAATCTGGTCGTTGGTACTTCCTGGCTTGTGTAGCCACGAGGTAACAAAAGCTCAACACTGCCCCCTAGCATCCTGGAGCACTTCTGTTGTGTTTTGTACGTGTTTTGGAGTTTGTACATGTTTTGTCTGTAGGGGCCACCATAAATATACTTTTATTTATTCACTCCACATAAAATGTAATAAATAAATCATATAATACAAAAACCAACTAGTCACAGTTCAACTTTTAACTATTTAAATTTTCAGCTTTTTCCTTTTAAACAAATTTAACGTGAAACAACACAAAACACTGCAAACCACAACACAATTAAATATAAATTAAAATATGAAAACAAAAAGAACATGCATATTCTCTGTCATATGGACCTATGGACATATGGATGTTGTTCTCTGAACATCATGCTGCCAACTTCAGGACTTCCTCTCTGTAGTCTTCCTCGTCTCCCTTTGAGATGAGTCCGAGTACCGTGGTGTCATCAGTAAACTTGATGATGAGATTATTGTTGTGGGTCGAACTGCAGTTGTGGGTATAGAGAGAATACAGGAGGGGCCTCAGCACACAGCCCTATGGGGAGCCGTGCTCAGTGTGCAAGTGGAGGAGAGATGGGGGCGGAGTCTTACAGTCTGGGGCTGGTTTGTGAGAAAGTCCTTTATCCAGGCACATGTGAGGGGGGGAGGCCAAGAGTGACCAGTTTGGTGATGATGATGTCCGCCATGATTGTATTAAAGGCTGAGCTGTAGTCCACAGAAAGCATTCGGACATAGCTGTGCCGCTGCTCTAGGTGACTCAGCACAGAGTGGAGGGCTATGGCGATGGTGTCTTCTGTGGATCTGTTTGCACGGTATGCAAACTGGTGGGGGTCGAATTCTGGGGGGAGGTAGTCCTTGATGTGCTGAAGGACTAGTCTCTCAAAGCATTTCATGATTACCGGCATGAGGGCCACAGGGCGCTAATCGTTCAGGCTGATGATGGGAGACTTTTAGACAGATTTTGACAGGATGGGGTGGCTGCCTGATCCAGTGAGAGGTTGAAGATTCTGGTGAAGATGAGGGTGAGCTGGTGGGTACATGCTTTTAGCACCTTGCCAGGTACTCCGTCTGGACCTGCATCCTTCCTGGGTGTGCAAATCCCCTGCTGACGCGGCCTCAGGATGTCTAGAGGCAAGAATCAAGCGCACCCAAATGAGCGAATCAGTGGTCATGTGCGCATCACGCAGAGAGTGAGAGACGAAAGGCGCAGAGCATGGCAGTTGTAACGCAGTTTTGTGTGATTCCGTGTGCGTTAATGAAACAGTAAGTGTTATTACCTTTGACAGGTTAACTGGTATGATAATATTTATAGTTGTTTGTGCATGTTAAAGCTAAAGTTATGCCTCGGTACATCACGTTAGGTTTATTTAATTATTTAATTAATTTGCACTAAATCAATAGCAGTGGCCTAAATCTCCTCCAATAATTACATCCCACAGTTAAAGGATTTTTCTGTTGTTTATTGTTTAGTTTAACTGTTGTTGCTTGCCACGTTCTTTCCTTAGTACTAGCAACTTGGAAGATATGAGGTATTTAGCCAACTTGTGGTCTTACAGCGACCCCTTGTGGCCATTGTAAAATATGGTAAATGGCCTACATTTGTATAGCGCTTTTCTAGTCCTTAAGGACCCCAAAGCGCTTTACACTACATTCAGTCATTCACCCATTCACACTCACATTCACACACTGGTGATGGCAAGCTACATTGTAGCCACAGCTGCCCTGGGGCACACTGACAGAGGCGAGGCTGCCAGACACAGGCGCCACCGGGCCCTCTGACCACCACCAGTAGGCAAATATGGGGTTAGTATCTTGCCCAAGGATATTTGGCATGCAGCCAGGAGGCAGCCTGGGATCGAACCACCGACCTTCTGATTAGTGGCTGACCTGCTCTGCCACCTGAGCTACAGACACCCCACTGTTTTTACTGTGTCTGTAAAAACAGTGGGGTTGTGTCTGTGTCTGAGTAGATGATGTGTTCTGATTGTTTCTTAGTTATCTTTGACCCTACTAATTATAGTATTACCTGTTTCTGTTTCCAGACAACCATGCTTATAGTCACCTATACTGTATCTGCTACAATTATAAGTTCATATCTGGCTGCATCACAGTTGGATTTATCATGGCAAGCCCTGCTGTAACCAGTTCTTCTGTGAAGCTTAATTAAAGACAGTGAACTAAACTCCTGGACTGCTGCAGTCTTTCTGACCGAAGACTTCTGCTTCAGCCCTGCTCCCATCCTCATCCTCACCTGGTTCCTGCACCGCACCACTCACTGTAACAGAACACAATGTCAGACGTGTGCTCCTAGCAGTGAACCCCAGTGTAGAATATATATATACTGGAAGTGCTAGGTATAAATGTCTGGCCTAAGAGTGAGTGAGATTGTGACTGAATCTGCAGGTAAATTAATACCACAACCATAAGCTAACTTTAATGTTAGTGCCTCTCAACGCCTGGGGTAAAACGAAGTAGCCTTGTATTTCCACAGAGACACCATACATTAACACTTCTGAGCTAAACATACAATAGAGTTGAGGCGGTCATTTTTAGCATCTACGTGGATGTTAAAATCATCCATCCATCCATCCGTCTTTTTCCGCTTTATCCGGGGCCGGGTCGCGGGGGCAGCAGCCTAAGCAGAGAAGCCCAGACCTCCCTCTCCCCAGCCACCTCCTCTAGCTTGTCCGGGGGAACACCAAGGCATTCCCAGGCCAGCCGAGAGATATAATCTCTCTAGCGTGTCCTGGGTCTGCCCCGGGGCCTCCCAGTGGGTCATGCCCGGAACACCTCCGCATCACTGCAGCCGCAGCTCCAATCCGTCTGTCGATCTCCGGCTCCCTTCTCCCATCACTCGCGAACAAGACCCCAAGATACTTGAACTCCTCCACTTGGGGCAGGAACTCATCCCCGACCCGGAGTGGGCACTCCACCCTTTTCCAGCTGAGAACCATGGCCTCAGATTTGGAGGTGCTGATCCTCATTCCCGCTGCTTCACACTTGGCTGCGAACCGCTCCAGTGCGTGCTGGAGGCCCCCACCTGATGGAGCCAACAGAACCACATCATCCGCAAAAAGCAGAGATGAGATTCTGAGGCCACCAAAGTGAAAGCTCTCCGCCACTTGGCTGCGCCTAGAAATCCTGTCCATAAAAATTATGAACAGAACTGGTGACAAAGGGCAGCCCTGGCGGAGCCCATCACCCACCGGGAATGAGTCCGACTTATTGCCGGCAATGCGAACCAAGCTCTTGCAACGGTTGTATAGGGATCGAATGGCCCATAGCAATGGGCCAGACACCCCATACTCCTGCAACACCTCCCACAGGACACCCCGAGGGACACGGTCGAATGCCTTCTCCAAGTCCACAAAACACATGTAGACTGGTTGGGCAAACTCCCATGCACCCTCAAGTATCCTTGAGAGGATAAAGAGCTGGTCCAGTGTTCCACGACCAGGACGAAAACCGCATTGTTCCTCCTGTATCCTAGGTTCGACTAGCAGACGAACTCTCCTTTCCAGCACCCTGGCTTAGACTTTCCCAGGGAGGCTGAGGAGTGTGATCCCCCTGTAGTTGGAACACACCCTCCGGTCTCCCTTCTTAAAGATGGGGACCACCACCCCGGTCTGCCAGTCCAGGGGTACTGCCTCTGATCTCCACGCAACATTGTAGAGGCGTGTCAACCAGGACAGCCCTACAACGTCCAGAGCCTTCAGGAACTCGGGGCAGACCTCATCAACACCAGGGGCTCTGCCACCAAGGAGTTGTTTAACTGCCTCAGTGACCTCGCCCCCGGAAATTGGCGGGTCATTCCCCTCATCCCCAGACTCTGCTTCCTCCTCGGAAGACGTGTCAGTGGGATTAAGGAGGTCCTCGAAGTATTCCTTCCACCGCCTGACAATTTCCTAAGTCAAAGTCAGCAGCGCTCCGCCAGCACTATACACAGTGCAGGTAGAGCACCGCTTTCCCCTCCTGAGACGCCTGACGGTTTGCCAGAATCTCTTCGAGGCAGTCCGAAAGTCTTTTTCCATGGCCTCGCCGAACTCCTCCCACACCCGAGTTTTTGCTTCAGCCACTGCCCGAGCCACATTCCGCTTGGCCTCCGGAGTCCCACAGGCTAACCAAGCCCGATAGGACTCCTTCTTCAGCCTGGTGGCTCCCTTCACCTGTGGTGTCCACCATTTGGTTCGGGGATTAACACCACGGCAGGCACCAACCACCTTCCGGCCACAGCTCAATGCAGCAGCTTCGGCAATGGAGATGCTGAACATGGTCCATTCGGACTCAATGTCCCCAGTCTCCCTCGGAATGCTGTTCAAGCTCTACCGGAGGTGTGCGTTGAAGATCTCGTGAACTGGGGCCTCTGCTAGACGTTCCCAGCACACCCTCACCCTGGACCCTCACCGGGTCTGTCCAGCGTCCTCCCCCGCCACCTGATCCAACTCACCACCAGGTGGTGATCAGTTGACAGCTCAGCCCCTCTCTTTACCCGAGTGTCCAGAACATATGGTCGCAGGTCTGGTGATACGATTACAAAATCGATCATCGACCTGCGGCCTAGAGCGTCCTGGTGTTTAGGACGCTCTAGGCCGTCCTATAGTGTCCTAAATTTTAAATCATGCTTTTTATATGTTTTTATTTTTTTTAATGTCTCTGTAAAGCACTTTAAATCACCTTGTTGTTGAATTGTGCTATATAAATAAACTTGCATTGCCTTGTCTTGCCTCTTAGTTCTTGGTTCTGTTCCCGTGGGTTCTCTAGTTTTAGGTTCCAGTGTTCAGTCTAGTTTCGTGTTCATGATTTTGGTTTTATTTCAGTAATGTTTATTTCTCTGACGAGTCATCCCAGTGAATAAACGGCACTTGTTTACGAGTACTGCGTTTGGGTCCTCCATCCTGCCTGCTCCACAGCAAACTACGACTTAGGGGTGGGCGGTATAAACGGTATACGGTAGAAACAATATAAATTTGGCCAACAGTAGAGATTTTGACTAATACCGCTCTACCGCGATAGCGCGTGTTGATGGCGTCATCAAGCTGTGCCTGTTTTGGTCGAAAGCATTGCAGTGGCTGCAAACAACATCATCTGCAAATTAAGCCAGGCAACAGTAATAGAAAAGAGACAAAGCACTTTTGGGGAATATGGGGAAAGCCAAAAACTGCACTTCCTCCACTTCCGTAACATTGATTCATTAATGCTGAATTCTCTCGCAGCTGCTCTATTCCCATGTTGTTGCAGTATATTAATGACTAACCTCATATTGTGGATGGATTATCTCAGTTCTCCTGATTGAAGTTTGGTCCGTTTACAGCATCCTGCCATTCAATTTCATTTGTCCCTAACCATCAGGAAACCTCACGTTAACTTTTATCGAGTGGAAAAAAGTTAGTGTTCATCCTCCAGCTTCACTGTGCTAATGTTATGCTAACATAGCTGTTTTGCTAGCGATCATGTAGGACATCATTATATACCAGCTAGCCCAACTTCAGTAACCCTACAAACGTCACTGCTGTTTAGTTTTCTGTCTTCATTTATGTTGGAAGTGATAGCAGAGCTGTATGTTTGAATTTTTTCAGAAATCTCTCAGAACATGGCATATCATGTTTAGGTGGAAGCTAGCGAGCTAACTTCCGCTAACTTCCTGCTAACTTCTAACTCTAATTTAATAAATTCTGTTTTCATGGATGCCTGGGTGTGAAACTTAACTGTTACACCTGGTAAAGCAGCAACGCTGATCATTTGAATGAATTTAGACAGTTTTTAATTCTCAGTGATGCTGTAGTGTTCATTTGACTTTGGGACCTGAAGCAGACGGAGTTTTGGACCCAGGTTACTCCGCAAGGCTCCTGACTACGGCAGCGGTAATACTCCAACAATCCATCAAGCGGTGCGGCTTCATAGCTTACCGAAGTCGCACTAAAACATTTTTTAAAGAGTTTTGAGCGCCGTGTAGCACATAGAATCGGTTCGAGGTCAGTAGGCACAACCAGAATTCATACATAAGGCACACTGGATTATAAGGGGCAGTGTCGATTTTTGAGAAAATGAAAGGATTTTAAGTGATCCTTATAGTGTGAAAAATACATTATATAGAAGAAAAGAATATATCGCGATATATATCGTTGCCGCACATTCTTCAAATTATACCATGATAGGGATTTTAGGCCATATCACCCAGCCCTACTACGACTGCTCCGTGACAGCTACTATTTCTTCAGCTCAGCTTGACTTTTTAGGGCTTAATTTTTAGGGTTTTCCATTGGGATTGACCAGTTGTTGGCATCACTCAAGTAGTCATAAAAGCAACTCCCTCACAAAAATCAAAACCATAATTTTTGAAGCTCAGCAGGAAGTGCTGCACACAAACTAACACTATGGTCCCCGAGACTGAAAGAAAGCTGTAGACAAAGCAGCAGGTATATTACTGCCTTGACATCCTCCATTGTTGTATTTTGTTTGTGCATCATATAAATGGGGGGTGGGAAAGAGGCTGAGACTGTGGCGATATATTCCTAACCATTTTGAAATTTTGGCCAATCATAGATGGCCCATGTTAAGTCTAATTGTTGAATGTTGTCATTGTGTTTCTTAAATTTGACAAGTCTGAGTTCAATCTATAGGATCAAGACGTTCCTTTGTCTCTGACCACCTCTCCAGCCACTCTGTGCTGGGGGAGGTTTTATTGCAGATACATCCTATCTGAAAGATCTGTTTCTTGTGTTGTAAGCTTCCTACTTTTATGACCCATTGTAACCATTGGGTGTTTTATGGTGGGAGGTACTTATGTTGTGTTGTGTATTGTAACTGTCATGGGAATAAAAAGGCTACGAGGAAGCTGCTCAGGGACAGGTGAGGAGCATTGCTCCACCGCCTGGTTCTGACCAAACCTCTCACTCGTTAGCGAGTTAAAGACCGGTTGAAGATGTTCTGTCTTGTCTTCTTCATGAGGAATAAGTCTCTAAACTAGCGGGGTCTGTGGTAACACAGACCCAACAGCGCATAGAAGCAGAACTGAGTCCTCTGTTGGAGGGACAGTAACTGTGTGTGTGTATATGTAAGCATTTAAACACTGCAGAGAGTCAAATTAACAGTAACAGTATGTTATGTATGTATTTTGTCTGCCATTGTAGAAATTCATTTCAAACAATAACGTGGCGCACAGTGTGACGTCAAAAAAGGCGCACACCTTTGACACTGCGTTTTCTCCGTTTTCCTCACGTAAATGCAAAAAGTAAGTTTTTGAAAATCTCCACCCTGGCAGGGATTTTAAAAAAATCTCCATTTTCAGTGACCTAAAATGCCGTTTACGTGTGGATGAAAGGTGCAAACATTAACATTGGCATAGATAAAGTTCTGCTTTGTATGTGGATTTGTGACGCTTCTTCTCCTTTTTCCCAAGTAATATTCATAATCCAGGTAAAACAGAAGTAAAGCAAACCTTATAATTACCTGCTAAAAATGTGTTCTGATTAGGGGTGGGTTTTTATAATTGATTTATCAATTAAAATCGATTCTGGCTTGGATAACGTAAAATCGATTCATTAAAATCCTGAATCGATTTTTTAATATAAATTTATTTTGCCTGAAATGCCAGAATCTCTGGTGAAATCTCACAAAATTTCAACAACCACCAAACAGCTAAGACAATAAATGAGAGCAGGAACACGGATTCTGCACAAAGACTTAAACACACAGCGCGACCCGCAGATCAGAATCAGTGAGATGTCGCCTTTCTCACCTGACCGCACTGACACGGTCGGGGCTGAAAGCCGACAGCGCGCTGATTCTGATCTGTCGGCAGGTCCGAGCTTTGTGTTCACGCCCTTTATGCGCTGATTCTAAAGCTGTTAGTTTTATCTCCCTCCAAACAATATTGACCGAACCAGCAGCAAAAGAAGATCCAAACTACGCTTCACATAAACATCGTCATGTATTCACTCTGACTTTTATTGTTTTGCTTCTACCATGATGCACAGCTCGCTCTCGCTCTCTCTCTCTCTCTCTCTCTCTGTACTGTTTTCTTCATTATTCGCTTGCTTGTTACGCACAAGTCTACTGTTGTTTACAGCGCTGTCGGCCGATGGGTTTTTTTTTTTCGTTTTATATACTTCCGAAAAGAAAACCTAATTTCTGCCGTTCAATACTGAACAAATTTAAACTTTTTAGAATTATGCAAAATGCAAAACGCTGTGTCTCTAATAAAACCGCTGTAACTTCAGAGGTAACGTTCATGTGTTGATTAATGGTTTTCTTTCGTTTTTGATCTACTGCAGAATATTTGTATAAAATCCCAGAACAGGAAAATCACCTTCATGTTTTTCTGTGTTTTATCTTCAGCTACTTTGACACAAAGGCCTCTGCTGTGACGCTCACACCTTTGATAAAGTCTGGAAAGTGTCAGCTTCCTTTTTATAGATACAAAAATATGTAAATGTACTGATCTGAATTATAATATTTCTGACTGTCAAAATTTCCCAGATTCAAATCAAAGTGAATCGAATCGAATTGAATCGAATTAAATCGAATCGTGGATCGAATCGATTCGGGACCCTGTGAATCGGAATTGAATCAATTCTAGAAATCAGTGACGATACCCAGCCCTAGTTCTGATGTGTTCTTCTATCTGTAGAAGAACTTTAGATTTGTCCATTATTGGAAGATCAGCTCCTTCGGTGTGTAGGTCCGTATTTGTCAAGGATCATTTTTTCCAAATCTCAAATACTTGTTAACTAAACATTTATGAATCTAAATGTACATATAATAAATAATTGTTTGGCCAACCTTGCTTAAACAATAGTGAGGCTTAGGGGCCCAGATGTCAAATGGGATTAGGCTTACATCCATGGAAGCGGAAAAAGAATTGGATTATTAGGATTTTCCGAGCCTGTCAGTGTCAGTTTCTCTCTCATGGCTTGGGGGAACTCTCTTGATGACGTTTGATGTCAGAGCAAATGTTGATGAATAGTTACCTACGTCACAACTACTATGGGGTTTCCTCCCAGTGGGCTGACTATTCCTTTGCACACAGACGACCTATCACTGGCTCTGTCTGCTTTATCTTTCCGAGCCCTACAATAAGCCCTACATGAGCGTGTTCTGACGCACCACATGTCGCATGATATCAAGCCTCCACTGATGTATTGTTCACTAACAGTGACAATGTTACCAGCACAAGCATAGACTAAGGAAAGTTTCATATTGTGCACGCACACAGACATGTTTGTGTGTATTGTTATTGGGGGCTAAATGAATGAGGAGGGACTATCAGCATTTATGTCTGCAGTCACAAAGACAAAATACTGCAAGTACATAATAATCAGTCTAATCTGATAAAAACTGCTTCAAAGGTCGGGCACCATTCCCCCAAAATACAAGTCAAAACATTACTGCTTCATTCAGGAGCAATGCTTCTGCGTCATCATGCTAACAAGTCAATTCAAAAAGAAACACAGCTGGAGTTACAGTCAGGGGAAAAACAATGATTTGAACCCCAGCTGATGTTGTAAGTTTGCCCTCTAACAAAGAAATGTTCAGTCTATATAACTGAACAGTGACAGACGGGACAACAACCACAAACTCCAGAACAATGTACTTTTAAAAAAAATCACCTTTGGAGTTTTGCATTAAAACGTAGGTGAAGCTGATCATTGCAGTGAGTAATCAGCCTGCTGTATATGAAAATAGATACTAACAGAAGCCTAGCTTGGCTAACTGATTGTTTATCACTGCTTTAATGATTCTGATAGTAAAAATACACCCTGAGTGTCAGGAATCAAGCGATCCCCTATCAGAAAGCACCTGGTGACAGTGGGAAGGAAAAACTCCTTTTCAACAGGAACAACCCAGGCTCAGGGAGGGGCGGGGCCATCTGCCATGATGGGTTGAAATCTGAGACAGAAGAAGAAGAGCAAGAAAATGAACCATCATGAAAGGACAGGACCCACACAGTATGCAGAGGAAGTGGCTTATTTTTAGAAGTCGCACCAATGGCTAGCAACGCAGCACTGAAAGAAAGCATTAATCATGGCAGGACATAAGGCAAGACCCCAGGTGCAGGCTGTGCAAAGATGCCCCTGAGACAATCCAGCGCATAACAGCAGGGTGCAAGATGCTGGCAGGCAGGACATACGTGGAACGCCATAACCAAGTGGCCTGAAGCTGCAGGTTTTGTCACTCTCCATCCAAGCTACGCTTCACGTTTGATAAACATCCTCATGTTTGACTCTGACTTTGGCTGTTTTACTTCCACCAGGATAAAATCACACTTCGTGCACTCTCTCTCTCAGTGTACTTCAAGAACAGTTTCTCATCTCAAATCTCTGTTTTCTGCATTATTCGCTTGCTTGTCATGCACCAGTCTCGCGTTGTTTACAGCGCCGTCGGACGCTGTTTTGTTTATGTTTTGTTTTGTTATTTCAAAAATGACCTCCAACAAGAAACGTTTTAAAATGATGCCAAACTACAAACTGCTCAGCTGTGTCTGTAATCAGACCGCTGTAGCTTTGCTCTGCTTCACTTCAGCAGCATCAGGTAAAGTGACAGAGAGAATCATATGTTGATGGTTTTCTTCAGTGTTTGATCTGCTGCTGAATATTTTCAGTTACAGTCCTAGTTTACGGCTACATGAGTGGCCAGTGTGGCTCAGAAGTCTGAAAGTCTCTTTCTGATGTCTTTGTTTATTATTTACTGTGTTTCTGTGTGCTTGCGTGTTCCTCTTTGTTTTCTGTCACAATGTATTTTATTGATATCCCAGTTTGTGTTCTTCTACGGCATCTATGACTCACAGGCAGATATGACAGCAGGTGGTGCGTGATGTAATACGGGCCACATATAAGTGTGTTCTCTGTGTGCTGACTCTACCTGAGGACAAAGCAAAATTAGGAAACGCGAAACGTTGCAAACTGGACCCCCGCTGGGTTTTGAGGTGTTTCAAGATGTCTAAATATGCACACTGAAAATGTTTACCGGGCGTTAGAGAGTGCAGGAGCTAAGGTATTGTCTTTATGATAATTCTCTGATCACTGAAGATTTTATCACCAGGTTTTATTCACACTAACTAAACATTCAGTTGGATAAGCACAACACAATCGTTGTGTACTTCTATGACTGGTAGGTAGAGTATGTCATCACCAAGGTCCAAGCTCCCACTTCTTCTGTATGGGATCCTCCTGTGCAGCTCCTCTGCTCCGCTTCCAGTTATCAGCCGGACGAGACAAACGGTACGAAGTGCCGGATCGCTGGTTTCACCCAGCAGCAACATCTGGGACAAGAGGGAAGTGACAGCGAAAGACGGAGAATACCTGCTGGGCATAAAGAGACTGAGAAGGCTTTACTGCAACGTGGGCATTGGTTTCCACATTCAGGTCTTACCCAATGGGAAGATCACGGGCGTGCACAATGAAAACAGATACAGTAAGTAATTTTTCCTTTCCCTGATTCATCACCTTTATCATTTGTTGCTACGATAAGAACAAATATAAAGACCCAACTATCTCAAAAGTCAAAGTTTGGTCGAGTGATTTCTGGATTGAGGAGACTGCTTGTTGCATGCAAACATACTGTACATTATTATATTCTTCTGTTTTGTATCTCTACATCAAAAGATAAGAAATCATGCAGTTGCATTATGTTAATAAATAGCTAAAAATAAATAAATAAATAAAAGAATTCTTGCTGACAGTCAGAAAAATAAAGTCAGGTTTGCAATAAACTTGAAAACAATGGCCAGCAGGGGGCGGGTTTTCTGCAAAAAGTCTAATTATGTTGTCTATAAGAAAATCATTGGAATCACTGACACGTGTTATTTAATAAATGTTTGTAAATTATTCTCCAATAATGAGGAAATGGTTTCTCAGTCTGTCAGATCAGCACATCGGCTGCAGAGATATGAAACGAACCCAGAAGTCGACGTGATTTCATGTTCAAATGTTCCCAGAACACTTTAGAGTGACTGAGTTCAGGAGGCAGAGCAACACGTGCTAAAGTGTCCTCTAACAAAATACCCCAAAATGAATCTGTGCATGTGTGTGAATAATACATTAGTGCTTGCAGTGAAAAGCACTTTAAGTTTTCAGTTAAAGTAAAAAAGTTCTTTATAAGCACCAGTTTGATCACTGGCCTCCAGATGTTGCCTCACAGAGCAGAGCAGAACCTTTAACCCAGTCTCCACTTACATCATCCCAGAGCCCCATTTATAAACCAGGCTTATAATTGTGTGGATGCTTTAAGGCATCCACACTATTGAGTTCCTGTTTCTCTTTATTCTTTATTATTAATCTTTTTCAAGTGGCTTCCGTTCGTTTTTTGGCGTGTTTTGTGTTTTTGTGCTATTTTCACCGTTCAAATTTCACAATATTCTGCTATTTCTGCTAATTCCAGCTATATCTTTTGGTATTTTTTGCTATTATACTTTTTAAAATATTATGCTTTTTTCCTTTAATTTGTCCCATTGAAATGAATGGGAAACTTCCGCAATTCTGCTAAAACTTGCTTGTTTTTGAAACTTAACTACTTCCTCACATTTTCACGTAGAACAACCATTAAAACTTTAAAATGTTCTCAAATTATTGGGCTATTCAGGTATAAATCAGCTTTTTCAAATCTTTTACTGTTTTATTTTTATCCTTCTTAAAGTTTTGAGTTGCAAAATTGTGATTTTTCAGAAAATACATGCGTTGTTATGGTTGCTATGCACTTGGCTTTCAGTGTGCCACTGTAGGTTTCGCAGTCTTCTCTTCATGTCCGAACAACTTCTTGCTACTTGCTCAATTTTCACTCAACTTCCACAAATTATACATCAAAATGTAGGTATTTTTGCTGGCTTTCAGAAAATGGCACTATCATTGTTGTGGGATTTATAGAATTTTGGCAAATCGCCTCAGACCAACACAAAGTCTGAAAACTCTCCATAGAAAGTCAATAGAGAGTTTGTTCAAAATCACCGCTGGATTTCTCTAATGAGAGGCATATTCGAATCGCCATATCTCCTTAACGAAGCGAAGTCAGGACATGAGGCTTGTGCCAATATATCTTCAGACACTCCTGACGCTCACAATTTAAGATTTTTTTTCTCACCTATTACCATTTGGCCATGAATTACGTTTGTTTGAGGGCAGGAAATTTGTCCCTCGCTCAGATTTCTTCAGATTTCAAACTCTGGAAATGAGGCAATTTTTTCTCTCGTCATATCTTTTTAATGGATTTCCACAGAGACCTGAAAATTTCCATGACTGTTCACCAAAGCCTGCTGTCTCTTACGGTGAAAGAATGATATCAATACTCCAAATAGATTTAGAGTTACAAAGCGTTATTTGAGGGGAAGTCAAGGCAGTTTTCGCTTCGCCTCTACTCAGTTATGGTGCATTACAAGTCAAATATCTTTAATAATTCATATTTTAATGATAAATTGTGAACACTTTAAGATTCCCCCATCTCTTCTGAAGAAAACGGTGTAAGAATGACCATTCTAGCCCCTACGGTTAGGAAATTATGGTCATTTGTTTGAGTTTAGTCCTCACTATGAGAAATAGACTGCAAAAATCCTGTCTCTCTGCTGCGTGTGTAAAAACGGCTGCACCTGTTTTGGCGGGAAAAAGTACACGGCCTCTCTGATTGGTGGATTCAAATTTAGCAGCTCCCAGGCTGCTTGACTGACCTAAAAACTTGCTTCTCTCTCTTTCTGTGTGTGTGTGTGTGTTATAGTATTTCTGCTTTTTATAGTATTTCTGCTAAATTATAGTATTTCTGCTTTTTATAGGATTTGTGCTTAAAATAGTATTTCTGCTTTTTATAGGATTTGTGCTTAATATAGTATTTCTGCAAAATATAGTATTTCTGATTAATTATAGTTTTTCTACCAAATCATATTACAGTATTTCTGCTTTTATAGTATTTCTGCTTTTTATAGGATTTGTGCTTAATATAGTATTTCTGCTAAATTATAGTATTTCTGCTAAATTATAGTATTTCTGCTTTTTATAGTATTTCTGCTAAATTATAGTATTTCTGCTTTTTATAGTATTTGAGCTTAATATAGTATTTCTGCTTTTTATAGGATTTGTGCTTAATATAGTATTACTGCTTTTTATAGGATTTGTGCTTAATATAGTATTTCTGCTTTTTATAGGATTTGTGCTTAATATAGTATTTCTGCTTTTTATAGGATTTGTGCTTAATATAGGATTTGTGCTTAATATAGTATTTCTGCTTTTTATAGGATTTGTGCTTAATATAGTGTTTGTGCTTAATATAGTATTTCTGCTTTTTATAGTATTTCTGCTTTTTATAATATTTCTGCTTTTTATAGGATTTGTGCTTAATATAGTATTTCTGCTTTTTATAGTATTTCTGCTTTTTATAGTATTTCTGCTTAATATAGTATTTCTGCTTTTTATAGTATTTCTGCTTTTTATAGGATTTGTGCTTAATATAGTATTTCTGCTTTTTATAGGATTTCTGCTTTTTATAGTATTTCTGCTTAATATAGGATTTCTGCTAAATTATAGTATTTCTGCTTTTTATAGGATTTGTGCTTAATATAGTATTTCTGCTAAATTATAGTATTTCTGCTTTTTATAGTATTTCTGCTTTTTATAGGATTTGTGCTTAATATAGTATTTCTGCTTTTTATAGGATTTGTGCTTAATATAGTATTTCTGCAAAATATAGTATTTCTGATTAATTATAGTTTTTCTACCAAATCATATTACAGTATTTCTGCTTTTATAGTATTTGTGCTTAATATAGTATTTCTGCTTTTTATAGTATTTCTGCTTTTTATAGGATTTGTGCTTAATATAGTATTTCTGCTAAATTATAGTATTTCTGCTAAATTATAGTATTTCTGCTTAATATAGTATTTCTGCTTTTTATAGGATTTGTGCTTAATATAGTATTACTGCTTTTTATAGGATTTGTGCTTAATATAGTATTTCTGCTTTTTATAGTATTTCTGCTAAATTATAGTATTTCTGCTTAATATAGTATTTCTGCTTTTTATAGGATTTGTGCTTAATATAGTATTTCTGCTTTTTATAGGATTTGTGCTTAATAT
The DNA here is from genome assembly GCF_963576455.1 of Neolamprologus multifasciatus. Lineage (NCBI taxonomy): Eukaryota > Metazoa > Chordata > Actinopteri > Cichliformes > Cichlidae > Neolamprologus > Neolamprologus multifasciatus. The sequence continues at coordinate 14,127,550 of NC_140440.1, read as the reverse complement.
AGTATTACTGCTTTTTATAGGATTTGTGCTTAATATAGTATTTCTGCTTTTTATAGTATTTCTGCTAAATTATAGTATTTCTTTTTTTTTTTTTTTTTTTTTTTTTTTTGCCTGTCCCGTTTGGCTCTTTTGCCATCAGAATTATTGTCTAAAGGCGAAGAAAGATGCCCAACGGATTTTCTTTACCAAATTGACCATCCCAGCTTTGCCGTAATGGTCCATTTGATTCACCTTTTATTCTTTATTTTATTTTCACTTGCTGAATACAGGACAGACTTGACTGGGGGAAAGAAAAGGGAGAAAGAAAGAGGGAAAGAAAAACAGTTGAGAAGAGGGACGGGGGAGAAGGGCAAAAAACAAAAACCAACAGAATAAGCAGAAAAAAAAAAAAAAAAAAAAAAATACATATATCGATCACCTGGATCACCTGTTGAGAAAGAAAAAAGAAAACAAGCAGAAGAAAACGAGAGTAATACAATAAACCACATCACAATGATATATGGGAATATGACAGTAAATACTAAATATTAAACATTATTGTGCAGCACGTAAGATCGACAGCACAGTGTGCTTTGAGGTAGGAGCCAAAAAGGGTGTAGTTTGTGTGTGTGATCACCCGTGTGTACACCTGTGAGCATGGACGCGCTTGTTTTCTTAAAAGGTTCCCTCATGTAATGATCTGCTAGAGGGTGTGGGGGGCCACTGCCCCGTCCTCCAGGGCATGAAGCAGGTATGGAGGAGATCAAAACTCCAGACATCCAGAGGCCCCCAGAACACAAGAGACCAAGGAAGACCAACAGAGGGGCAGCCGTGCCACCGTCCCAGAAAGAGCTGAGGAGAGTCCCAGATGAGGGGTCACCCAGCAGCCACGGAGCAGAAGCCAGGGGGGCTGCAGTGACGTGCCCGTGAGCTCCGCCGGCAGCCAGCTGTGCCTGAGTGACTGAGCCCCAGGCCGAGAGGCCGGGGGCACCCCACCTCCGAAGTGGCCCAAGCGAGCCCCAGGCTCCAGGCCCCGATAAGCAGCCGCCAAGGAGTGAGCCGGTGTGTACCCGGACGCCCACCCCCGGACACAAAGAACCACCAACGCACCGATGTCTGAGGGAGTCCGCCCCCGGCAGGGGAAGTGGTGGGGGGAGATAGGCCTCCAAACCTTGGAGGGCCTGAGCTGTCCTCAGAGAGGTGGCATCTGATACCCAACCTGACATATAGACACAGACATACAGGCACACACAGATACAAACATCCATTCCCACCCTCATGCTCTCATATGCACTTACTCCACACTCAACCAACGTGGAGACAGACATAAAGAGACGCTGTACACACAATCACACTCCCCAAGCGTACTCTACGAACCGGGTCTAGGTACCCTTGCCCCTGGAGGGGGGAACTGCACCCAGACCCAGGTTGTGTTACCCTTTTCCCTGCGGTGGGGAGAAGCAGACCGCCCCGACTCCGCAGCAGCAGGGAGGCCCCACATTCCGGATCCCAGTCGGACGGCCAACTCCTCCTCCTAGCCCCCCTGCTCCAGCAGAAAGCAGAGAACGAGGGTGAGAGAAGACTCCTAACCTCCCTCCACCCGCTCATTGTAGTGTTGATGTATGTGTAGTCCCTCCTGCTAGCCCTCAATGTCTACGTGTAATTAAAATTGAGAGGTGGGCAACGACGCCGGGGGTGAGGTGTACACCCTGATGGTAATTGGGATTCCGTGTAGCGTGCCCACTCCCAAGATCCTATATGTATGTGTATGTGTAATGAGAGTGTGTCCCAAGATCCTATATGTATGTGTAATGAGAGTGTGTGTATGTGTAATGAGAGTGTGGATTATAGTATTTCTGCTTAATATAGTATTTCTGCTTTTTATAGGATTTGTGCTTAATATAGTATTTCTGCTTTTTATAGGATTTGTGCTTTTTATAGGATTTCTGCTTTTTATAGTATTTCTGCTTAATATAGTATTTCTGCTAAATTATAGTATTTCTGCTTTTTATAGTATTTCTGCTAAATTATAGTATTTCTGCTTAATATAGTATTTCTGCTTTTTATAGTATTTGTGCTTAATATAGTATTTCTGCTTTTTATAGTATTTCTGCTTTTTATAGTATTTCTGCTTAATATAGTATTTCTGCTTAATATAGTATTTGTGCTTAATATAGTATTTGTGCTTAATATAGTATTACTGCTTTTTATAGGATTTGTGCCTAATATAGTATTTCTGCTTTTTATAGTATTTCTGCTAAATTATAGTATTTCTGCTTAATATAGTATTTCTGCTTTTTATAGGATTTGTGCTTAATATAGTATTTCTGCTTTTTATAGGATTTGTGCTTAATATAGTATTACTGCTTTTTATAGGATTTGTGCTTAATATAGTATTTCTGCTTTTTATAGTATTTCTGCTAAATTATAGTATTTCTGCTTAATATAGTATTTCTGCTTTTTATAGGATTTGTGCTTAATATAGTATTTCTGCTTAATATAGTATTTGTGCTTAATATAGTATTTGTGCTTAATATAGTATTACTGCTTTTTATAGGATTTGTGCTTAATATAGTATTTCTGCTTTTTATAGTATTTCTGCTAAATTATAGTATTTCTGCTTAATATAGTATTTCTGCTTTTTATAGGATTTGTGCTTAATATAGTATTTCTGCTTTTTATAGGATTTGTGCTTAATATAGTATTACTGCTTTTTATAGGATTTGTGCTTAATATAGTATTTCTGCTTTTTATAGTATTTCTGCTTTTTATAGTATTTCTGCTTAATATAGTATTTCTGCTTAATATAGTATTTGTGCTTAATATAGTATTTGTGCTTAATATAGTATTACTGCTTTTTATAGGATTTGTGCTTAATATAGTATTTCTGCTTTTTATAGTATTTCTGCTAAATTATAGTATTTCTGCTTAATATAGTATTTCTGCTTTTTATAGGATTTGTGCTTAATATAGTATTTCTGCTTTTTATAGGATTTGTGCTTAATATAGTATTACTGCTTTTTATAGGATTTGTGCTTAATATAGTATTTCTGCTTTTTATAGTATTTCTGCTAAATTATAGTATTTCTGCTTAATATAGTATTTCTGCTTTTTATAGGATTTGTGCTTAATATAGTATTTCTGCTTTTTATAGGATTTGTGCTTAATATAGTATTTCTGCTTTTTATAGTATTTCTGCTAAATTATAGTATTTCTGCTTAATATAGTATTTCTGCTTTTTATAGGATTTGTGCTTAATATAGTATTTCTGCTTTTTATAGGATTTGTGCTTTTTATAGGATTTCTGCTAAATTATAGTATTTCTGCTTAATATAGTATTTCTGCTTTTTATAGGATTTGTGCTTAATATAGTATTTCTGCTTTTTATAGTATTTCTGCTTTTTATAGTATTTCTGCTTAATATAGTATTTCTGCTAAATTATAGTATTTCTGCTTTTTATAGTATTTCTGCTAAATTATAGTATTTCTGCTTAATATAGTATTTCTGCTTTTTATAGTATTTGTGCTTAATATAGTATTTCTGCTTTTTATAGTATTTCTGCTTTTTATAGTATTTGTGCTTAATATAGTATTTGTGCTTAATATAGTATTTGTGCTTAATATAGTATTTCTGCTTTTTATAGTATTTGTGCTTAATATAGTATTTGTGCTTAATATAGTATTTCTGCTAAATTATAGTATTTCTGCTTTTTATAGTATTTGTGCTAAAACATAGTATTTCTACTAAATGTAGTATTTATGCTTAATCATACTATTTCTATATATTACTGCCAGGTCCCCAGGCAGCCAATCCTCTGTGAGGACTGAGACATTCAAATTTACAAATCAGAGACTGCATGGCTTCCCAGCCAGCCAATCATATCTGAGGGCTGAGGCATTCAAATTTGCATATTGGGGCCTGCACGGCTTCCCAGCCAGCCAATCATATCTGAGGTCTGCCGTTTTTTCTCTCGTCATATCTCAGCGACGGTTGTACAAAGAGCAATGAAAATCGCAGTCAAAGTACACCAAAGTCCACTGATTCACCCAGTACAAGAATTATGTTTCTAGTCCACCTAGTTTTTGAGTTACACAACGTTTTGTAACTCCAAAAAACGGCGTTTTTCGCCTCTCACCGCGATCTAATTCTGACTGCTCATCACCCTGTTTTCCAGGCGCCCGCTCTCTTCCCCAGTGGCACAGTTGGTAGTGACATGGTTCTGCAACACAAACGTCGTGGATTCAATTACACCTTGGTCAACATGTTTTTTTCCCTACAAATTAATACACTATCACAGACCAGTCATTCATATTGATTATTTATTACAATTCTGCAAACTTTTATGATTTTAGCAGCTTTTCTAATATGGACCTCACATTCTTGTTAACACTCCATGGCACAAATACTGTTCCCTTTAGGCTCTGTGTGTGTGTGTGTGTATCAATATTTCTCCCATTTTAAATTATTACTCCTCCATAATTGTATTTCTGTTAAATCAAAGTACTTTTACTACATCTTAGTACTTCTGCTCAATCATAGTATTTCTGCTAAATCATAGTATTTTTGCCAAATCATGGTTTTTGTGCCAAATCATAACATTTGTGTTATGTTATAGTATTACTACTAAGTGGAGGAATTTCTTTCATGTTACAGTATATGTGCTGATTACAGTATTTCTGCTAAATCATATTATTTCTACTATATTATATTTCTCTTTCTAAATATAGCATTTCTGCTATATAATTGTATTTCTGCTATGTTATAATATTTGTGCTAAACTAGAGTATTTGTGCTGAAACATAGTATTTCTGCCAAATGATAGTATTTCTGTCAAATTATAGTATTTGTGCTAAAACATAGTCTTAATTTAAAATTACAATATTCATAGTTCATCACAGTGTCTCTGGTAAATCACAGTATTTCTGCTATGTTGTACTATTTTTCTAAATCATAGTGTTTCTGTAATGTTTAAGTACTTTTGGCTAAATATATTATTTCTGTTATCTTATACTATTTCTCCTAAATTCTTGTATATTTGAGAAGTTATCATGTTTCTGGTAAGTTACAATATTTCTGCCAAGTATTATGTTTCCTCTAAGATATTGCAGTTCTGCTAAGTTATTACTTTTTAGCAAAGTTCCTTTGCTTCTGCAAAGTTTTTACAATTTCTGCAACTTTTCAGCTTTTTCAGATAGTTTTTGCAGACAGCTTCAGCTTTAAAGCATCCACACTGCATTTTCGCAGGAAATGCAAATTTTTCTAGTTAGTTTTGAATTCAAATATGATCTTTGCAGTAAACTGTGAGTAAATAGATATTTATAAAACGTATCTGATCTGATCTCAAAAGCAAAGTGATCTTCCTGCTAGGTTGACGCTGCTGTTTGGATCACAGTTACAGGTTGAATGGATGAATTATTAAACACTTGATTGGAATTATGGGGCACAGACTCAGTAATGACTGCATGACTGCACTAATGTGTTTGTGCATTATAAGCTTCTCATCTGACCACCTTTTTGGGCTCAGAGGTTTTGTGTTTGTTGTTTGTCTGATTGATATGAGCAGTTCTTCTGCTGACGACACACAGAATCCAAAAGAAGGAAAACACAGCCTGATGCTTCAGGTGAATCATACGAGAAAATAAATGATCTGAAACTTGCAGCAACGTGGCAAAATACAAACTACACAAGAGAGAAGAGGAATGTGCATGTCTATACGTATAGTAGTGACATATAAACACATGCAGGAGATGGCGTTTATGAAGCGTCTCCTTAGCCTTCATGATATGAGAGGTCAGTGCTACAGGCCTGCAGCCCCTGGATGCTTCTTCTAAGGCACTGGGACCAGTCACATCATTTTCCAAAGCACTGGGAGTCTGTGGAGTTGCTGTGGAGGCTGACGCTGTAGAGGTGATAGCTAACACAGGCCTTCAGCACTGATGCTGTTTATGTGAACAAACTGGAATCAGATAATCAAATCAAAATAACAAAGTGCATATTTGTTTTTGTGTCGTGGAAATGGAGAAATATTTTATAAGAATGAGCCTTTAGTGTAAGTGTGTCTGGTTCAACGCCATTGTTCATGTCACAAACACAAACTTTCAAAAGAAGGCCGTGTCGACCCATTATGGTGGAGAACATGCCAGGCTCCAACCCTAAAACAGAAAGATTATATTAAAGTATTTGTTTTCTATGTTGTTTTTATGGGTTTTTCAAGTTTCATTATATGACATGAACCATTTCACTAAGAAACATAAACATACAGGAGCTAATCTTCTGCAGATATGCAGCACCTGATGACTTTACTATAATTACCAACTTGTCCTTTTCATGTTTCTCTCCAGCCCTGCTAGAAATTTCTCCGGTGGAGAGAGGAGTGGTGACTCTCTATGGGGTGAGAAGCGGTCTCTTCGTTGCTATGAATGACAAAGGGAAACTCTACGGCTCGGTAAGAACCTTTAACTGCTGTCATTGTTGCACACGGGGGCTTGTGATGCATGCATATGTTCATGCTGTAACCCTCCACCAGCCACTCACTGACATTTGTAATAAATTTAATAAGTGGAAATGTTTTTGAAACGAGCGGCATCATGCTAAATGCTAAACTATTTATGCCTTAAATGGGCATAAATAGTTTAAGTTACGGTTTAACTGGCAGAATGAAATGACTGCTGGATGGTGATGGTGGTCAGCCAACCCACTCCAGGACTATAAATGAGACAATCTACACTTACTTGTAATTACACACACACACACACACACACACACACACACACACACACACACACATCTGCATTTGTATTTGTTGGCGTTTCAAAAAGGTTTTGAGGGAAAGTACATTAAAACAAATGATACAAACTGTGATTTACTGAAGTTTGTAGAACGCATCTCCAAAAGTTGATTCTGTTCATCTGTTCAGCGTTTTGTGGGAGAAATGTTTCATCATCATCAGGTGACGTCTTCAGTCTCAGCTGACTGCAGGTTTCAATCTTATAAACAGACATTTGCATAATGACTGAAACCAGCCGACTGAAGGAACGATGGGCTGGGAGGTCAGTTTCATGATCATTAATATAACTGTCATGATCAACAACCACTGATCAATGGTCCCATTCACAGAGAGTTGGGGAATGGCTGCGATCACAGCATTTAAGATGGTGACAGATGGACCCTTAGGCCCCTCCTCCATTCAGAGATGGTCTTTCCCTTTTCACGTAAATGGCCTCCTTGACTCCGCCCTCAAACCAGCGTTCCTCCCTGTCCAGGATGTTACATCCTCATCATTGAAAGAGTGTCCACTGGCCTGTAGGTGTGAACAGACTGCAGAGTCCTGGCCTGACGAGGTCGCTCTTCTGTGTTGTGCCGTCCACTCCCGGATACTTGGGGTGGACCAATTTTTATATTTATTCTTTTTTTTATTTTATTTTTTTTTTTTTTGGGGGGGGGGGGGTTAAAAGCCACAGAGATGTAGTGTTTATTAAAAATGTGTCTCAGCTGCTCCAATACTCCTGACACGTACGGGATCACTACAGGTTTTCTCTTGGGCAGCGGTTGTCCTTCTCTCCTGGATCGGCTGGAGCTTTCTTTAGGAGCCTTCACAGCTTTGACAAAAGTCCAGCTGGGATAACCACATTTACTCAGGTACATCAGGTAAATAAGGGTACATCTGTCACCATCTTACATAATGCTGTGATCGCAGCCATTCCCCAACTCTCTGAGAATGGTACTCATGGACATTGATCAGTGGTTGTTGATCAATGGTCATGAGAATTTGCATAATTATGATTAAGGAACTGACCTCCCAGCCCATTGTTCCCTCACTGGGCTGGTTTCAGTCATTATGCAAATGTCCTGTTTATAAGATTGAAACCTGCAGTCAGCTGAGACTGAAGACGTCACCTGATGATGATGATGAAATCTTTCTCCCACAAAACGCTGAACAGATGAACTTTTGGAGGTTTCCTTACCTGGATGATTGAGCATCAAGACATTTGTAAATGCAGTTTGTGTTAAATTGTGCTGAACGTTATGCTGAAACAAAGCGTGTCTTATTTGTGCCTAATGTGTTTGTGATAGTTGCTCTCAGGCTTGTTCATTTATCTGGAAGATCAAATTCAGTTAAATCTAAAATCTTAAAATTGAGACAGTAGTTTTATTCAAATTCATAAGAAGTAAAAGAGTAATCAGCTAAACATAAGTTAGACACACACCTAATCACCAGCTGTTGTCCTATATGTACACATTTATACAGACCTGCATGCACAACTAAAGATTGCTTCAGTCGTGTCTTAATGTGCATACGACTGAACTTTCAAAACAAACCGAGCACAGGAAAATAATACTCCAAAAGCTGCTTCAGTCAATAAGCTGTGAGGCTGATATCAGAAATAAACCTGCTCTAGCTGCTCACACACTGTGCAGAAGCAGAAACCTGACACATGCCGGAGGACAGAAGCAGGCACCGTGGGGTGCAGCTGATCACAGCAGTTCACAGGGACGTGTTTCTGCTCGGTTTGTGGTGCACATGCAGAAATATTTATTTAGTTTATGTTTCTTTTCTTTACTGTCTTTGTTCGGTGCTGAAGGCGTGCATGTAGACATTGTGACATCAGATCACAATCAGCGTTCTAATCATCAGTGTTTGTGCCACGGATGGCAGCTGGAACTCTAACCCAGCGTTTGCACTGACAGTGTTTTACAGTTTGGATGAATTCAGTTGCATTGGAGGCTTTTCCAGCAGCAGCATCTCAGCTGGATTCCAGTCTGGACCTTGACTGCACCACTCGAAAACATTTTTTTACTTACATATCAATGTACTTGTTTTTATGTATTGGAGCCTTTCAGATGTGGACTTGATGTGTGTGTCGGATTATTGTCATTCTGCAGAAACGCTGCCCTGAACTGATGGGGGTATTGTCCATGTTTCTGGCAGAAAACAGAATTTGTGACTCCATCGATAAGCAAGTCCTCCTGGTCCTGAAGGAGCAGAGAAGCTCCCGACTATCATAATAACACCACTGTGTTTGACTGTTGGTACGGTGCTCTTATTACAAAAGAGTGGAAAACAATTCATTTTAGATTTATCCAAACCTACCAAAAAGTTAAACTTTTACCATCAGGGCCTCATGAGCCTATACTGGTGTTTTTAAAAGTTATCTTTGACTTTATGACTTTCTGTGTCGTTTCTGGGATGCTTAGGACTCATATTGCACTGCTGGAAATAGTTTATTTTGATGCATATGCTGCTTTTTTGCAAATCTGCATTATAATATTTATTTTCGTTTTTCCTGCAGTATATAAAAAATTGGTGTATTTCAAAAATAAAACTATGAAGACACTCAAAATAAATTTCCTGTGGTGGGAAACTATTTTGTGCAATTTTTTTGTATTTACAGTTTTGAGGGATAAGCCTCTTAAATTTCTCTAACTAGAAATATATGTTAAAAAACAAAAACTATTTTCAATTTTTTTGTAGTTTATTGCACTTTTTTGCAATTGATGTAATTACTATGCACTTAATGCAGACATATTATTAAAGTTTGGGCTATAATGGTTGTATTGATGTATATCAACTTGAAATGTTCCCAAAAATGGCTCCACAGCATGTAAAAATATAATATAAGCTCTGGCGGACTTGGTTCTATGGTAGGTCTTAAAGGGTTAAAGCTTGTTCTATGTACTTTTGTGACATCTTTAGTGACTCCTTAATACACTCTGGAGTGATTCTGATTCTTTGGCTCTTCTTCCTAAGTGTGTGTGGTGATGCGGTGACACATCCAAACTTGTGTTATGTACAGATGTTTGAGCTGATGGTCTTGGAATCTACAGCTGTTTAGAAATGTCTCCAAGAGCTCTTCCCAACTCGTGTAAATCTGTCTTAGATCGTCGCCGAGTTCCTTGGGACCAATCCATTGAGAAACTACCAGTTGTACTCAGTTGTGATCACTAACGAGATGCTAAATTTGTTTCCACCCTGTGAAAGAATAATTCACTCTTACTCTCGATGAAACCTCAGACACACACTGAGGAGTTCTCACATCCAGGCTGGTTGTCCTGTGGGAGCTGCTGCACCAACATGACTGCACAGAAACAGGAGCACACAGACTAAACGCTGACATGTAAAATCTTTCATGTTTCTAACGTTTCATCTTCCTCTTCCTCTCAGGGACACTACAACGATGAATGCAAGTTCAAGGAGAATATCCTGGCCAACAACTACAACGCCTATGAGTCCGCTGCGTACCCTGGCATGTACATCGGCCTCAGTAAAATGGGCAAAAGCAAAAGAGGCAACCGGGTCACACCCAAAATGACCATGACACACTTCCTTCCCAGAATATGAATTATGATGTGAAAACGCTCGACAGTGTAGACTGAAGTGAAGGGCTCCAACTGACATTTTGTGTTGTCCATTCTACAGTGAACAATGCTGCAAACTGAGACGCAGTTTAAAAACCAGAGTAAACGGCGTGAGATTAACCGACTGTGAACTCAAATACACTAATCACCTGAATTTACCTCAAAACTACCAGATATAGTGACAAGTCATGAAGTTCATCCTAATGAATAAATTCAATTGTTTTAACCCCTTTTTTAAATATGTTCATGTATAATGAATATCAATCGGAGTTTTTGAGGAGGAGGACTAAGTCATGACGGTCGTGAATCGCTCTGTAAAAAGCATCACTGACATTAAACGTTTGAACAGTTTGGTGCAACTGAAAATTCCCCAGTTTGTGCTCATAAAACATCAAACATCAAACCAAAACTGAGCTCTTCTCCTCTGGAAACTCCACCATACCAGTCACTACATACGACACCACACAACATACTGCATGCACACTACACCACACAACATACTGCATGCACACTACACCACACAACATACTGCATGCATACTACACCACACAACATACTGCATGCATACTACACCACACAACATACTGCATGCACACTACACCACACAACATACTGCATGCACACTACACCACACAACATACTGCATGCACACTACACCACACAACATACTGCATGCATACTACACCACACAACATACTGCATGCACACTACACCACACAACATACTGCATGCACACTACACCACACAACATACTGCATGCACACTACACCACACAACATACTGCATGCATACTACACCACACAACATACTGCATGCACACTACACCACACAACATACTGCATGCACACTACACCACACAACATACTGCATGCACACTACACCACACAACATACTGCATGCATACTACACCACACAACATACTGCATGCACACTACACCACACAACATGCTGCATGCATACTACACCACACAACATACTGCATGCACACTACACCACACAACATGCTGCATGCATACTACACCACACAACATACTGCATGCACACTACACCACACAACATGCTGCATGCATACTACACCACACAACATGCTGCATGCATACTACACCACACAACATGCTGCATGCATACTACACCACACAACATACTGCATGCACACTACACCACACAACATACTGCATGCACACTACACCACACAACATGCTGCATGCATACTACACCACACAACATGCTGCATGCATACTACACCACACAACATGCTGCATGCATACTACACCAGTGGTTCCTCCCAGCCTGGATGTGTGGAAGAGACGGATCCACAGCAAAACGTTGCTGATTGCTGGTTTGTACGGTCAACTGTCAATGTCTGATGTTTGCACTTAAGTAGTGTTTTAGTTTTTTTGAACACTAGTATAACACGCTACTGCTAAATATTGGCTGTATATTGATTGTAATGTAAACTGTCATTTGGTTAAACTGGCGCACGCCCCTTGAAATGTATTTATTCTACATATTCTAAAGTGTTACATTTATGACACATTGTTTATCTTATTATTCATAGAGTTCTAAGCTTTGTGTGAATAAATGCGCATCTCATTTTTAAATATGTTTATGGTCTCATTATAAATATTAAGTAGTCAAACCTAATCAATCATCTGCAGTAGAGAAGCTCGATTGAAACTTGAATAAAAGACATGCCGAGCTGGTTCGAAGTTGAAAACCAAAGCACTAAGAGCACGAGAGGATTGTGTGTTCGATTGTGTAGAAAGTGAAGGCTTCAGCTCGGGATTCCAACATGTCAATGCTGCACGAGTGGGAAAGCACACTGGTGGCAGCAGCAGCAACATGCTGATGATGTTTACCTGCTGCAAGAGTGACGAGGAATGTGAGGAGACATGCAGCTGGTTCGTGTACGGCTGCATAAGAAAAACTATCAGCCAGAAAAGATTTGTTTTATTTCAAAATGAGAAACTTTCCTTCCAGGCTGGCTTGACAGGTTGGTCGGCACCAAAGCAGGAACCAGTAAGACGGATTAGTGGATGTGTGTTTGACTGACCTGGCATAATGGCTGATAAACACCTAAGTAGGATTTGGACATATTAGGCCTGAGCATGATTGCCTTCCCTCGCTGACCTGTGCTTGAACTACATTTAAAAGTCCTCAGCTCCTTTTTAAAAAGGACTCTTGCAGGCAGAGTTTGGGGCCAACCTGCTATGTTATGGTGAGCTGCTCCAAATCATGGGTGGGACAAAAACCGGAGGCTAGTGCAGCTGACAGAAGCTGAGCGCAGTAACCCATCTCTGTTCATGCACTGGAGTTTCTTCTCTCTTTGACAGGACTGCACGTGCCCCAAGACCCTACAATATGTGAAAGAAACCAAAACAATCACACAACCTGCAGTGAACAAGCACCCGGTGACCCTGGGGTGTGTAAAACTCCCTTTGACAGGAAGAAACCGTCAACAGAATCAGGCTCAGGAAGGCTTGTCCACAGTTGTGGGTGAGGATAAAGAGCAGAGAGCATATAATAGTGCACTACCTGGTGACTAGCTCTGGTTATGGTTATAATACTATGAGCACATTAGCAGAGCAAAGATGGAGGATGAGCATTAATGTTTTATCGCCTCAATAAAACTGTGAGGCAGAGACAAATGCAATCATACGGCAAAGATGCTGACGATGGGCCGAACTTCACTCAAGAGCACGTCCGTGATCATCCATCCACAGCAAGGTTCATCATATAATTTACTATACAAATCCTAAACTGAGGCTTCATGTACACATTCAAATCTTAGTTGCATCTTTTCTGAACCATTTAAATATTTGGTGTCTGTTCAAACTGTGGGCTCATGAGCTACAATGCACATTAACAAAGAGGCCTGCAATAATCAAAGATTATTTTTAGGAGCTTGTTTCTATTAAATAAAAAGATACAAAACATTTCAATACCTCCAATGGATGGAGTAGGAGTTTGGACCCAGCAGTGTAAAGGACAGAGTTTACTTTGGTATCCTGATGGAAAGCTGCTGATGGATTTACAGTCAAACTGATTTGATTTAATCTTCAAACTGATGGACAGTGTCAGAGCTAAATGCACGGAGTGATCTGGAACAAACATACAGTACAAAGCTCTGACATGCAGCAGCCACATTACAAACTAACTGTATTACTCAGGATGCCAAAGGAAACTCATTGATCGACAGGTTGAACAGTTTTTTGTAACGTTTGTTTCTTGAAGCACAAAGTTTCTGTGGCAGTGAGCAACGACCAAAAGGCCACGTAAGGGAATTTTGTGTTATTTCCAACTCGCCGCCATGTTTCTAGCCTACGTCACAGCGTCACGTGTGCTTTTTACATCCAACACAAAAACTGCAGTCGTGGTGCTTTGATTGTACTCAGAACTCGGAAATTCTGCTTTCTGAATATGAAGATGTTTTAATACCAGACTGCAGATGAGCTGCATACAGGGCTGGACTGGGACAAAAAAACCCACCAAATCCGGTCGTTGGTACTTCCTGGCTTGTGTAGCCACTAAGTAACAAAAGCTCAACACTGCCCCCTAGCATCCTGGAGCACTTCTGTTGTGTTTTGTATGTTTTTTGGAGTTTGTACGTGATTTGTCTGTAGGGGCCACCGTAAATATAGTTTTATTTATTCACTCCACATAAAATGTAATAAATAAATCATATAATACAAAAACCAACTATTTACATTTCAACTTTTAACTATTTAAATTTTCAGCTTTTTCCTTTTAAAGAAATTTAAAGTGAAACAACACAAAACACTGCAAACCACAACACAATTAAATATAAATTAAAATATGAAAACAAAAAGAAGATGCACATTCTCTGTCATATGGGCCTGTATGAATAAACTTTCTGAATCCTTTATCATCTGCAACTGAAAATAGTTGTGGATGATTACTATACCTTTCTAATGTGACGTTGTTGTCCCTGCCTCTCTCTCTCTCTCTCCCGCTCTGTTCCTGTGCTACTGAGTGTAACTACCGCCCCTCCCCCCTCACAAGGCTCGTGTGCGGAGTGAAGCGGGAAATGTGTGTGTGTGTGTGTGTGTGTGTGTGTGTGTGTGTGTGTGTGTGTGTGTGTGAGTGTGAGAGAGAGAGAGAGAGAGAGAGAGAGAGAGAGAGAGAGAGAGAGAGAGAGAGCGAGAGAGGGAGAGAGAGCGAGAGAGAGAGAGAGAGAGAGAGAGAGAGAGAGAGAGAGAGGGAGAGAGAGAGCGAGAGAGGGAGAGAGAGAGAGAGAGCGAGAGAGAGGGAGAGAGAGAGAGAGAGCGAGAGAGAGAGGGAGAGAGAGCGAGAGAGCGAGAGAGCGAGAGAGAGAGAGAGAGCGAGAGAGAGAGCGAGAGAGAGAGAGAGAGAGAGAGAACAATAACAGTTCACTTCAAAGAGTCGGCTCTAAGAGCCACTTCGTTGGCGACCGACACATCACTACTTTGCAGTGCCTTTTGGTGCAGCTGGAGAACCACACACAGATGCAGTCAGCACACTTTCAATGGAGCAATGGTAGGAGATGATCAGCAGCTCCTTCTTCAGGTCCATATTTCAGAAAATGGAGACACTGTTGGGCCTTCTTTAAAACCTCAGAGGACTTTGAGCTCCATTTCTCTGAGTGTGTGTCTATGTGCACACCCAGGAACTTGAACTCTTTCCACGCACTCCCCGTTGATGCCGATAGGCTGCAGCTCAGACTTCCTCCTCCTGAAGTTGAGTGTGGCTTTGTTCTCAAGTTATCACACCATTGAAAAAGCACCAATGGCCAAAAAAAGAAAATTAAACTTTGAAAGGCCCCTGAAATCCTGGAGACATGTTGCTCAACACCACTTATAAAGTTACTACTAAGGGTTGTCTGCAGCACAGCAGGCAGTGCAGGTCTCGACCCCTGCTCCAGGCTACATGCCAAATACACTTGAGCTGTGTGTGGAGAGAGAAAGCACCTATGCAGGAAACTCCTGGAAAAAGGTGTTTGGAGTGCTCAGGTAGAAACTGCACCACCATAATGAAAGTCTCGCCTTCATTATTAGATGTAAAATCTACCGTGGTGGAGCACAGAGGTAAACCGTATCCATGCAAACGTCTTCATGAGAGCTCTCATTTGAACCGTAGTCCCTACGACAAGAACAAAGAAATGAAACACAGCGTTTTCTTTTTGTCAGGATTTATTTAACATGTGCAGTATTCACAAATATCCAACTGTGATTCGTAGGATGACGGTTCCATAACACACGGGCTGGAGATAAATAGCTGGGCCAAACCTGCAGTCTGAATGGACAAGACTAAGCTAAGAAGTGCATTGAATGGATCATAAATAATTGGCCACAGTGAATTAGTGCTTTCAGAGGAATACATTTATGTGGTTCAGGTAACTGAGAAACCATCTTTTTGTGCTGCAGACTGCTGATGCTTCCCTGCACAAAGGATTCAGGCTGAAGCTTCTCCTGAGCCACTTCTCCAGCTACACTCGGAAACTTTGATACTTCTTGGAAAAAAAGACTTTTAGCAGATTTTTTCCTTTTTCCCTTAACGGTTGAGGGTTACTGTGGCAACCTACGGCGCCTGTGTGGTGCCCAAACCCACAGCATTTGCGTAAGCTGACAGCAAATTCACTACTTGTCTAGTTTCCAGTGTGAGTCTGGCTTCAATAAGCCAGTCCTCCACCACTCTCCTGGCCTCTCCTCTCAGCTGGTTCACCAGTTTAGCTGCTAACTCCAGGTCCCCGTGCTCTAAGCAGTAGCTCGCATATGACAGAAGCTTGAAAGGATCTAAATCCTCAGAGCTCAGCTGGCTAGGTGGAGCTTCCTGCCTCTTCTCAAACAGCAGTGCAGCTTGAAGGTAGGACAAGAAATACTGATACAAGGAGTTACGAGATTCATCGATGAGAGCGACGCGGCGGGCCAGCGATCGCAAGGAGTTGAAACGGGCACGCAGAGAGGCCTCGCTGTACACGCCGCGCTGCAGGGATTTCTCTGGAAGAGCCGACGCCAGCGCCAAGGCAAAGTCGTTGTCCTGGCAGCTGTCACGAACAGCCTGAGCGGCGTTCTCCAGAGGCACAGTGGGCACGTCGGCTTCAGCAGTCTTCAGGGAGTAACTGAGAGCCTCCACAGAGAGCCACAGCTGGTGGGCCTTACGAGCCTCGTCCTCTGCTACCACGTGGCCTGAAAAGACAAAGAGCTTTACATGACCGAGTGGAAAAGTCTGTGTGCACGTGGACATCCAGGCCCTTTGCACACCACAACCTGACTTTTATTATTACAGGAAACAAATGATCCAACTATTCCAACACATCACATGACCAACATTCATCGACACACATCATCATTCCTACATATTCCTCTACAGCACTCCAGACAACAACCTCCCCGACCAATCACTCAGTGCTATTTCTTTGCTTTTTTGGATGCGTGTGTCTCTTACTGTCTATAGCTTCTTCCACGCCCTTCAGTCTTGCGTACGCTGTGTTCATGTCCAAAGTGAAGTTGTCGAGCTGTTCCTGGGTCAGCTGACGGTAGCGAGTCTCCTGTTCCAGCATCTTACTGCTCAGTACCTGAACACAACCAAAGCAAAGCTCTGAAGGGCTGAAGGATGAAATGAACACAGCGTGCAACTCGCAGGAACAGAGTATGCTGCAGAAGCCCGACTCGTCTCAGGTGTCTTGGCCACGCCCCTTCTACAGGATATTAGTGGGGAAAAAAGCTTAAGATATGGCAAAGCTGTCAGCTTCCTGTATACAGCAGCATGTTTATTTTATCCTACACTACATCACAGACCTGCAACAAAGCAAAGGCCATCGGGGTGAACACAAAACAGTTTAACACTTTTACTGAAGACAAAAGGTTTGAAAATAAAGAAATGATCCAGAGCAGCATCTTTGCTCCAGATGTCAGTAAGCTGTGGTCACAGTAGTGTTGCAGCATGAAGGAAGTAGCCCTTCTTGTAAGTGCCAAGTCCTTTCAAATGCAATTACAATGTTTCTAACAGCTCAACAATATTATTAGGTACAAGAGAAAAGATCAGTTTACTCAGAAATGAAGAACGATGCGAGAACAGAGATGGGAGCACGTTCAGATTACAGTTACTGTAATCTGATTACTTTTTTCAGGTAACGAGTAAAGTAAGGGATTACTATCGCAAAAACGGTAATTAGATTACCGTTACTTTCCCATAGGAACGCTGCGTTACAGCTGTGTGCAGATCAACAATGGATCATATATCGAGTGCAGAGAGAGTATGAGCGTGCAGCGTTTAAAGCGTGGAAGTACTGACCTTACTTTGAGTTTGATTCCATAAAAAAAAAAGTGACAAAAACATTAGTGTCTGTTGTGCGTGGGAAGAAAACTTCTTTTTACAGCGGAAAAAACCCCTAAACTTCCGAGCAAACACCGAGTAGCTACGACGTAATGGGAAACTCACAGAGAAACTCGCGGATTCTTCCACTGACCGCTGCACACCTGCACCAGGGTAAACCTCCGCCTACCCCACTCCTGCTTTACAGGTGAAAATAGAGCAACAGGACCGCTAGTCTTTGACTTTATTTATTTTCTGCTGTGTTTTACTTGCATCTATTTGAAAGACTGAGTGTAAACACAAAAAATATTTATTTTATGAGCTGGAATGTGCAGAAAATAGGTTTAAATGTTAAACTAATTTCTTCCAGTCAGAGAATGTTGCAGATAATTTAATGTTTGCTTGATGCATAAAGTTAAAAGATTAAAACTAATAAAACAAGTTTTAAAAAGAGACTTTTCCATTTGATTACATTTTGTATGATGATTATGCAGAAAAAGTAGAATTGGGCTGAAAGATCTATTTATCACCTATTCAGGTTGTAAATCCTGTTTTTAAAAAGTAACTAAGTAACTAAGTAACTAATTACTTTTGAAAATAAGTAATCAGTAAAGTAGCGGGATTACTTTTTTGGGGAAGTAATCAGTAATTAGTTACTGATTACTTTTTTCAAGTAACTTGACCAACACTGTGCGAGAAACACGTGAGGAGAAACAAAGAGGGTTTTCAACCAAATACATTCATTACAACTCAAACGTGAGGTGAAACAGAGTTTGGATTCTTTGTATTAATAATAGTTTATGGCAACAAGGACATAAAGAGCTTTTACTTTGAGACACAGTTCAAACATCATCTTCTTGACTGTTTTTACTTTTAGCATTTTGTGCCACTGTTAACATCTATTAGCAAACTTTACTCTCCTGCAGGATGTTTGTCAGACAGCTGTTACCAGTGCAACCTGGTTTTATGGATTAAGTAACTTAACCAAACAGACCACGTTTTATATATTTTGTGTTTACTCTGGTTGCTATGACGCTCCAAACCTGGCACTCAGTGCTCAAAACTCAAAGCCACTGATGTCCTGTAAGTACTCATTTTGATGTGTAAGCAGACTCTGAGAGATCACCTGCTCAGCCTCAGCTTTCAGCTCGTGCTCCTGGACTTTGAGCACATCTTGGACGTGGTCTGTGTGAGCTGCTGCCTGCCGCCGAAGCTGAGTCCTCATCTCTGCCTCCATCACTTCTCTTAACTCAGCCAGCTGCGTGCACACAGAGGAAATCATGACACGTTTTAGATTCGCTCACATTAACTGAAAAATCAGAGCAATCTAAAGATATTTGTTCCTGCACCTTCCTCTCCTGGTCCAGCCGGGCCTCTTCTTTGACATGTTGCAGGGCAGTGTTGACAGCGCTGTCCAGAGCTTTCTGGTCCTCCAGTTTCTGTTGTTCCAACGCTGCATCAATGTGGATCTTCTCTCTGACCTTCTGCTCAGCCAGCTCTCGGTTCAACTGGTCAATGCGGCGATGTGCATGGGCGATCAGAGCGTTGAGGTCGTCTGTGGACAGTTTACCAGCTAACACACAAAAACAAGTTATCCTTGAAAACAGCAGCACATAGTTTTGAATGTATGACAGTAACTAAGAGTTACGGTGACCTGCAAGAACGTGAGGTTTTGACTGTAAATTTCAAAAACCCCGCGAACGTTCAGACGGTGGATTCAGAGCCAGCAAACGTTAGCTAACAAAAGACGCACAAAGCTTAAACAACATATTAGATCATGATTCGATTCTATTTGACGTGCCCGTCACAAATGATACAGGTTATCACTGATGTTATTAGTACTGAAACACTAATCATATGTTACTGCAGCCACAGACACTGAACGTCGCTCTAAAACCTCAACATCAGCATAGAAACCTAAATATTGCTCCTCATTAGAGGGGAAACGTCACATTCTTTCACTGTACTGTCATCTATGTCAGCAACATAATGAGTGTCCTAATGCATGCTTAATAATCTGGGTAAGTAAATCCCAGAAAGCTGATCCTGTTCTTCAGGACATGCTCTCTTTATTATCATACGAGCTGGGAGAAGGTGAAGGCATGAAAGAAAGCTCCAGCCACATAATAACATGGATGAACTGAGGCTACAGTACACGACTAACAACACTGGGAGGAACAGATGCATTGTGCTGATGTTAGAGACCTGGCTTTATTCATCCATCCCAGACACCAGCTATGGAGCTAGCAGGCTACACCGTAACATCTCTGTGGTCAGAGGCCTGAGGCTGCACATGCACGTCGACCATCTGGGAATCGAGCAGGTGCTTAAAGGTACATCTGTCACGAGCTTACAATGCTGTGATTGCAGCCAACTCTCTGTGGATCGTACTCATGGCCATTCATCACTACACATGACAGTTTCCATATTAACACTTATGAAACTGACCTCAGGCCCATCGTTAGTCCGATTAGCGACCAATGAAAACACAACGTCCAGCTGAACAAATCAAATCAAACTTTGTGTGTGTTTGAGTGTGCATGCATGCTCTTACTGAGCCCTTTCCAGTTGGCCTGGATCTCTGGAGTGAGACTGCTGACTTCCCTTTGAAACTGTCGTTTGGCTTCGTTAACCAGTTCACTGTACTGGGAGACGATCTTAGCCTCTGACTCTGCAGACTGAACCTTTGGTTGGTAACATTTGTTACCAGAAGAATAGAGATGTGAATAGAAAAGGACGAGTTAATAATCATGACAGTGGTGAAGATAACACAGCAACACGTTAACTGCACATAGTGCTGCTCACTAGAGTTTAATAGGTCATACACATGCTCAGAGGCTGTGGGCAAAATGATAATCATATTTCTGATGACAGAGAAAAAACATTTTATCAATACTCGCAGCTCGCAGGCAGCAACATTTGTAAGGAAATGAGGAAAATCAAAGGCATTTTGTATCCTTGTTTTAAAATAAGTGTATCTACTGAAACAAGGCGCTGATGCAGTGCAAAGTAGTGATGCAGTATTATATCCAGTCATATCTCAGCATAGAAGGAGCCTACGTAGAGCTCCCATCACATGGACTGGAGCTGCAAATATAGCTGCTGGGTTGAGTCACCTCCTTTTACAAAGTACTGTGCTTTGATGCTAAGGTAGCTCTTATGTTTGGTACTGGCCAACGGAGGCTAACGTGCTGCCGTCACTTTCAGACAGTTTACAGTTGAGAGGTGCAAATGTGAACTCGAGCCTCAGAAAGGAAGCAAACAGGTCACTTTAAGAGTAATCGACTGTAGTCGTACATAATGCACCAAAAAAGAAAACAAACTTTACCTTCATGACCATTTTGTCCAAGTCCACAACCATGTTATGGAGATTCTCCTCTGCTGCTAAAACCAGCGGGCGAACAGAGGATATCTTCAGCCCTTTGGACTCGTCAATCACTGACCTGAGACTGTCCAAGGACTCGCTGCGAGGAAAGAGATGTGCTGATAAGGAAGACTGCCAAAATAACTGAATTAGGCTGAGATGCACTCATCACACCCCTGAAAGCTGAGTGATTCTTACATGTTTCAGATTAACTTTGTGCCACACTGGTCATCAGAATTAAAGAAACACTTTTACTCTAAGCAGAAAAAAATCACATTTAAAGAAAGCTTGAAAATCATAAATGTTCTAAGTGGAAAAGAAGGAGAATTCCTCTTCACACACATTCAAGTTTGTAATAAGTATGTTTGTGTGTGTTTGTGTTACTTTGCTTTCGACAGAGCAGCTCTGGCATCGTTCAAAGCCGTGGTTCGATCAGCAAGAGCAGCTTCCAGGTCCTTCCACTGGTTTGACTTCTCGTCAGGAAGAACCTAAGTTTAAGAAGAACTTCAATAACTGCAAAACAGCGACGCTTCCCATTCAGTGTGCCGTGGCTTAAACATTACTAATACTACTTACTTGTTGGTACACCATCTATCTTAACCAAATCCCACAGCTTTTCCATTAACATTGAAAATTCTCCCACCCTTCCCTCCCCTCAGGTTAAGAGTTTGGGTGTCATACTTGATAATACTCTTTCATTCCAGTCTCACATTAATTACATAACCCGGTCTGCTTACTTCCACTTACGTAATATTAACCGACTCCGCCCCTTCCTTCCTCCCCATGCTGCTGCCGTCCTTGTCCATAGTCTTATTACATCCCGTATTGATTACTGTAATTCCCTCCTATTTGGTCTCCCTAAAAGGTCCCTTCATAAACTCCAACTTCTTCAACATTCTGCAGTTCGGATCATAACTCTACTCCGTCAAGAGCCCATATTACCCCAGTTCTTCAGCAGCTTCACTGGTTGCCCGTAGAAACCAGGATAAACTTTAAAATCTTACTTCTTACATACAAATGTATCCATAAATCTGCTCCTTCATATTTGTGTGACCTGCTCCATATCAACACCGTCTCCCGCCCTCTCAGATCATCATCTGCTGTTCCATCCTCGCGCACACGCAGCTCCACCCTCAGCTGTAGTAACACTGAACAATACTTGACTGGCATCAGATTCTATTTAGCAGTTATTATAAATGTGACCAGCGCACATGTTACCATTAGTCATTTAATGTAAGGTAATCCTATTACTTTGTTACTCTATTGAAGTAGGTATGTGTACTTTACTTGAGTATTTAACATTATTACATGTTAAATACTCAACAGTTACAGAAACCAAACAGACTAAACCAGAGCTGTGAAACACTAAAGAGCTGTGCCCAGAGATTCTACTGTACTCTACTGAAAACAATCTGAACATCACAGGCTTCCTTCAGCCACACCAGCACACTGTCACTCTCCCTCCAGCCTGCGGCCTTTGGCTCAGATTCAGTCCATCACAGATGGTCCATTTACAAAAATACTGACGCGTCCCCTCAGCTCCCAGCAGACTGACCTACTGTATGAAAACCCCGGGGGACTTCCTTCTCGAGTTAACTCATTCACCTCAGAACAAAGACTAAGTTCAAGGACTCAAACCCGTCGCAGGTTTTCAGTAGATGGACCTACGGTATCCAACGTCGCCTTCAGGCTGAGGGGTAAAAAAGGCCCTAAAGGGCATGGTGGCCTGTTTTGGTTTTCCAAAAGTACAATCACTGATTTGTACTTCATATTACATTTGGAGTACCAGCTGAGCACAGCCCCCATTTGCTGGGGGTATTAAAACATAAACGTTGGCACATGCCTTCCTTGCTGTTTACCTCTGCTTCCATAGCCTCCTTCAGTTTGTCGGTGTGCTGCATGATAGCCTGCAGGGCTGCTTCTTGCGCTCCTATGGCCTGCAGAGTAGCTTTGGCTGAGCTCGCCAGTGAGTCTTCAAGACTGGCTGATACGGCTGTAAAGCAGTCACACAGGAAGACGGAGACGATACATTTACTGTCTATGAAATTACACACGTCATTATTCACGTGGTCAGTATGCAACGACGTCACTCTTTGTGCGTTTGTGTGCTGTTGTCATCCTACATGCTGAAATATCCTGTTCCTCCTGTTCTTGTTGAGCAAGTCGAGCAGCCACTTCTTCTACTGGACGCTCTTTCATTGGTTCTGTGGGTGCAGGATGGACCGCTGTCGCCTCCTTGTGTTCATGGCACTCGTTGCACTCTTCGAGAACACACAAAAACACACAAACACAGACCTAAAACAACCCCAGTAATCCTCGAGACTGCTGGACTTTCAGCCATGAAAGAACATGAAGTGCTATTATTGTATGTTCACACCACAAATGAAGTTTTTGCAAAATCTTTGCAAATGTAGATGCCTCAGTGACGTGCACGTTAAAAACATTTCAACTTTGGTGCAGATTTGCTTCATATTCTGTCTCCGGCATTAAATGAAAACTACCATAACTACTTACTCAACCTGGACTATTGCACAAGTTAACTAGTCTCCATCCATGTTTCACACAACATGGAGAACTCACGGAGACCAGCAGGTCAAACCTTCTTGTTGTGAGGTGAAAATGCTAATCGCTACCATCATCCTGACCAACATAATAATCATATGTGCTGCATTTTGCAATGACTGTTATTTTGTTTGTTTCAACATTATGAATTTAATCGTGAACGTCAACAGATGCACAACAGAAAGCATCCTCTATTGTGGAAGCATGTATACTGTAAACAGAATTGGTCCTAGCACTGAACCCTGTGGAACTCCATAATTAACCTCAGTGTGTGAAGAGGACTCTCCATTTACATGCACAAACTGGAGTCTATTAGATAGATATGATACAAACCACTGCAGCGCAGTACCTGTAATACCTACAGCATGTTCTAATCGCTCTAATAGGATATTATGGTCAACAGTATCGAATGCTGCACTAAGGTCAAGAAGGACAAGCACAGAGATGAGTCCACTGTCAGAGGCCATAAGAAGATCATTTGTAACCTTCACTAAAGCTGTTTCTGTGCTGTGATGAAATCTGAAACCTGACTGAAACTCTTCAAATAAACCATTCCTCTGCAGATGATCTGTTAGCTGTTTGACAACTACTCTTTCAGGGATGTTTGATATGAAAGGAAGGTTGGAGATTGGCCTATAATTAGCTAAGACTGCTGGGTCTAGAGATGGCTTTTTGAGTAAAGGTTTAACTGCAGCCACCTTGAAGGCCTGTGGTACATAGCCGATTATTAGAGATAGGTTGATCATATATAAGATCGAAGAATTAATCAATGGCAGGACTTCTTTGAGCAGTTTTGTAGGAATGGGGTCTAAAAGACACGTTGATGGTTTGGAGGAAGTAATTATTGAAGTTAACTCAGAAAGATCGATTGGAGAAAAAGAGTCTAACTTAACATCAATGAAACTAAGAGTAGCTGTAGATAATATTACATCTGTGGGATGATTATTGGTAATTTTTTCTCTAATGATAAAAATTTTATTTGTGAAGAAGTTCATGAAGTCATCACTAGTTAACGTTAAAGGGATGGTTGGCTCAACAGAGCTCTGACTTTTTGTCAGCCTGGCTACAGTGCTGAAGAGAAACCTGGGGTTGTTCTTATTTTCTTCAATCAGTGATGAGTAGTAAGATGTTCTGGCTTTGCGGAGGGCTTTCTTATAAAGCAACAAACTATTTCTCCAGGCTAAATGATGATCCTCTAAATTTCTGACACGCCATTTCCTCTCCAGATTACGAGTCATCTGCTTTAGGGTACGTGTTTGAGAATTATACCACGGGGTCAGGTACTTCTGATTAGAGACCTTAGTTTTCACTGGAGCTACAGTATCCAGAGTCGTACGTAGTGAGGAGGTGAAATTATTAACAAGATAATCGACCTCTGTTGGGGTAGCGTTCAGATAGCTGCTCTGCTCTGTGTTGGTACAGGGCATTGACGATGATAACAGTGGCTGGATTATATTCTTAAACTTAGTTGCAGCGCTTTCAGAAAGACGTCTACTGTGATGAAGTTACAGGTTACATGTATTACAAGAGTCGTTATTACTAAAGGAAGCTGAGGAGTAACTCGACATCTGAGCAGGAAAGTGCAGGAGAGAAAGGTCGGTCGGCTACACACTTTGGATAAAGCACGTAAAGATAACATATCAATATTTAATTCAATTGGCTAAAACACTGCTGTGCTTGGAACAGGAACAGGAAGTGATACTCTACTGCACAGAGCGCCAACACCAAGTCAGAGCTCCACCCACAGGAGAGGATTTAATCGTATATACCATGTGCCCACTGTGGATTTGTCTGTGGTTTAGATACTCGCTCTTCTAAGCTGCCACGCAGAATTTTGCTTTGTGACTGCATAATGACAATAAAGAAGGACATGCAGTGGTTAGCACTGTAGCCTCACAGCAAGGTCCTGTTTCAGTGAAGATA
The DNA here is from genome assembly GCF_963576455.1 of Neolamprologus multifasciatus. NCBI lineage: Eukaryota > Metazoa > Chordata > Actinopteri > Cichliformes > Cichlidae > Neolamprologus > Neolamprologus multifasciatus. The sequence continues at coordinate 14,102,069 of NC_140440.1, read as the reverse complement.
CCTTTGACTGCTGCTGCCTCTGTGTCACATGGAGCAGGGACTGATGGGACCTCACTGATGGCTGAGATGATATGAGTCGCCTCTGCTGAGGCCTCTGAATGGGACACAAATACAGAAGGCAAGAGCAGTTCAGGAGCTTCCACGTGTGTCACATGCACAAAACCACTCATACACACAGTAAAGACCATCCATCTACTGGTTTCATCATCACTTCAGCTTCAACTACAGTGAGGTAGTGTTTATGGCAGCATAATGGCTTTAAAGCTATCAAAGATACAATGGCTGCTACGAACTAAGAAGCCTAATGCAGTGCACAATGAAATTTCACACAGGAGCAACAACAGGAGAGTAGAGAAGACAGCTTACCCTGACAGGCTTCTGCTGGGGCTAAACAACAGAGCGCACATTTACAAACATCTCAAAGAAGAACAGGTGGAGCAGCTAACAAAGCACACCGCCCCCCAGAGTGGAGAGTTTGCATCAGCAGATATTAAATGTCGGCTTGGTCTCGTCCCAGAGACGTTTACAAGTGAGGCTGATGTGAATGAACTTGAATTAAAATAATATTAACTTCATAATGTAAATAATGATATTATGGCTGATAATCAGGCTGACTCTGGTGCTGCACGTGAACACGTTCATGAAACAGCTGTTTGGACACCATCACAGTGGATTTTAAATCAAACTGTCAACATGAGACTGACGTGACTTTGTATGACTGACAGCTGTTTTCAGAAAAGATCCATCGCTGCCTTTAATGTAGAATCCACGGACAAAACGCCACCTTTGGTTTTGCAACTGAAAGCGTGCTCTACAAGAGTCAGGTGACCAACTTTATACCATCACAGCTTCCTGGTGCTATTTCAATCAGCAGTTACAATGTCGGCAAAAACCGGTGACCTGGTACAGCACATTCATTTACATACATTATGAGGCGTCTCTAGCTTTTCTTGCACGCTCAGTCGTCCAGGTAAAGAAATGGCAGAAAGGTGATTGTGTTCATGTGGACGCAGCATCTTCAGTGTGTTAAAGCTGGTAAAATGGGTTGGGTTTTCAGCGTAACGCTGGCCTCACTCACTGTACCAACATCACTTTGGAGCGCTTACTGCAAATTCCAGAAAAACAAACCAAATACAAGTCCAACTGGACTTCATCTGTTTCATTTGTAATGGAGTCCTTAATCTCGGGGTCTTGTTCGCGAGTGATGGGAGAAGGGAGCCAGAGATCGACAGACGGATTGGGGCTGCAGCTGCAGTGATGCGGACGCTGCACCGGTCCGTCGTGGTGAAGAGGGAGCTGAGTGTAAAAGCGAAGCTCTCAATTTACCGGTCGATCTACGTCCCTACCCTCACCTATGGCCACGAGCTGTGGGTAGTGACCGAAAGAACGAGATCGCGGATACAAGCGGCGGAAATGAGCTTCCTCCGAAGGGTGGCTGGCCTCTCCCTTAGAGATAGGGTGAGAAGTTCGGCCATCCGGGAGGGGCTCAGAGTAGAGCCGCTGCTGCTCCACATCGAAAGGAGCCAGCTGAGGTGGTTCGGGCATCTGACAAGGATGCCCCCTGGGCGCCTCCTGGGTGAGGTGTTCCAGGCATGTTCCACTGGGAGGAGGCCCCGGGGCAGACCCAGGACACGCTGGAGAGATTATATCTCTCGGCTGGCCTGGGAACGCCTTGGTGTTCCCCCGGACGAGCTGGAGGAGGTGGCTGGGGAGAGGGAGGTCTGGGCCTCTCTGCTTAGGCTGCTGCCCCCGCGACCCGGCCCCGGATAAAGCGGATGAAGATGGATGGATGGGATGGAGTCCTTACAAAATGTGTCTCTGAAAGTGGTTTATCAGATATACAAGTGTCTATAATGAATAACTCAATAATCCAATGCTAGTGTTAGAATCCTTGAAATGAAGCTGTAATCACATCGTGGCTGAGTTCAAACCCACTGTGGTGGTGTTTGTGTACAAATACAACAGCCCCTTCCTGTCACTGCACAGATGCAATGAAACTGTGGGCGCTCCACCCGACTACTGTGAAAGAACTACAACAAAACCGAAATAGAAATAAAGCTGATAAAACTACGCTGTATCAGAGCGCGTGATAAAAGATGGCAACATGAAGCCATGAGTTATGATGACAGTGGGCGGCACACTTACCCTCTAGGCTCTGTGCAGGCTGACTGGGGGCGGGGCTGGAGTCTTTGACTGGACCCTCGGCGCCCTCCTTCTTCGCCGACTTCTTCACTTGTTTTTCTATCATAGAGGGCGGCTGGGCCAACTCCACCTTAACAGCAACCATTTAAATCAAAGCGTACGTTATTACAGTGTGGTTATAAAAATATGTTTATTCTTTCTATACTAATATTTATATTGTATTGTATGGACGTTCATTAGCTGATATTCTGAGTCGAATTTTAACAGACACACACTGGAAAGGTGGAGGTATGGGGGTGGAGGTATGGGCCATTGTAACGTACAGTGAATCCTCCTTAAACCATCAGAGACCAGATACTGACGGTGAAATACAAACAAACTTTGTGTCCTGTAACTGTGACTGGGATGAGCACCGTACCCGTTTCTTTATGGGGAGGCCAGGATCTTGGGCAGCGGGTCCCAAAGCCAAACCCAGCAGCCAATCTGAGTACGGGACGTTCTTCTCAACCGCTGCTCTGAATTTATGGTCCCATTTGGCATAGAGTACGGTCCCTCCAATGCCACCACTTACTGTCAACAAGCCAGTAACAACCACTTTGGAAGCACTACTGAAATGAAAAAGGACAAGCAGACAAGAATGAATGGACAGTCTCACTAACGGCCTTTGAGAAGGGACGCTGCACTCTGTGTGTCCTAGTTCAGCCGACTTGCACATAGTGATCTCAGGATTTTGTTGGCAGGCACAGCACATGTCGCATCTATGTGAGAGGCCCTTAAGAAGACAGCTGAAGCTCATGTGCTAGTCCTAAACAACTCATTAGTGTACTGTGTGTGTTGGTGTGTTACCTGCCCTCTCCTGCGGTGTAGTGCCGACACTGCTGCAGACTGGTAAGAGGGATTCTCCTGTAGTTCTTCTGGAAAGTGGTGAGGAAAGCGTGGCAGTGAAAAGAAATCCACGTCACACAGATCCAGAACGGGCACACATTCACAGCAAGGACAGAGCAACAAATTTCAGTGCAAGCAACAGACTACACAATGTCCTTATTGTCATATAAACGATTGGGGAATTAGGTGCAGAGATGCTGTTCATAAGGTAAAAACAGACTTTGTGCAATTTTAACAAGCCTGAAAATCAGTACTTTGTCTGAACACCTTTACTCTTCAAAACAGCCTGAACACTCTGAGCCATGCTTTGTAATTACATTAAATAGCCTTCAGAAACAGAGGTTTCATTCTCTGTCAGGACGATGCCACGCTGCTTGGGTGGACACGGGTTAGTTTCAGGACAGCTTCATCAACTGAAATTTTCAGTGGGAAGGTGGCAGTCAAGAAACCACAGATTAAGAGGAGAAACAGACAGGGGTGCGGTGTGCCAACATAAACAAGGACTGGACTGAAGCAGCGCAGAGCGCAGTCCCAGGAACAGCTCAGATACTGCGCAGAGCAGCCGAGCTGGAAGGATAGACCGGCCGCAGAGGCGCAGGACTATCCTGACAGGTCGATCACAACCAGATTTCAATTTTAAATTTCATGATATTCACACACGAGCTCGCCCATTTAACTGTAGCGTAAGTAATATATGGATTTTAGTAATAAGTAAGTAATAAGTGTAGCACAGTTTTTCACTTGCTGTTAAATCATAAAAATAATTAATCTATCGTGATTAAATCTAAACAATAATAAGCAAAACTGTTGATTTACCATTTAAAACAGATCAGCAAATGAAGTACAAAGCATGATTTCTGAGCAGGAAACTGCACTCTTATTTTGTAAATACAGATTCAGGTACATGGCAAACAAATCCGAGCTGAGTCCGGTAGAGACGAACATGTTTCCGTGTCAGCTGGAAAGAAGAGCCGAGGCTCAATAAAGCATCTGTGCAACAGTGTGATGCTGTAGACCAGGGATGTCTAACTTATTCCGGTCCACTTTAACAGGTGAAAGCCACTTTTCTGTCACTGTACAGAAGTCTAGCTGCACACTTAATCCCAGAAACAGAACATAAAGTTTTCGAGAGCGCACATCATGCGTTAGTATTTTACGAAGACAACCTGCAGCGTTTGTTCTGATTCATTATAAAGACCAAGTCTACGTGCAAACGCGTTTTAAAGGCTAGTGCCGCTAGTAGCATAAAATACTGCTCCGGTTAGCTGTTATCAAACCTGTGGCCGATAAAAGGTTAAACAGACAAGTTTTGGTTTTTGCCATGATGACCTCTCCGCTCAAACTTAGCCAAACTCGTTAGCTTGGTTATGCTTAAAACGCCATTATCCATCTGTCACCGGAAGAAACCCGGCTAACATTAGCATGCTGCGCTGTTCTCTCTGACAGCTTCCACAACCAACTGCATGGCTTCAAACACAGCGCTCGACAGCACCGAAGAGTTAACAGCCCGAACGAGTACATTCACTGTGGCACCTTGAAGCAGGCTCTGGGTCACTGAATGACAACACGCTAACGTTAGCCCGCGGCTTAGTGCAGGCAGCAGGCTTACCCGGGCGGTAGCATTAGCCCCTCTCAGACACGCTCTCAGCATGGTCGTCTCCTACTTTGGTTTCTGAGTTCGTAAATAAGTCAACCTGCACAGAAACAGATAATTTCTTTGCTGCTCTTCTTCGTCTTCTCACGCACTCTTCTTCTCCTCAGTACTTTGCGTGGATTAAACGTTTGCGTGCACAACAGCGCCCCCTTATGATGTTCCCGTCCTTCTTCCATCTTTTTTGGCACACAAAACCTTCGTCCAAGCTGGATCAGTGACATAAGTCAGACAGATGATCCTTATTTTTCCCAGCGCTCCTAAACTAAACTAAGCAGATTCTCACCAGTGCCGGGCAGTTCTGGTTATCTATACTCTCTAGCATACAACTCTGGTTATGTGTGAGCGCATACAGTATTCCAGTTTAACACACATTTTACACTAATTACTACATCAGCTGTGTGAAGTGTGTCAGAGAGAAACTCTGGTTTCAAAGTCACTATTTAAATCAATGATGGACCAAGTTTTCAACAGTTTTTAGCCAAAAATCACAAAAAACGAAGAAACATTGATTTTTCTTGATTGTTTTATTTGTTTGTTTGTTTTATTTCAAGTTCTATTAAAGATACAGCAGTAAGAAACAATTACATTTGTATTAAAACAACAAAACAGAAAAAGCCACAGCCCAATATTTCTCAAAGATAACTCAAACAACACATCATTGCCTCCGTTTCTATTAAGACGACTCCGAGTTCAGACAGTTTCTATGCATCTGGAATCTTCTCAGGTAGAATATGAGAGATGTAAGCTCACATTTGCACAAAACTAGACGCACACTCCAACAGGCCTCTCACTGGTACAGCAAGTGGGGTTTTTTTGAATACCAAATTCTGAAACATGCGTCGATAAAAATGTAAAATCTTGTCATAAAATACTCCGAACAGAAACTACAACAAATGGCCCAAACGATGGATGAAGAAACATATGGTGAAAACAAAACTTATATTAATTATAATCAGTGACGACCAGCCAAAGACACAGAGTGTGTCCACACAGACTCTTAGCCGGCAGCTGGAGCAGTTTTTTCTGAGTGGACTGTGTGAAGTCGATGTGGGGGGAGGACTGAACCATTCAATAACAAGCTATGCAATATTAGGCTCTGCTGTCCTTTGTACTTTGACCGGAGTACCGCAGTCTTCATCCTGAGCAACACAACACAAACAATATCATTTAATACAGTGTTTGTAAGGGTGGCTTTTTCATCTGTTGATTAAACTTTGCACAAAAAGTAAGGAGACCTGTGTTGTTGTTGTTGTTGTTGTTTCACCTTAAATGAGCCACATTTGCCAGAAAAATCCAAACAGCAGAGTTGAGAGAAAGCTGAGCAAACACGTTTCCTTTCTTTTTGTGCCAAGTTTACAAGCAATCCCATCATCATCATCATCATCTTTATTTTCTTAAAAACTGATGATCATCTAAACAACGGACCAGATAAATATTTAAACCAAGCTTCCAGAAAGATTCAGTCAAAACCTCTTAATCAAACTCTACGATCTGAACATTTCAGCAGCACCTCAGTGACTTCCACTCACCTCCACTGACAGGCTGTGTATCGGCAGCGAGGTCTGGGTGTTCTGGGCGTCAGTAATGGTTGGGAAATCTAGTTCAATGTCCATTACATCATCAAGGTTGAGCTCCTCACTGGTGGGAGAAGGAGAAGTAAACACATCATACATGAGGACGGCCAGCAGCTGACTGACGACGTGCAGAATGTGTACGAGTGTCTTACACGACATCGAGGGTCTTGTCCGGGCCTTCCTCTGCAGGGGGGTCCCAGGCATGTAGTTTGACCTTCCACAGTTTGATCTGCTGGTCCCAGGAGCGACGACTGTACTTCCTGAACTTATTGGGAGTTTTTGGATGAACGCCTGGCTGACGCATGTGTCTGAAAACAAGAAACACGAGGTTAATGCTGACCAGTGTGTCACACACACCAGCAGCGGGCAGACTGGATGTTCCACAGCACGCGTCTCTGTCGACCTACTTAGGAACTTCTTTGATGTAGCGGTCGTAGGCCAGCGTGTTCTTGCCATAGTTGATCTGTTTCTGTCGTCGTAGCAACACAGCTTCATCGGTTTCCATGTTATCTCCCTCTCTGGAGTCACAGCTGCAGCACACAGACACATTTAGTCCACATTCACGTGCACACAATACAAAAAGACACAAGTCTAACATTCAACACGACAAGCGCCCGACTTAATGATTTTACTCGTAAATGATTGTAAACACAAAGTTACTGTTGCGTTAAACAAGCCTGTGTTACCATTTAATGAACAAAACTGAGTTTTTACATTAGTAATGAGTTCAAAGCCTGTGACACGGCAGTTAAAGCGATGTTTGACACGTTGTGTTTCAGCCTCGCTGTCACAAGGACAGAAAACCCTCATCGTCTCATGGCAGATATATTTATCGCATCATATTCTGATGCTGAGCACTTTACTTTTTGTTACCATATAACTGAGCTCCATTAGTGCATCTGTTTTACCTCACTCACTACTTTGTTCAGTGATACTGCATTGATTTTATTTCATGTTTCCATCATTTTGGGGGTGAATACATTCTGTCTTGCCTTATTTAATGGTAAAACTAGATTGCACACTCGTATAGCTGCAGGTGGATGTGGTTTGAGAAGTGAGTGTTCCATCAGTTCATGAATATTCTGAGTTTAAAGGTCTGTGAGAGAATGAGATACCTTCCAGACGAGCCAGACGAGGCCCTTCTCTCCCTCTGGGTGAATTCTGCCCCCAGTATCCTCCTCCTGTAACTGAGCACAGTGCAAACAGTGAGTCTGCAATCCAAAACAGGAAGAGAATATCTGCTTTCATGTGCTTAAAAAGACACCTGAAATGATGCAGAAACTGTTTAATTACCGCTGCATGTCTCTGTGCACATCCCTCCTCATCTCATCGTCCTCCACCTGGCTGCCCCAGTCAGCCTGCCGACCGCAGCGGGACACTGAGCCTGTGCTCTCTGGTGTAGTGAAGCTAGGAGGACAATAGCACAGGTCACACACACACAGGGATGTTACTGCTACAGTTCCAGCAGATGTTGTGGCCACATGTCGGTAATGCAGTCAGTAACCTGATTTTTAAAGTGGTTCATTAGCAGAGACTGGCTTGCTTCACTCAGTTATAGTGTCGTTAGATTTTTTTTTTAAACACTACCATTCAAACTAAAATCATTCTAATAATTGACCAAATATTACTTTACAACCACTGTGTTATTTATTTTAATTAAAAAAAATGTTTTTCTTCTGGAGCCTACACTGGAGTTTGGATGTGAACTACACAGACCAAAGAAATTCTCACACATTTAACAAAGCACCTTTGAACAGGGCCATTAAAGCTGTGGGTTTTTGGTCCAGTCTGAAACATTTCAACAACAAACGCCAAAAATCCACAAAGCTTCAGCCGCCTCGTGGCTTTCCAGTTACAAGTCTGCTGCGAAACATGTTTATCACTTTCCACATTAACTGATCTCACTCTCACCTGGGATGTCTGCGATCAGGGTGTTTGTAGCTGGAGTCGGTGTGTCCGTTCCTTCCTCTATCAATATCATCTGCCTCGCTGTTGCTCCGCAGGCTCCCATTGACCCCCCTCTTCCTGCAGTGGGACCACCGAGATGGGCCAAAGCTACACAAGAAGACACAAAACACGTGCAGATTTAAACATGCTAATTCATTCTTGTTTTGATATTAGATTTCTGCAAACACGTCTCAAAAACATTCTCTTCTGTGTCAAATTAGAAAAAAAAAATCATGGCTGTTAAACAAAAGCAGCAAATATGTGCAAAGACTGCAAACACACGGTGGGACGCACGGCCCCACACAGGAAAACACTCATGATCGTTTCACGTCTCCGTATTCAGAAATGGCAAAGCTGCACTAACTGTCTCAAAATCCGGGAATTTCTTTTAAACCTTCTTAGACAGATTAAAGTCTAGAGAAGGTGAACTTTATTTAATAATAAATGGTTAGTTGAGTACAGTGGGTAAAACTGGAGCCATGCATTTCCTTTAATAGACAATTTCTCCCGCCAACTTCTTCCGATTGTGCGGACCATCATCTGTGAGGCTTGTTTTTCCTGGAGGACTTAGGACCGCGTATTCTAATATCAGACGTTTTACTTCACGTTATAACTACAGCTGTTAACCACCTGTCACGTTTCATCCACTCACTTGTGTGTTACACTTAGCATTCACAGTCCACAATGTACTCGAGTGTTAGCTTTAGCAGTTGTCTGTATTTAACCGTCACCTTTTTACCCGCACTGTTAGCTAGCATCACTGTCAGGTCCACTGTTCACGACAGAGCTGCTACAGACTGCTAGCTTCTACGAGCTTAAAGAAAATAAGGTAACCATGGATACTAGCAAGAACACTGCGTGTACTAGAGTCACGCAGGTCCATCAGGTACAAGAAATGTTTTTTAGCCTTCAAAATGTCCAGGTCATCTTTGCAGACAAAGGTTAAGCTAATCTGACGCAGTGGCTTCCATTTAACGAACACAGACAAAGGTTTAGCCGCTAATGACAGACTGAGGCGGGAATGTCAACAGACCTTTTTTCGTGCTCGATGTTGCGATCCTCACGTCGCCGCTCTTTGGTGAAGTCAGACATGTTCTCGGTTAAAAAACAAGACTGCGTAGCAGGAGACTTCTTTGTGCTCAGCTGGGAACTTACTCTTCAGCACTCACAGTCTGAAGATACGCGCCAACTCTGAAAGACGCGCGACCTCAAACGATCCAATTGGTCACGTGGCCGGAAGTAGGAACGGAGGAAGACCACAGCTGTCGAATATGTGCTGGGCTGAAAGGGTGTGCTCACGCTGTATCTATGGCGTTATTTTTGTGCAAATAACGCCATGTGTATCCCCCTTTGGCAATAGTCGTGCGGTTTCCTTGTGGCCTCTGGTATACGCAGCTTCTCTGAGCTGGCTCCAGGATGTTTAACTGCGGATGTGCTCGATCGACGAGTGGACAGAGAAGGGGCGGGTCTAAGGTGCTGCGCTCCGCCTTTCTTCGTCTTCTTCTTTATGTGGTTTATTGGCGGTTGGCAAACAGCAAAATGATGCATTACCGCCACCAACTGGTGTGGAGTGTGGAAAAGACAAGGAAAAAAAAATCAAATCCTCCTGAACAAATGGGTCTGCCTTAAGAACCAAAATACAGCCTGACAACTTTCACTTATAGATCTCCAAAAGTTGATTCTGTTCATCTGGACGTAGCGTTTTCTGGGAGAAACGTTTCGTCACTCATCCAGGTGACGTCTTCAGTCTCAGCTGACTGCAGGTTTCAATCTTATAAACAGGACATTTGCATAATGACTGAAACCAGCCCACTGAGGGAACAATGGGCTGTGAGGTCAGTTCCTTAATCATAATTATGCAAATTCTCATGACCATTGATCAACAACCACTGATCAAAACCCACTGATCAAAGACCACTGATCAATGGCCATGAGTACCATTCACAGAGAGTTGGGGAATGGCTGCAATCACAGCATTGTAAGATGGCGAAAGATGTACCCTTAGGCCCCCTCCTCGATTCAGAGATGGTCTTTCCTTCAAACATTTCTCCCAGAAAACGCTACGTCCAGATGAACAGAATCAACTTTTGGAGATTTATTTTCCTGGATGATTGAGAATGCATCAAGATGTTTCACTTATAAAGTTCGTGCAAAATAAATCAAGCAAGTCCAACTTCACTCTCATATTGTCCAGCTTTTTGATCAGTTGTCTCCTTTCAGCATCACACTTCTGACAATGCAATAAAACGTGTTCTGTTGTTTCCTGTTCCCTACTGCAGTCACACTCCCCTGTACAGTGTTTTCCTATTAAAAATAATGTGCTATTCAAACCAGTGTGTCCGAATCTAAGTCGAGATAAAACCGTCTCCTCTCTCCTGCTTCGTCCTGTACGTGCTTCTCATTTCCCCCACTTTCCTTTGGATTTTGTAAAACTGCTCCACCTTCTTTCTTTCTTTCTTTCTTTCTTTCTTTCTTTCTTTCTTTCTTTCTTTCTTTCTTTCTTTCTTCTCTTTGACGCGGTTCGTTCAGAGTGTGCTCATGTGTTCTCTCTCTACTGAATCTGTGACGACCAAAGTGACGCGTTTGTGAAGATTCATGTCTGAATGTGCCATTTATAAAAAGCACGTGGCAGCAGTTTAGTCCACAGAGATGTCGTGTTCATATGGTGGAAGAGTTCGTAATGCTGTAGAGAGACTGCATCACAATAGTTTCCCCCCATAGCCCATAAAAATAATTACATCTTACTGTCTTATATTTAAGTGCTGTGATCCGGTGGAACTCCATTCTGCTGATATCATTCCAGTAAAAGCTTTAGTTGTGACATTAGACAAATTTAATTAGATGTGCATTCACCAGAATCTCAGGAAGCTGTGACTTTACATTTTGTGACATAAGGAAAAGGACTTAGAACAATAAGGTCCTGCAGTCCCTGGTTCTGATTATTAGATTTGGAGCAGACGGTCCTGTAAGGTGTTATATTACCAGTGTCATTTAACAGGTGCATCATATACCATATTCTGTTCTGCCAGTTTATTTAACAATAAATCTTTATTCCTAAATACCACATATCTACTGTTCCACAGTGGTGGATTGTGAGGGCTGAAGTTGCTTGTAGATCATTTCAGTATAATAATTATGATGAAATTAGTCTTTGTGTTTTTCTATCACAATCACATCTTAGAAGAAAACTTGTGACCCACGGCTTCTTACATATTCAGTTAATGATATTAAACATAAAACTATCTGTTTTTAAAAAAAAATCTTAGCCATTTAAATGGTAACATTAATGCACTCAATAATGACTTTCATTCCTCTATTTATGCTCTTTATTTATTATTGCTTTTCTAATGTAGTGCATTTTTCTAAATATAAGTGAAGTTAGCCTTGTTTATAGCTTTTACTGCAGTTTTGGAAAGTGGACCAAACTGGAGTCTTCACATGCATTACATTTTTAGTAACTTAATTATGTCTATAACTTTTTCCCTAAATCCAAGCAACTCAGAGGAAAGACGGGAAATGCAATAAAAACTCATTTAACCCAACATTGTTTTTATTTATGTGCACAGCAGCTGTTCAATAACAGAAATACTGATGTAAATAGTATCTAAAAAGACAAATCCAAAGCACACAGATGACTGTATTACTATAAACTGTTACAGTGAATGTCTGCAAACCACAGTAGCTTGGAGCATTTAAAGCCACAGAGCCCAGTGTTGTTGAGCTTGTCACAGAGTTTTGTCATAGCGCTGCTGACTCAGCCTCCTGGAGACGTTGCTTTCGTAAGCTCCCCTCCTTTTCCTGGGAGGTGCTGGTGTTTACATGGATGTGCTCATGGTGCTGGCTGGGCTCTGTACCAGTACTGGGTTCCTCTGGTTTCATACCTCAGTACCATTTGGGGTTCAAATAAAAGGGAATGCAATGTTGTATTGGCCACAAGGAGACTGCCCATTTCACTAAAAAACTGGAAAAGAACTGTTCCCTTTCCATTTGATTTACTATTGTCCTTAACTTTGCAGACATCACCAAGTGTGTTCCATCTGCACACTTTGTCGGGGCAGAAAGGCTTAAAAGTGGCCTGACGACTTCTCTGAACTTTCTTGCCACAAAAAGTGTTTTTGTTTGATTTGGAGGTTGTGAGGTGTGAATTGATTGTATTGTGTCTTGCTGAGTTCATCATCTTCATGATAGCGGTGCAACTGCATCAGGTCTATGAATGAGTATTACAGTCTTCAGGACTTTTTACCAGTCTGTGTGGCCAGTGCCATGCTGGGGCAGCAGGTGGAGGGTCGCAGTAATGTTGTGGGGACGGAGCTGGACTCCCTTAGGGTGGTGTCTGAGAGGTGGATAACACCTCCCACCCACTCCATGATGTGCTGGCTCATCACAGGAGCACGTTCAGTGAGAGGCTGATTACCCATAATGCACCACTGAACAACACAGATTGTAGCCACCTGAATTCTGTTTTCTTACCACTCACGACTCAACTGCATAATCCTAGGTATGGTGGCTGAAGAAGGACAATCAACTCTGGCCACCATTCATCTGCAGTACGTGTAGGTTGTCAGTCCACCATTTAACTTTTATATGATGGCAGGACTGTTTATCAAAGGGAAAGTGTGACGCTTAGGAGCCAGCTAGCTGACACAATGTTACCTTTTAACCACCTGTTGTTGTTATTTAGCCGTCGTGTTGTCATCTGTCCAGAGAATAAAAAGCATGTTCATGCATGTTTTTCCTGTGTTAGAGCCTTGATTTCAATTAAAGACAGGAGGCTCGAGGTGAGGAAGTAGAAGAATGAGGGAGAGCAGAGATGGAGGAAAAACAGAAATCTATAAATCTTCAAATGTATGTTGTATGAGTACTCCGGGAGAGTAGAAAAGCTCTATATAAGAATCAGTTCATTTACCAAATGTTAAATTGTCATGTAGCATTAATGAGCTATTTGCGATATTTAAATTGTAAATAAAGGCCTACTGCAGATGTGGCCGGCAATTTTGGCCACTGTATTTAAAATGACGGGGAAACATTTTGAGTACAATTTAAAATATTATATATTTTAATCTTATGCATTATGTAAATTAACCAACTTTCCTGAAAATAATAACTTACCAGTGATTTTTTTCTTTCCTTTTTTAAACGATTGTTTACATCATGATTGTGTTTTCAGGATAAATGACGTAACATGCTGTTTAATGTGATCGCTGTTTTTATACCGTAGTTACAGCGTTACAGCCCATTACTTTAATTATGTCTGTAAGATGCGGAAGGATCCTCTCGTCGAGGCGCAAAAGTGACGCAGGCGCAAGAGTCACCAATTCGCCGCTTCATGTTTACCATAACAACTGGCGACGCTTTCTCCTGATTGGCTGCAGCTACATCCTGTCTTCCCAGGCTTCTGCCATTCAGATGCTATTTTAAACGCTTCCTTCGTGGATTAACGGGAACGTCCTTAGGAAAGGCGTAAGTCAATAATAAGATAGTTGGCTTCCAGTGAGGGGAAACGTTAGCCACAGTCAAGTGCGGATAGCAGCGCTGTGTCAACGCTAACATGAAGCTAACAGCGTTTCTTCTTCTGCGGGGAAAAAGCCAGTTGGTACTCCCCAGAGAAGTTCTTCTGTTGAGCCGAGATGCCCCAAAGATGGACGCTGAAACACAGTTTTGATAAGTAAGTGTACGATGGCTGGAAATAACACATCTGCTGGCCCTAACTAGCCTTTGTTGAGCTGACTGGTGACTCCATTAGATCATTGCCGATGTTGGAAACAGGAAGATATTAGCATGTTTCCATGTCTAGAAGAAGAGCACAGACTCATGGATACACTGTGAGCTTTTACACCGTCATCTTAAAAGAAGGACAAATGAAATTGGGACATGTACCTCCTGTTGTTGGGTGGTGTTTACATTAATATTTGTCAGAAAGTTCACAGACTGACACTGAAGCAAACATGGGCGAGCACTGAGTTTGTCATGTAGACACAGCAGAGAGCAGTGTGGCTGAACCATAGTGTGATACACAGAAAGCAAAGAGGAAACACTTGGCATTGAGTATAGCAGGCAGCATTTTCAGATGTCAGCTGTTCATAAAATGATTGTGGAGTTCATACCTTGGTTTCATATTCACATCACTGACAAATGATTTCGAATATAGACACTCTGTGACAACAGAAATGTTGGAGAGTGAATTCTGAAATAAACAGGTTCGTGCTTTGTCCTCCCACAGCTTTGTCTGCTATGGATCACAACATCCCAGAGATACTGAAAGATGCTGATGTAGAGCGAGGCCTGATTGGTAATACACATACACACACACAAACAAACACACACATGATTGGTGACCTGTCCAAGATGTGCTGTGATAGGCTCCAGCCCACGACCCTGATGAGGATAAGTGGAAGAGAATGGATGGATAGACTCGCATTACAGATTGTGAAGATAAAATATATTTTAGAAGCTACTAATAAACCAAGGGTACAACAAATAACTGAGTACACAAAGAGCATTATGGAAAAGTTGCAGATGAGCTTTGTGTACTGTGTGGTATTAGTTCTGCTAAAATAAAGACCATTCAAAACAAAACAGAAGGCTCACTGTGAAAGTTTGAACCGGTCACTGTCGGCTTGGATTAATTCTCCACACTGTGGCCTCTCTGCTCAGTTTAGCTGTGGTTTCCCCCACTGGTCTGCACAGCTGTGTGCCTGTAATCCACTCAGCATTTCCTCATTAGTCGCCACGTTAATGATAACACATGGCTAATGTGTCTGTCGGATAACTGCTAATAATGAAATGGCTAATGTTAGCGTGCAGGTTAGCATTCATGAGAACTGTTCAATACTGTAATGCAGCTGAAATGAGAACTTTACTGACCTTTGAGTTGTGAACGTTAGCTGTTAATGAGGGCTGGAGCTGTAAGCTCGTCTATTTGAGGCAGAGACAGCTCTGTTTGTATCCATACTGCTTCAAATAAGTATTTAAGTTTAATTTTAAGTTTAATATCGATTAATACAACCCTAGAATGTAAGCAACAAACGTATAAATGCTTTTGTAATTGATTCCAACCTGCTTTACACAGCTGCAGTTACAACAAGCAGCACAGAGCCCTGTTTAAAATGAATTTCAGATCGCTCTGCTGATTCCCCGTCTCTGCATTATTAGACAGTGGCACAGTAACCTTTAATGTTCCAGTTTAGATTTTACAGCTTTACTGTGCAGTCAGATAAACAGGATCACTGAGACCACACTGAGCAATGAAATGATGAACTAATTTCCTCATTCGTAAAGTGTCAGAGAGCACAGAGGAGCCAATTCATTGCAGTTTTGATTTCTACAAACACTGAAATGTCAGGAAGTTGCAAGTTTGCTGTTCTGTGTTCTTAATATGAGCACTTTTACAGTAGCATTTAATGTCAGCTCAGCATTAAGCCGACTCTGAACAGTAATGCAGAATCACATCAAACGTCTCTGCAGAGGGTTTTACACACAGACTCATCATTCGTTGGTCACAGTGAGGATCTGGACACAGTGGAAACATCTCAGTGAACATCAGGCTAAAATGGTTTTAATGCATGAAATGCATTTGGTCTGGAATCTTAATGGAGACGTGGGGTGTCTCCAGACCTCAGTCCGATCTGTGGAGCGAGCTGGAGCTGAAGAGGAGAAGACCAACAGTGCTGCTGAGATATGTGCAAACCTGGTCACCATCTGAAAGGAACGTCTGTGCTGTTCTCCACCAAATACTGAGTCATCGTTTGCTCGGGGATCAAATAATTATTTCACTCAATGACACGAAAAGTTCATTTAGAACTTTTATGTAACATGTTTTTCATTTTTGTTGTTTTATGAAATTAATTAGATTGTTTATTTCTTTGTAATGAGCCAACTTATAAACTCAGCAGTGGGTGTGAAGTAACCTGTAATTATTATATGTACATGGCCAGTCTGTGGCCACACACATAAAACATGATTAGGCCTAACAGGGACACCTCGGCCTCTGTATTCAACATGACAAGGCAACGTTACAGCTTTCAAAGAAATGGTGCCTGCACGAGAATGCATCAGTTTATTGGAAGATGTATTAACACTCTAACTAAACTATATGTACAGTAATATATATATATTTTATATATATATTACTGTACCTTGAACATATTACATGAACCAATGAAATGTGAGGGATTTTGAGCAGGATGAGCTACGACTGATCATTCATTGTTGTTGTTTCTTTCAGAGGAGTTTCACTTCCTGTTTGCTAAACAGAGGATCTGAGTGCAAATGGTATGATTTATATAAGCACACATAAACATTAATCCTCCACTGTCCATGTGAACATAGCTCCTCCCATTTCAGTCTTTTGATTTGATTTCTTTATGTTTGGAGTGAGACCTTGTAGTTTTTCAAAGGTTTTCTTCGCACTGCTTTTGCCTGTGCCTGACCCTTTACTGAGGACTGTTTATGTTGAGCCACTTCACACTGACCTCTGCATCATCCCGTTCGGGTTGCTGATTACAGATGTTCATGTCTCGTTCCTTGCAGCAAGCTGAGGTGTTAATCAGGAGCAGCTTTAACCCCAGTCTGAAGTGGTTCTTCCGGAGTCACAGTCAGGATCAGGAAGAGAAGAACTTTGTAGTGGCTCACAACCTGGTGTCCCGCTCCTCTGAGCGCCTGCTGCGTCTGCAGCAAGCGCTTCTTTCTGTGGCGCCTCAGTGGCAGCTGGTGGGCAGTGCACAGCTGTCTCAGGTGAATTTATACAGTTTGCAGTGTAACTGGATTGTGATCGGTGTGAATGAAAGCTCTCATAGTGCAGCTCAATCTCTTCAAAGATTATATCCTCAAAATTCTGACTCTTTAATTTTTGGGATGAGGTCATAATATTGAGCATTGGAACAAACATCGATCTTGTTGTAACTGAGTTCATAATCTCCTCTCCTCACTCCCACCTCCTCCCCCGTCTAATCAGGCCTGTTTTAAAGGAATGCCAGATGAAGCTGGGGTTCTTCTCCTGCCCTCCTCATCCTCCCTGCAGGGTAAATACAGAGCTCAGTGGAGACTCCTGGAGCAGCGATCCCTGCTGATTTTTATACACGAGTACACGAGGAGGGCTCGCCTAGCAGCCGTTTACATATCCAGTGTGAGCAGACTGTTGGAACATCATCAGCAACACCTTGCACCTCAGCAGGTTAGGCCGAGCTCTCAGCACTGTGATTATTGAAATGACGGTGTGATCTAAAGCTTACTGAGCACTGTGTCATATAGTCACGCGCTGCACATCACACTGTGCCAGAGGCTACCAGAGGGAACTGTCCAGTTGTGCTGAACGTTTGTGTCTTCACATTCACCTTCACTGGGTGATGAAGAGTCTGTAACAGATCACAGACGTCCGCCACAACCCTTAGTTGGATAATTGTTAAAAATGGTTGCAGGAATGCTTCTGTAACGTCGAACATTTGACATCAAAGAGTTTTAGATTTCTGTATCGCCACCCGTGCCTGTTCACACAGTCATTCTGCTCTCTTTTCCAGACCCCGTCAACTTGGTCTTCATGCAGGCTCGATCTGGGTTCACTGAGTCAAGAACTCAGGGTTCATCTCAATCACTGGTCTTGCCTGTTTTCCAAAGTCCAGTCTGACCACTTCTTGAGACATGCTGCTGGTCGACATACCAGGCTACTGCTAAAGATCAAGGAATCTCTGGACTTACTTGGTCTGCAGGCTCTGGTTTTGATGGAGCACTATGTCCAAGCGATCCTGTCCTCTGTATTCCAGACTGACTTAGACTCTGTACCAAAAGAAGTCTTGGAGGATATTTTAACAGGGACTTATCATTACAACCAGGTTGTTGATGAGCAGAGAGGTCAGCACAGCGCCTCCAAGCTAAAGACTGCAGTAATGCAGCAGGCACGTTTTTCCACATTGGATTCCAGTCTTCCAAGGATCAAAAGCCATCACCCTTCTCCTTTCTCAGTCAAAGAGTTAATGATGATTTTAGCAAGCTATCATGCAGAAATGGCAGCCAAGCAGCTGCACTACTGGGCTTCAGAGCCGCCCTGTTACTTCTGTCAGATCCACAGCAACCATGAGACTTGCACGTGTGCTCAAAACTCCACAAGTGTCAGCTGTGGGATTTCCACATTGAGATCTGAGTGGACCTGGGAGCAGCTACATTATACATATCCAATTTCCTCTCCTCTTTTAAGTCGTCCCACCCTCCAGATCTCTTGCCAAAATAAAAATACAACACCTCCTGTTTACATGCCTGATGTCCATTTGAACAAGCCAGTCTTGGAAAATCGTCCCTCTGTTTCAGCCAATCCCGCAGATACAGAACATAAAGAGGAGAACTCTAAAAAAGAACAAAGAACAAAATGCACGTCCCATTCTGCTTTTACTCAGACCGGTGTAGAAGCTTTGGACTTGGTTCAACCTGATCCGACACGTTTAGAAAGCGGCGCGCTTCTGCAGACAGCTTCACCTTTGTTAATGAGCTCCCAACATCTCCGAGGCATGCCACTGTCAAGGATTTGCCAACTTCAGCATTCCTCAGCAGAGCTGCTTTTTCAGGTGTTTGTTTCGTCCAGTGATCTGCTGGCTCCACTGGTTTCACATACACCCACACCAGAAAGACTCAGTGAACAGCCGCTTCAAACCCCAGTAACAGACGTGGTAAATGGGAAGGTTGACTCAACGATCTTGAGCGCTCGAGCACCAAATACACCCGATCCAGTGGAATTAGATAGAGAGAGCTCAAAACTGAACAAAGACCAAAATGTGGAGAGAATTCAACAGGAATGGGCTGAACTGGAAATAACTGTGCCAGATCCCACCAGCAGGTATGGTCACACCATTGTTACCACCTACTGATGTTACTGGTAGTGTTTCTGCATGCGTCCGCGTCATTCTTTGTAGGGATGTTGAGTCCATTCATATCTGCCTTACATGCTGGGCCAGACCTCTACTTTATTGTTAGAAGCAGACTATGATCCGTACAAGTGTGGTGTTAATTGTAAACATATAGAAAGTGCTGTATGGAGATGTGTCACATTTGATCTCTGACCTCTTCGTCAAGGTCAATAAATTGATCTAAAGATCAAAGTAGTAATAATGCTATATAGAACTACTTTCTTACCGCCTGTTTGTATTAATGACACATGGCAGGTTCTAAAAAGCAAGTTTGTTCCTCTGACGTCTTCTTCAAGCTCAATAAGGTTAAACTTTAATTAGTTAATTTTTCATAAAATTAACAACAATGAAAACATGATCTGGATTTATGGGGATTCTAAATATCACTCTACAGTTTCCAGTATGTTTACACTCAGGTCTAATTTCTGCCACATCTTTCAAGTTGACCCCAGAATGTGTTATTTTAAAGAAAGTGTTGTTAATAGAAATATGCTGTTATATCCTGATTGATCTTGATTCATTCGGGGAATATTTTGAAGTTCATGTAATGATGAAGTTAGTGCTGTTTTGCCACATGCATGAATTTGCACAATTCTCTTGCTTTGAAGTAAGATTGACAAAGTAAACCATGAAACATAGACTGAAGGCAGTTTTGTCCTGACAGAAGTTGTTTTTTTGTTCTTCCCAGTTTTATGTTGTCCCTGTTGGGCATTCCCAAACTAATGACTAAGCTGGACAACTGCAGGTGGAGGACAGTCGCATACAGTCTATCTGATAATATCATGCATTCATTCCGATTCGTACTGTCTTGAAAGTGACGCATTAAAAATGCAGATTCGGGCCAAGAAACACGGTCTGTTTCTGAAAAAATGATCATTCAGGCATGAAACCAACACCTTCAGATGGTGTAGGATTCATGGAAGTGAGTGCATGTTCATAAGCTACTACAGTGTTTCTATCAAAGGAGGGTTAAACATTAAGAGGTGATTTGTATCTTTCAGATCAGAGAAGGAGGAGATGTTTGAAGCAGACACAAAGACACTGGAGCCGGACCTTGTTTGCTGGTCTCACTCAGTCCAGTGGTTAGACCTGGGTGAGTCTCTGGTCTTTGCTGATCTGCTTGAACAGTATCATACCCTGCTGAGGGCTTTCTGCAGCAGAGCCCTGTGGCTGCAACTACAAGTCCCTGTAGCAGGACACACTGCAGGAAGCCTCAACCTCCAGGAGCACCACAGGGGTTTCCAGGTCATCCACCGGCTGTGTCAGGCTTCAGACACTGGTGAGAACATGGCCTCAGCAGCCACTGTGCCCACTGTCTGATGATAGCAGACATGTGGATACGTAAAGTACAGTCCAGGCTGAGCGTGTAGTGCTGTAATGTTTACTTTGCTGCTTTGTCTACAGCAGCTGTTTTGTGTCTGCGTTGTGTGTAAACTCTTCATAATTTATCTTCCTTTGGAATGGACACATCTCTGCTGCCTGTTGTCTTATCCGTGTTTGTGATTGGTCACATGAATCTATGAGCACATTCACATGAAAGTGGGGCAGCACCTTTGATAACTGATGCTGATAACCATCTTTGTGTGACTGCTTTTCCTAAACTTGGAGTCAGTGTACAGAAGATCTTTCATTTATCAGTTATGTTAAATATTTATGAAACTCCGGGGAAAGGCTCTCAGATACTCTGAGACTTAATGATGATCTGCACAATCTGAGTGCCTGATCGTTGTGTTTGCTTCTGGCACACATTTGGACCTGATGGATGGGGATGCAGTGTTTTTATCCCACAGCCTCTCATCAGTAATGATCACAGCATGTGCTGTCAGAAGGAGCTGGGGGAGCTGCACATGGTTGCTGGTAGGAAGCTTCTCTCTCAGGTTAACAGCAAAAACTCAGAGAGCAGCTCGACTGCAAAACTCTTTGAAAGGAGAAAAGCGAGCATATGAAACTGTGTTGTGTGTGACACTCCCTGTTGTATTTTGTAGGTCAAGTTCCAAAGGAGAGTGAAGCCATGCTGGAGGACATGAGTCTGTGTGTGTTACTGGTTACTGCACATGCTCAGTGGGACTATGGTTAGTGCGCTTAGACACACACACTAGGTCTGCTGCTCTGACCTTACATATCACATGTTTTTACATATATGTCGTTTTTGTTTTAGACACAGTGTGATGTCATCAGCTTTGATTTCATATTTGATTGGCCAGAGCTTTAAGAACTCTAATACACACCAAGTTATTTTTAAAACCATGTTTTACTTCATTTTTAACAGCAGTTGATAAATATAAAGTATATTATGGTGTTTTTTTTTTTATTCCTCTGCAACAATAAATAACATCGGACATCGCTCATCTATAAAAAAGAATAACATTATCTGCAGACTGACTTTGAGCTGAATCGCTGTCCCATGCTGTGCTTCTGCTTCGTCGTCTCTCCTCAGAATTGTGCCAAACTTTAGGTTCAACCCTGACAGATAAATGTTTGATAAATCAAAGAAGCTCGTTTGTGGTGACATCATCTGAAAATGTGACAACGTCAGCAACAATGGGGCGTTTCCTTCTGCTGCTGCCACCCCTCCTGTCTTCTCTGCGCTGCCATCAGTCACACAGCGGAGCCTCAGGTAAACGTTTCACCAGCAGCTCTCTAACCAAACCCAATGACATCAACTCATATCTCCAAAAGTTGATTCTGTTCATCTGGACGTAGCGTTTAGTGGGAGAAATGTTTCGTCACATCCAGGTGACTTCTTCAGTCTCAGCTGACTGCAGGTTTCAACCTTATAAACAGGACATTTGCATAATGACTGAAACCAGCCCACTGAAGGAACAATGGGCTGGGAGGTCAGTTCCTTAATCTTAATTATGCAAATTCTCATGACCACTGATCAACAACCACTGATCAGTGGGTCAGTGGGCTTTGATTGGTTGTCTCTCTTTAATATTGCAGAGTCTTTGCCTGTTTTTTCTTTTTTAAAAACAGTTTCTACACAAAATAATAATAAAATTGACTTGATCCCTGTTGTGTTTGTCTCCCCTCCACAGGTCCCTTCAGCCTCTTCCCCTGTACTCTGCAGAGGCAGACTGTTAGTTTGGTGCTGGCCTCTGTGCAGCTGCCTACTGTATGGGTGATGTCCAAGGCACACCAGTTCCTCTCCTCCTGGAGTCTCAATAAGTTCCTGCTTATTACACAGGGGGACCTCACAGTAGGTTACTCATATATTACAACCAGAACACTTGTTCTGTAGAGCTGGGTGATCAGAGGCTGTTTCATAAACACGATGCAGTGAACTCAGATCATATTCACACCACTTTGTACTAACACTGGAGTATAAACATTGCAAAGCATGTGAGCTGTGAGCTTCTAATGGCTGTCTTTGGTGCTGTACTTATTTGTGGCCCAAAGTTCATTTCATTTATTTCCCTTTGCTTCATATTTATGTATTAAGGATTTCATACGTTTCGAATAAAAAAAAACAAATTAGTTTGAGCAGTGGTGCCGAAACGTTTGGATACTTTAAGCTCAGTGTCAGTTTAAACGTGTTTTTGTGTCTGCAGGTGATGAGGGAGTCATTCGAGGTGATGGTGCATCAGACCAAATCACTAGTGATGAATTCACACAGTGACCAGCAGTCTGCTCTACACACCCACAGCCAGCTCCTCCTGCAGCAGCAGCTGGAAACGCTGGAGCGTGCTCGGTCTGCTCTGCAGGTGAGCTGTCTGCTTTCTCCTCACAGCCACGTCAGAAAGCTTCACTGCTGCTGTGCAGACGGGTGAACTGTGTGTTTAGTGTTGCTGAGGATCATATACCAGGACTATACAGAGCCACACATGATTCCCTAACCACATCTAACCAGTAATGTTGATGTCTTCACTGTCCGTCAGACCTTCTCTTCTGTGATGCTGAGGACATTCTCCAGTGACTGCAAGCAGAGGTCAGGAGAGATCTTTGAACACACCATGCCTCCTGCTGTACACTGGAAGCCCAGCCACAGGACAGGTACTCGTATCTGACCGTATGACTTCAGTTTACCTCAGTGTTTTATGTAGATTTATGTTGGAGGTAAGAAACTCCTTTGAGCACTTAGTGACCGTGTGAATAATAACTCCCGTGAAACGGGTTTTAAAACCAGAACCAGAGTCTTAAAAGGTGGCTGTAAGGTTCGGGTGAGAGGGAAGCTGACAGAGAAGTGTGGAGAACAACTATATGCTATATAAATAATATACCGGTCAGTAGAGGAAGAGGAGTTTCAGAGTAGTGGAAAACTTACAGAGACCGAGAGGACAAAGCACAAACTGAAAGACAGAGAAGTTATGAACAGATTTGAATAAAGACCACATTGATCAGGTGTTCTGGTTCAGGTGTTCTGGTTCAGGTGATCAGGTGTTCTGGTGATCAGGTGTTCAGGTGTTCAGGTGTTCAGGTGTTCTGGTGATCAGGTGTTCAGGTGATCAGGTGATCAGGTGTTCAGGTGATCAGGTGTGGCTCTTTAAGGAATGGTTTAAGTACAGCAGCCTTTGAGGCCAGTGATGTCTGATGGGCTCTTACAAAGTGAAACAAAGTGAAGTTGTTTTGTAGGTTTTATGAATTCTGAACATAAAAACTGCAGCAAACAGCAACACATTACTAAACAACTGAAGTTATTGAGGGGTTACTTTTATTCGGCTAAACTCATCAGGGCTGGGTTTAAAAATCGATTTTAGTTTCAATAAAGTGATCCATTCATTAAGTCCTGAATCCATTTTTAAGTATAAATGTATTTTTGTCAGAAACGCCAGAATCTCAGGTTAACTCACAAAACTATTTCAACAACCATCAAACAGCTAAAACAGCAAATGAGAGCAGCTAACAGAGTCCGCACAGAAACACAGAGCGTTCACCCGACGGCACGGACACGCCGTCGCTGCTGAACGTCGGCGTCTCACAGATTCTGACGCTGCAGGTTTCATCACTCAACACTCCAACAGCAAAGTCTCATTTCTGCTGTTAAACATCGAACAAATGTAAACTTTTACAAATGATGCCAAATAACAAACTCTCAGCTGTGTCTGTGATCAAACCTCTAACTTTGCTCTGCTTCACTTCAGCATCAGGTCATGTTCACTTATCTGCTATAAAAAGCCAGGCCAGAAGTTACTTTGGCACAAAGACATCTGCTGCGAGGATCACACCTGTGATGAAGTCTCACAGTGTCAGCTTTGTGTTTATACACAGATAGTTACACCGAGTTTGTAATTGCACATCAATATTCAAATAATTTGTCATTTACCAGCTTTAGAGTTCTTTCAACAGTACAATAAATGATCATTATAATATTTCTATCAGCCCTGCTGATCAGTGCTTTCAGACTAAGCCAGGAAAATACTCATGACTGTTAAAGTGTTTAAATGTTTTCATTCGGATTAACACTCAGTACTATGTGACTGTAATACAGTAAATGTCATTTTCCTGTGAGAGAGCAGGTGTGTGAGCAGGTGACCCTGTGCCACACCGCTGCAGTGCAGCAGGTTCGAGTCTCACTCCTGGCTCTTTGCTGTGTGTCTGTCTTCACTGCTCCAACACTTCCTGATCTTTGTCACTAACAGCTGCAGGTTGGACTTCCAGTCTGTTCCTTCCACAGTGACGGATCCACCCATGCATTATGAACAGAACACCAGCTGTCATGTTTGTGGGTCGCTGTCCTGGCAAAGCAGCAGCTACAGCGTGTAGTTAGTGTCGTTGCTTATGAATGCTTTTATATTCGCACCAACCACACTGAAAATAAATGACTGCTGTAATATTTCAGCAGCATCTCAGTTCAACAGAAGTTTGTATTTCAGTTGCATCGCGACGCTTCATTTTCTCTCTAAATGGCCTTTTTTGTTTGACGCTGTGTTTCCAAAGGTTTTCCCAACAGTCCCAGTGAATATGCATCTCTGGCAGCTCAAACTGTGATTGGTCAAGTGTTAGAGGGCGTGGCTCCTCTGTCTGACGACGCACGAGTCCAAGCATTGAGTATAACGATGACAGCGTTCATGGAGGCGTGGATGGAGCACATCCTGAGACAGAAGATCAAGTTCAGGTGTGTTTTAGAGCACAGACTGTGTTAGCCAACAAACTGACGACATGTCATTAAAAACAGCAGTTTGGTACGTGTGACTCTTCAATCCAATTCAATTCAATTTTATTTATATAGCGCCAAATCACAACAACAGTCGCCTCAAGGCGCTTCATAGATACAGAGAAAAACCCAACAATCATATGACCCCCTATGAGCAGCACTTTGGCGACAGTGGGAAGGAAAAACTCCCTTTTAACAGGAAGAAACCTCCAGCAGAACCAGGCTCAGGGAGGGGCGGGGCCATCTGCTGCGACCGGTTGGGGTGAGAGAAGGAAGACAGGATAAAGACATGCTGTGGAAGAGAGACAGAGATTAATAACAGATATGATTCAATACAGAGAGGTCTGTTAACACATAGTGAGCGAGAAAGGTGACTGGAAAGGAAAAACTCAATGCATCATGGGAATCCCCCGGCAGCCTACATCTATTGCAGCATAACTAAGGGAGGATTCAGGGTCACCTGGTCCAGCCCTAACTATATGCTTTAGCAAAAAGGAAAGTTTGAAGCCTAATCTTGAAAGTAGAGATAGTGTCTGTCTCCCGAATCCAAACTGGAAGCTGGTTCCACAGAAGAGGGGCCTGAAAACTGAAGGCTCTGCCTCCCATTCTACTTTTAAATACTCTAGGAACAACAAGTAGGCCTGCAGAGCGAGAGCGAAGTGCTCTAATAGGGTGATATGGTACTACAAGGTCATTAAGATAAGATGGGGCCTGATTATTTAAGACCTTGTATGTGAGGAGCAGGATTTTGAATTCTGGATATAACAGGAAGCCAAAACAGGAGAAATATGCTCTCTCTTTCTAGTCCCTGTCAGTACTCTTGCTGCAGCATTTTGGATTAACTGAAGGCTTTTCAGGGAGTTTTTTGGACATCCTGATAATAATGAATTGCAGTAGTCTAGCCTGGAAGTAATAAATGCATGAACTAGTTTTTCAGCGTCACTCTGAGACAGGATATTTCTAATTTTAGAGATGTTGCACAAATGGAAGAACGCAGTCTTACATATTTGTTTAATATGTGCGTTGAAGGACATATCCTGGTCAAAAATGACTCCAAGGTTCCTCACAGTGTTACTGGAGGCCAAGGTAATGCCATCCAGAGTAATAATCTGGTTAGATACCATATTTCTAAGCTTTTCAGCGCCGAGTACAATGACCTCAGTTTTATCTGAGTTAAGAAGCAGAAAGTTAGTGGCCATCCAAGTCTTTATGTCTTTAAGACATTCCTGCAGTTTAACTCATTGGTGTGTGTTATCTGGCTTCATGGACAGATAGAGCTGGGTGTCATCTGCATAGCAGTGTAAATGTATGCTATGTCTTCTAATGATGCTGCCTAGGGGAAGCATGTATAATGTAGACAGAATTGGTCCTAGCACTGAACCCTGTGGAACTCCATAATTAACCTCAGTGTGTGAAGAGGACTCTCCATTTACATGCACAAATTGGAGTCTATTAGATAGATATGATACAAACCACTGCAGCACAGTACCTGTAATACCTACAGCATGTTCTAATCGCTCTAATAGGATATTATGGTCGACAGTATCGACGCTGCACTGAGGTCTAGCAGGACAAGCACAGAGATGAGTCCACTGTCAGAGGCCATAAGAAGATCATTTGTAACCTTCACTAAAGCTGTTTCTGTGCTGTGATGAACTCTGAAACCTGACTGAAACTCTTCAAATAAACCATTCCTCTGCAGATGATCTGTTAGCTGTTTGACAACTACTCTTTCAAGGATGTTTGATATGAAAGGAAGGTTGGAGATCGGCCTATAATTAGCTAAGACTGCTGGGTCTAGAGATGCTTTTTGAGTAAAGGTTTAACTGCAGCCACCTTGAAGGCCTGTGGTACATAGCCGATTATTAGAGATAGGTTGATCATATATAAGATCGAAGAATTAATCAATGGCAGGACTTCTTTGAGCAGTTTTGTAGGAATGGGGTCTAAAAGACACGTTGATGGTTTGGAGGAAGTAATTATTGAAGTTAACTCAGAAAGATCAATTGGAGAAAAAGAGTCTAACTTAACATCAATGGTACTAAGAGTAGCTGTAGATAATATTACATCTGTGGGATGATTATTGGTAATTTTTTCTCTAATGATAAAAATTTTATTTGTGAAGAAGTTCATGAAGTCATCACTAGTTAACGTTAAAGGGATGGTTGGCTCAAAAGAGCTCTGACTTCACTCACACGTCACATAAACACAAACCATCTCCAGATGTTGACAAATGTCCTTTTGCTCTTTGTTTTTAGCGTGCAGGGCGCTCTTCAGCTGAAGCAAGACTTTGACTCTATTAGAGAAATGATCCAGTCCGACCAGTATGGTCTGTCAGCTGAGCTCCACCAGCAGCTGCTCAGCCTCAGGTATCACCATCTGCCTTTTTCTCTTATTCATTGTCATCTTCATCTCCCTGATTAACTAGTCAAACCAGTAACAAATATCCAAAACCAGCCCAAACGAGCCGACGTGTTCAATTCAATTTTATTTATAGAGACCAAATCACAACAACAGTCGCCTCAAGGTGCTTTATGAAAGCTTAGCAGCTGTACATACTCCAGATATCTGAGACCACTGCTTTACTGTGAGCTTCACACTGTGGAAGCCGTCATCTTTCTAGTCTTACTGACCACCGAACGTCACATTTTTCCATCTGCAATTTTAAATTACCAATCAATCACACAGTCAGTAAATATGCAACTTATAAAGTTACGTTGAAACCAAGCACACCGTTGTTGTTCTTGTGACATTACCAATAAGTTTGATGTGTCACATGACCCTCTTCCTATTGAAAAAACAAAAGTTGTATCCAAGATGGCCGACTTCTAAATGGCCACCATGGTCACCACCCATCTTGAGGAGTTTGCCCCCTCACATATACTAATGTGCCACAAACAGGACTTTAATATCACCAACCATTCCCATGTTATTACGCTGTATCCATAGAAACAGCCCACCCTGTGTATAAGTCACTTTGACGTGATGTCAGAGTGGGACTCAGTTTTCCAAATGCAGCTGCAGTGCTGGGACCAGATGTGCACAAGAAGATAATCATACAAATGTTGCTATTTTCAGTATTTAGTCACATCTTTGTTGTACACCTCAAACATTGTGACTTCGACTGTTTTTGGTTATCTGCTGGGTCTGTTCAAGTAAAAAATATTAAAGTGTTACTTTTTAATGTTTTACTGTGCTGGGAGAGTGTAAATAACAAGTGATGACGTTCCTCGGTGCTCTCTCTGTCTGCAGGGTTTTTCAGCAGGTGGACTCAGCAGTGGTGTGTCTGCTCCAGCAGCCGCAGGCTAAACCGTACGTGCAGCCTCGACCCTGGGAGCCGTTCACTCGCTGCTGTAAGTGTCACATCAGTCTGCAGCATTCAAATGTTCATCTCCCTGGTTCCTTCAGTACACACACATTTCAGAGGCGTGTTGGGCTGTGAGGAAGAGCACAAATGTTTTCTGTCCTTCATCAACCAAACACAGTGTTCTGTTAGGATTCACAGGCCTGCTGCTGTGTTGTTGCCGTTCATGTGACAAATACAATGAGAGGCGGTGGTGATGAGCCTGCTATAATTCTCCAGGTCCGGCTGACAGAAACAGGGACAGCACTGATGCTGCTGTGGGGAGTAGCATAGCCAACCTGAGGTGCATGGAGGGCGAGGACCTGCCTCAGTCTGATTCCTCATACACGCCTACCGACCTCCCTCCAGTAGACCCATCGACCCCCGCAGAGCCATACCTCGCTCCAAGGTACAGTTCTCCCATTCTCTCTATGGAGGTAGTGCAGAGATTCATCATTTGTTTGACACAGTAATGGTCCTGATGCACACGTTTCCCCTCAAAGTCGCTCCCAGTTAAGAAGTGTTTCCTTTGTGCTCACAGCCTGGTGCTGGGTGCAGCTCAGCAGGACTGGTTAGACCTGAGGATTCAGACCAGTGCCCGTCGCTGGAGGCTGCCCTGCCTGTCCAACTCTGAACACTGAACACTTGGATTCAGTAGCAACATTTGAAGAAATATCATGTAAATACATAAAAATAATAATTTTATTTTTGATAAATAGACATGAGGGAGGCACCATGAAGCAGGTACAACAACAAACCCCAGTCAGACACAATGGGAATCACAACACTGGTTAGAACTTCACGCTCACATATGTTTGAAATGTGTCAAATGAATGAAATGATAATTAATTTAAAAACAAAATGCTCTTATTTTCAGAAATATTTCTTTTACCTCTGTTTTATAAACCTGAATAAATCTGTTTGTGTTTGCATGTTCATGTGCTCGTGCTTCTTTCATTG
This sequence comes from Neolamprologus multifasciatus, assembly GCF_963576455.1. Classification (NCBI taxonomy): domain Eukaryota; kingdom Metazoa; phylum Chordata; class Actinopteri; order Cichliformes; family Cichlidae; genus Neolamprologus; species Neolamprologus multifasciatus. The sequence continues at coordinate 14,072,578 of NC_140440.1, read as the reverse complement.
CTGTTGTTAGTTTATCAGACTGGAACTGGACTAAGTGCACCATGAAAACCATTTGATGCTTCTCATCTCATTCAGTTGAATTCATTTCTGTGCTTTATGACTTTATTTCAATAGTTCAACTGCAGAACAACAAACAAAGGACCTGAAGACAGAAGCAAATGTTACATTGTGTTATAAAAGTGATTTTCTTTTACTTCTGTTCCCCTGTACTCTTGATGGATGAGAAGCACAAATCATTTCCTTACTAACCCCTCCTGTTGTTGTTTGCACTACTCAATGACAGGGAACACATTTCTAAACTTGTCCATCCTGGTTGTTATTAGTGCCACCATCTCAAAGCCATGCATCATCGCAGGTCTCGCTGCGTCTCGTAAGCTCTGTATGACTTCTGTTATACCTGCCTCACATTTACACACATTCTGTCTTGTTTTCACTGAACGCCAACTTTCCATTCTCTCATCTACCTCCTGCCTCACTACAGATCTCAGTATTGTCTTCGAACATCACGCTCTATGGACGCTGACTTCATCTGTGTCCATCACCACAGCAACCAGCAGTCGGGCTTCATGCTGAGAAAGAATGAGAGTCGCCTCTCTTCTTAACCCAGCTTCAACAACAACTCTATCATATCTGAGCTCTGCACATCACCCTTGTTCCTGGAAATAAATACGTACAAATCCTCGGGCATCCTCTCGCTCTCTAAGCTTGTGTCAAACAATTTGGTCCATACACAGGTAACAACATCTGTACCAACTCATCTTCTTCACAGCTGCCCTCCTCTTTATCAATCCTCTGTATTTCCTGATTCACTGACTGTCCTCCATCCTTCTCAACACGTTTTCTTCACTCGTTAGTGCGTTCCCATCTCTGTCTTAACTCACTGCAGGTACAAATCAACACAGACCCCAGGACACGACATTCTCACCATATTTCACTCACTAAACGACATATTTGCAACTTCAGAAATGTTGTGATATGCGGTATTGCAATAACATATACTGATTATTATCACCTTTCTCAACTGCAGATTGTGTGCATACAAGCCCTACATGACCAACCACAATGCAAAGTGTTGGATGCAGTGATGTAAAGCATGCTGCTGTGTAGAGCAGTGGAGGCTTGTCCTCTGGACTTTGGGTTTGGTGATTGCCAACAGAGCATTACTTCTCTGATCGCACTGTGCCAGGTGTAAAGTTTGGTGGAGGGGGGATTATGATGGGGGTTGAATTTCAGGAGTCGGTCTTGCCTCCTTAGTTGTAGTGAAATAAACTCATGAACATTTTCTTTGACAAAGAACAGCTGTACAGAATCTCAGTAGGCTCATCTTGTTCATTTGAATCTTTTCTGCTTATTTATTCATTTCTGTGTTATTACCAGTGTAGGGACTAGTTAACTACGTTAATAACTACCTTATTATTGTGGTAACGAGCACGGTAACTAGTTATTATGCCAAAATAAGGAACGCGTTACTCATTACTGGGATTTAGATAGGCTCCACAGAGCTTCCACAGATTCAGTAACATTAGCAAGTGGTGGAGACCAGCAGGTGGATGAGGGAAAGGGGAGGCAGGAGGAGCAGAGACCCGAGGTGGCCTCCGGTCCGAGTGTGAACTGAACTTCAGGTAAGAAGTTATGACCTGCAGTCTATCTGGGTCAGATATAAACCAAGTTTAGGTGGAGTTTATTTTCGTTATGCTGCGTACTAGCTAGCATGACGGAGTTTCTATACAGCTGGATGGGTGCTATGAAGTTACTGATGTTGAACTTTATTTTGTTCATAAGGTTAGTTAGTAGAGTTGCCGTAAAAAACGGAATTGTCTCTATTCAGAGAAAATATTACGCGTTTCGTATTGAAGTGAAAAGTTTGTCCCGGACTTCAGCTACAATGAAAAAAAGACACAAAGCTGGAGTTATTCTGTGTCTTTGCTGCACAGCTGCCTCTTCAGATGAGCTGAAGCTGTTATCGCTGCAAAGTCACTGAAGTGCAAACGTGTGAAAGGCGGACCAGACTTTCGGTTCGTCTTCTTACAGCCGGTAGGGGGCGCTAATGGCTCAACTCGGTGTTTGAAAACGGCATTTTGAAAAAGCGTCGAAGAAAAGAAAAGACGACGAAGAAGAAAACGTATGAGGAAGTGAGGTAAATATACTCGGACCTCGGCAGTAGTATGGAGAGCCCAGAGCTGTCGTTTACTTTGGCTTACATCGTCCTCTCCTTCTGTTTCGTGTTCACGCCCAATGAGTTCCGCTCGGCCGGTCTCACCGTCCAGAACCTGTTCTCGTCGTGGCTGGGCAGCGAGGACGTGGGCTTCATCCAGTATCACGTCAGAAGGACCAGCATCACCGTTGTGGTCCACTCCGCGCTGCCTTTAGGTAAACACAGGTAGAAGAACACACTGTTCCCCGCGATCCACGTCACGCACAGTGGGTGTTAGAACCGGAGTCACCATGGTAACATTTTGGAACCATGGGTAAGAAAAATAAGAGGCATTAAAAAAGGTTAGAACAGTTTAAATAAGTGAATAATTTGTACTTTAAGTCCACGCACAGGTCAGTAATGATGGAGGACACACCCGTGGGAGCGATAACACTTTGATTTTGAGCTTTTAAATCAGTGCTTGGCAGTAGACACGATTTTATACACGAGACCCCGAGCAGAGGACAGTCATGGTCTGACCTGGTCTTGGTTTGTTGCTCCGTGGAGGGGCCCTGTGCACCACAGCAGCAGCCACGGTGATGTTTGTGTGCCTGATGAACATGGAGCAGGGTTCGTGTTTGTCTGATGCTATATTGTGTCTTCTCTCTGCAGGTTACTACATGGGAATGTGTGTCGCTGCTCCAGAAAAAAACCTGGTTAACATTTACCAGGTGGGTTGGCTGGTTGACTGCAGCCTGCACGGGGCCACACCCTCTGTTGTGTACTTAAGGAAACACATTTATGTTGATGTAGATCCTGGAGAACAGGGCGGTGCATTTGGAGAGTGAGCCGTACTATGAGTTTACACTGGCTTATATAAAACATTATCAAAAAAACAAAATGCATCAGTTAAGTAAAAACACGACACTTTGGAGTCGGTCATTAACTTTTATCCTGTCAGGTTAGATGTAATGTTCACCACTGTTTTTAAGCAAAGTCAGAGAATGGATCGTTAGCATTCGCAGTTCATTCTTCTTTATCCATGTTGGCTCACTGGTAATGATGCTGGTGAAAGTCTGACAGAGACGCAGGCTGACCAGCAGATGGCAGCGCAGCATCTCTCTGTTATTTATTTAAACCAAAACTCTTCCAAACAGAAGAAACGGCTCAAGCTGTTCTGTTGTCATCGTCGTCCACCTCTTTTACTGCAACACGTGCCCACACTCTGCTACACTGCTTGGGTGAAAGTGATGTAACTGTGTGTGACAAACAGTGCATTTTCCACTGATTGTGTGTTTGATTTTTGCCTTGTTGATCAGAGTAAGCTGTGATGGGCTGTGACATGCAGGACCCACACATGCACACTGTCAAAGGACTGCTTCTGCCTACAGCCTTTTAGCCGACTCGTTCCCGGTGCAGCTTCCCTGTCTCTGGGTCCAGCTGTATTTGAAGAAAACCTTATGAGGCATCACATTTCCACGAGGGTTTCATGACTCTGTGGGGTAGAAACGTTTGAATTTATGCAGGAAATGGTTTTGTTTGCAGAATAGCACATTTGATGAATTGAAAAAAGAAGTCAGTTTTCCATAATGTAACCTGTAGGAATAACCAGAACACAGGAGCCAATAAGCAAAAGTGTTGGAATCATTTTGTTGTTGTTGTCTTTTGTTTAGTTTTAGTGGTTCCAACTCTCTTGATCATGAATCTGAAGCAGTGATGTCTTGTGTTGTTGTTTCTCCAGGTTAGTGACAACTGGAGAGCGTTTCTCCTTCTGTCTCTCTGCCTCCAGTTGGTCAGCTGGATAATTGTCTTCTACTGGTCCTGGCGTCGCTGGCACAATCATCCAATCAGTAAGGTGCTGCAGGCCCATGTGCAGCCCCCTTTCTCCAGCTGGGGCTCTGTGGCAGTCAGCATCAACACTGAGTTCAGACACATAGATAAGTTTGCTACAGGAGCACCGGGAGCTAGAGTCATCGTCACTGACACCTGGGTGTTAAAGGTGAGCGTTAATAAATATGTGTATAGCTTTTCTTTGGCAATGCCCTCATAGCAAGGCATACCTGCACAACTCTAGTTTCACGCACTGCAGAGAAACTCCGAGAAATCCTGATCCTGTGCTTTCCTACGAGTCTCAGTTGTCAGGACAACAGTCCACAGAAAGTCCTATCAGAAAAATGACCCTTATATCATAAACATCTTTTTTTTTCAGCCTCTTCTCGCCATCGTCAGAGAAACGTGTAAATGACTGTTTCTGATAGACTGTTGATCATAAATGAAACAAAGCGTCCGTTTGTTTCTGCTTTTATAAAGTCTGTGGTTAAAGGGCTCACAGCTGATTTGAGACCCGTCACAGTTAGGAACCGTTATCACAGACGGACTAGAAGGAACCTCGACCCCGTTCAGTTGAAAACTGATGATATTTATTATTGCCATTGTTTCCCTGCCCTCTTCGTCTCCAAGGCAACCATTTCGGAGACGGGAAAATTGCAGATTGGTTGCACGCTGTCGTAGTAACGCTGTCGCGGTAACGCTGTTGCAGTACCGTTGTCGGAGTGTCGCAGTAACGCAGTGTCGCAGTGTCGCAGTAACGCAGTAGCAGTGTCGCAGCAACGCTGTCGCAGTGTCGCAGTAACGCTGTCGCAGTGTTGCAGTAACGCAGTAACACAGTAACGCTGTCACGGTAACGCTGTCACGGTAACGCTGTCGCAGTAACGCAGTGACGCTGTCGCAGTAACGCAGTGACGCTGTCACAGTAACGCAGTGATGCTGTCGCAGTAACGTTGTCGTAGTAGCGCAGTGTTGCAGTAACGCAGTGTCGCAGTAACGCTGTCGCAGTAACGCAGTGTCGCAGTAACGCTGTCGCAGTAACGCAGTGACGCTGTCGCAGTAACGTTGTCGTAGTAACGCAGTGTCGCAGTAACGCTGTCGCAGTAACGCAGTGTCGCAGTAACGCTGTCGCAGTAACGCAGTGACGCTGTCGCAGTAACGTTGTCGTAGTAACGCAGTGTTGCAGTAACGCTGTCGCAGTGTCGCAGTAACGCTGTCGCAGTAACGCAGTAACGCAGTGGCGCAGTAACGCAGTGTCGCAGTGTCGCAGTAACGCTGTCACGGTAACGCTGTCACGGTACCGTTGTCGCAGTAACGCAGTGTCGCAGTAACGCAGTGTCGCTGTCGCAGTAACGCAGTGACGCTGTCACAGTAACGCAGTGATGCTGTCGCAGTAACGTTGTCGTAGTAGCGCAGTGTTGCAGTAACGCAGTGTCGCAGTAACGCTGTCGCAGTAACGCAGTGTCGCAGTAACGCTGTCGCAGTAACGCAGTGACGCTGTCGCAGTAACGTTGTCGTAGTAACGCAGTGTCGCAGTAACGCTGTCGCAGTAACGCAGTGTCGCAGTAACGCTGTCGCAGTAACGCAGTGACGCTGTCGCAGTAACGTTGTCGTAGTAACGCAGTGTTGCAGTAACGCTGTCGCAGTGTCGCAGTAACGCTGTCGCAGTAACGCAGTAACGCAGTGGCGCAGTAACGCAGTGTCGCAGTGTCGCAGTAACGCTGTCACGGTAACGCTGTCACGGTACCGTTGTCGCAGTAACGCAGTGTCGCAGTAACGCAGTGTCGCAGTAACGCAGTGTCGCAGTAACGCAGTGTCGCAGTAACGCTGTCGCAGTAACACAGTGTCGCAGTAACACAGTGTCGCAGTAACGCTGTCGCAGTAACGCAGTGTCACAGTAACGCAGTGTCGCAGTAACGCTGTAACGGTACCGTTGTCGCAGTAACGGTACCGTTGTCGCAGTAACGTTGTCGCAGTAACGCTGTCACACTTGTGGTCTGACCATGGAAACGTGATTCTGTGCACGGCGAACAAACAAACGCAGACCTACACGGACACAGAGAGACGGCGTGGGCTTCCCTGTGTGCTCTAATGTTGTCGCAGTAACGTTGTCCCTGTGTGTCTAATCATTGTGATGATTAACTGAGCAATGATACAAATCCATTCTGAGCTTTTCATGTAATTATTTTGGTACATAAATATTTTTAGAGCATCTTCACTGGTTTTCTGCATCTTAATATGTTTAGTTTTTTTAATGTTAGTTATTTATAGAGCAGGGACTTGGTAACTTCGCTGCATTTCAACAAGAATCCAACTGCTGACTTGTGCGCATGAGCTTTGTCTGCTCAGGCACGTCTGACCCTCTTTGTCTGCTTCCAGGTGACCACGTATCACATTCACATGGCCCTGCAGAGCGATTGCCACGTCACAGTGACAGAGTCCACACAGCACCTGAGTCCGGATTCAGCCTCGCCCACAGAGATCCTGACCCTGAGAGTTGACAGCATTAACCCTGCTGTCACACCATTCAATATCAAGTATGTGTTGTCTCGACAAAACGGCACGTCTCTTGTCAAAGAGAAATCAAATCATCTTTCCCACTCGTTCCAGGCTCAACTCTACGGAGTATGCAGAGCTCCGGGAGAAGCTCCGGGCTCCCATCAGAAACTCTCCTAACGTGGTGATCCATCAAACGCTCAGTGAACTCTTTTTGGAAACGTTCAAGGCTCAGGTGGACCTCAATCAGCCGTACGCCCTCCCCCACGGACAGGTACACACTGCTGCATTCATCAAATTGTGTCCAGTGCTGAGATGAGATGAGTCAGAAGCATGTGCTGTGTGCGTACACAGGAGTTAGAGCCCTGTATCGGCTGCATGCAGGTTCCAGCAAACGCCAAACTGGTCACGCTTTGCCGCGAAGCAGGTAAAACTACGCTGATCGTTTTTTGGGTGGGTTCGTATGTGCTCGTGTAACTACGCCTGTGTGATTCCTGTCTGCTACAGAGACCGATGATGACGATTCAGACTGCCAGCAGTGTCACTGCAGACCCATGTGGTGTCTGTTGTGTCTGGGTCGATGGTTCGCCAGCCGTCTAGACGAGCAGACACCGGAGACGTGGTTGTCCAGCAGGGTTCCCTGCCCTACTTGTAGAGCCAAGTTCTGTATTCTGGATGTGTGCGCGGTCCGATGACGGGCGCATGTCCCCCCCACACTGACTTTTAATGTTTCGAATGTTGACCAAGGGTTTCTGCTCAACATCCTCCAACCAGAGCGGCACCTGGACTGGATGTGGTCGTGTTCGATTTCTGCTTTTATGGAAACGAAATAAAAACAATCCTATGAAGTATCACTTATTTCATATTTGTGTGTTGTTACAGCACCAAATCTTCTCATGAAGGGCCCTTTCTGCGTCTTTTCTTATGCAGCGTAGCAACAAATATGAAATAAGTTTTAGATGGAACATTTGTGACATTTATCACGTGAGGGCAAAATTCTGATTACTGTGATGTGGAGCGAATGTACGAATCTACAGTTTAATAAAGTTTAACTCAACTTGGTTTGTATTTTAAATGTTTGTATGAATACCAAAGACTGAAAAACGGTGTAAATAATAAATGTAGTGATATGGAAGGAAACCTCGCAGACAAAAGCTGCTGCCTGCAGTGGATTAAACGATGCCTGGAAACGGGGTCACACATCCAGTCGGTGCCAGGCTCTCATGAAGTATTTGCATATCTGAGGCCCGACACTGAGCTAAGGCGACGCTGCATATAACACACGTTTAGTTCAGTTGTGTGTTCATGATCACTCAGTTTGTATGCAGTGAAACCCTCACCGTGGTCACCTGACTTTGTTTTTCAAATGTGAGAAAAATAATACAACAGATAAACGACACATTAATAAATGTTTTCTGTGCGTTTGTCCTGCTGTTTCACATTAGCATCGTTTCCTAGCAGGGGAAGTGGTACAGACGTCTGTGGATTCTCTTCATCTGTGACACTTTCATAATGAGTTCTTACTCTAATTTTAAGTCATTTGTAGATATATAGAAGGATACTTTATTGATCCCATCAGCATGAGCTCAGATTGTGGTCATAAATATTTTGTACTTGTAAATTAGGATTCATGTGTGTGCATAAAGCACCCCTCCAATAGCCAAACCCACCTGTTCTCTGATTGGATAGTTAAATTTGTGATTGACATGACATTGGCCAATCAGATGAAAGGAAGAAAAACTGGGTCAAAATTGGTACTTGAAACTTGAGTGCAGAGTTTCACACATATTTTTTGGCTAAGTCCACACACATCTTGTTTACACACACAAATCCTAATTTACAAGTACAAAATATTTATGACCACACTTTGAGCCCATTCATCAGTGTCCCCCCACATCAACAGGGACCCTCGTGCTTGGGCAGAAACTCGACCTCATCATACTCCACCATGGAGAGCCGAGGGGGGGATTCACCGCTGCGTGGTCATAATCCGACTTTCCGAGTGGGAAATTCAAGTTGAAGGAGTCTATAAAAGATTTCTGACTGGGAACTCACCGTTACCCCGGCCCAGATTGTAGAAAGGTACAATTCAAGCTTTTGACAGCGACCTCCGTGTGTGGACCCTGATGGGCTGCGGAGCTTCTGACTATGGACGAACTACCATCCACATTTGCACATGGACAAAGATATTATTTACAGAAGAAGGCGTCTTCACTTATCTGATTTTTTTATTCAAAACTATTTCTGTTGCACAGCTGTTCCTGACAGAGTCCATGAAAACTAAACGATTGACTCAGATGTCGTGTTTTATAAGGTTTGTGTGGGACACAGAAGATGTTCACAGCTGGTGTATTCTTGAATTTGTTCTTAAACCTTTCTCTTGTTAAGTGCTGTATCACTCTTATTCACAACCACATAAACTGAAGTGGTTCTTTAGGATAGCACCGGCTGCCACTACAGATAAAAACCAAAGAGGAGGAGCTGTGACAGAATATGTACGGAGCCCTGCAGGGGACATGGGAGGAAAAAAAATTAAGATGGACTTTTGCAAGATCTCGCAAAACTAACTCGAGATCGAGATCTTGCAAAAGTTGAATTCCAACAAGCTACTTAGTTGTATATTCCTCTTTCTGGGTCACAAAATAGACTTTTAAGATATTTTGAGGCGTGAATGTGTAAACGTCAGATATCTGCTCGGTTTGCAAGACATCACATATTTGCAAAAGTGCTCCGACGTTTTCCCGAGTTAGTTTTGCAAGATCTCGCGAAACTAACTCGAGATCTCACAAAAGTCCGTCTTAATTTTTTTCCTCCCATGTCCCCTGTGGGGCTCCGTAAATATGGGACAGAAAAATGAATGTAAGAACACTTCAGTGGGGTTGGAATATATCATTTATTTATTGAAGGTATTTATTTTAATTCCAAATCTGCATGGCCGTTCATTCATACTTTCTCTCACCTTAGGATTTGTACCTTAGTTTTAGCATCGTTCACATTTAATGTTGAATTCATACAAGAAATCAAGATGTTTAGTAATGTTGCTTAAATTGATATACAGAACAGAGAGTAGCAAAAAAACCTAGATTTATGTAAACATTGTCATATTATTGGTTAAATATTTAGGTAACTGCCATGTCGGGTAAATTAAGCAAAGTTAGAATGATCATTGTTCACATATTTGCAAACACTACTATCTATTATTAATCCTTCTGTCCACCAGGAAACATTATCAGCTATTTCTCAGGAAATCTAAATTGAATCTGACATGAGCCTCTTTGTTTGTACAGTCAATGCTCCTGTTTCATGCTTTTTTCATTCTACACAGTGCAACAGTAGCGTGTGGCCTGAGGCTGCTGTGTGATCATGCAGTGAGAAGAGGTGATTCTGGTAGCAGCAGTCTCAAAACATCAAACATCCTCGGGCATTCTTCCAACCTGCCAAAATAAAATCATTCCAGTTAATAAAGAAATGTGTTTATTGTGCGTGCTGCATGAGGAAGCATGTGATGAGGAAAGCGTTCATTTAGATTTAAACCAATGACAAAACGTGATAGAAGATAATCTTCAATCCGATATTATTTATACAACAGTCACCTCTATACTGTAAGGTCGACCCTACAACAATACATGCAGAGGAAAACTCAACAATCATACGACCCCCCATGGAAGAAACCTCCGGCAGAACCAGACTCAGCGAGGGGCGGGGCCATCTGCCATCAGCTGGGCAGTGTTATTATTTTTCATGTAGCAACAAAATGACCTTCTTCTGATACTCAGAGTGAAAAGAATCATTGTTTAACTATCACAGAATAATTTAAATGTATTAGTATTTACATGGTAACTGGACTGATGGCTCTTCTCTCCTCTCCTGCAGGACTCAACGCGCTCTATACAACACGCCACATTCGACACACCAGCACTTTCTTCTTTCAGTGCTGTTTAGCTAACATTCACGATGGATGCATCGGAGAGCAACTGGGGGGTAGTATCTTCTCCAAGCATATTTGGCATGCAGATTAGTGGGAGCCCAAACCAGCTGAGGTGGTTCAGGGATCTGACAAGGACGCCTCCTGGGTGAGGTGTGGGCATGTCCCACCAGGAGGAGGCCCCAGGGCCCATATTTCTCGGCTGGCCTGGGAACGCCTTGGTGTTCCCCCGGATAAGCTGGAGGGGGTGGCTGGGGAGAGGGAGGTCTGGGCTTCTCTGCTTGGGCTGCTGCCCCCACGACCCAGCCCCGGATAAGTGGAAGAAGATGGATGGACGGGAGCTTGGATCAAACCCATAACCTTCCAGTCAGTAGCTGACCTGCTCTACCACCTGAGCTACAGCCGACCAACATACCAACTTGTACTTGTACCTCACTTATTTGCTGCACTGTTTGAATGTTGATGAGGGACCTCGAGGAAATCCCACCTTGATTTGTGTGAGTGGGATTCAGACCAAAGACAGCCGTAACGATTCAGTAATTTGTTTTGAGGTTTTCCAAACACGTAAACACGTAACAGTGGCATTATGAATACAAAATACTATTTTCCTGTTATACAGGAATTTACCAGGAATATGCACATTTATTTACAGCCTGGTGATGCTCGAGATGTAACAAATTATCCTTGCATCCAATTTAGACATGACAACTTCACCGCCTCATTGTTACTCTGTGACCTCTTATATAATGTGTATTCCTTGCCTGCTGTCATAAATACCTCCTGGTTTTAATGCTCTCCGATGGTTTGATTTCTTTACTGCTGGTTTTCAATAACTTGTTTTTTCCTAAGAATTACTTGAACCCACTTGCAGACCTCCAAAGTCTGACCCGGTGACCTCGCTGCCGTGACGTTTCCATGAAAAGTGACCAGGCTGCCATTAAAGGTCCCTGGTTATATTTGTGTAAATATGATTAAACATGGAAACTTGCAGGAGTCCTGGATGTTTCGTTAATATTTGAATTAGCCACTTTGACATGTTTTGATGCATCTATCACTGTTACAGGCTTCATGCCCTCACATCTCTGATGTCGTCATGTTTACACTTTCATCAAGCATGTCAAATGTGAGACAGACTGCACAGTGTACATCCACGTGCCAGTATTATGTCACATTAATTGTACCACCCAGTGCAGAGATGAAGGACTGGCGTCCACTGTGTTGGCTGATATGCAGCTATAACAAAAAACCGTATGCATATAGCAACCACTATAAAATCTGATGCTTACTGAGAGTCGGGTAAATATTATCCGCCCTCATAGTGCCACCAAGTAACAACAGGAAATCAGCATTAGGTAACAAACATCATGTGATCTACATGAACCCTTCACTGTTGGTTCCTGGGTATTCTACATATCGCCACCTACTGGTCACAGGAATGTCACCGAGGTGAGCGCCGTGTCGTTGTTGCTCACAGCTTTTACTGGTAACGACAATAATAATGTTTAAGCAGCAAAACTTAGCTCAACAGCTGAAGGTGCTGATTGTCTCGTGGTCCTTTCTTCATCTTTGCATCAGTGCGTTTACTGCCAAGCTGACACTTGAGAGCATTATTAAATACCAGAAATGCCCTTATCGATATTTATAAATGCTGATATAATGAGAAAATATTGTTAATTTTACTTCTGTCTCCTCAAAACTATTTGTTAGAAAGTAAATAACAACCTTGTAATTAGAATTATTAATAGTGATTTTATGAAGCTGTTATAAACATTCTCACAGCAACAGAAACAAAGTGATGCAACAAAATTAAACACACCTGAGAAGGTTAATGGTAGTGTGTATAACCAGTATATAACCAGTATATAACCAGTCTCACCCACAGTAGCACAAAGTGGCCTCTTCAGTGAATGTGTAATGGTTTGTGCTCTCTGTTTTTCACATATGGATACAGATACAGCATGGTGCAGGTACAGAAGCTTCAACATTGGAAGCGGTTGCTTGATGGTTTCCAGTTTATTAGGTCTGTCCTGTATGATGAGTGACCTGCAAACTGGCCTACCATTGGAGGGCTGCCACTGGGCCCAGCACTTTCAGGAGATTTTTTCCTTTAGCCTTGGTTGGGGGTAGGGCTGCCACGATTAGTCGACTAGTCACGATTACGTCGACTATCAAAATCGTCGACGACTGATTTAATAGTCGACGCGTCGTTTGAAGCTTTGTAAGATCACAAAAGACGCAGGAATAAGTAGTAGGATTTAAGAGTGTAATAACGGACTGAAACAGAAGATGGCAGCACTGCATGTACAAGGATGCCAGCTGCCGTTAAACCCCGAAGAAGAAGAAGCTGTGTCCCAGAATTCATAGCGCAGCCCAGCTCAGTTTCCAACAATGGCGGCAGCTAGTTAGTTTTAATATTACTCTTATTATTCTTTCTGGGTCACAAAATAAACGTTTAACATATTTTCAGGCGAGAATGTAGCTGTGTAAACCTCAAATATCTGCTCAGTTTATCAAGACACCACATATTTTCAAAAGCGCTCCGACGTTTTCGGAGACCTCTGTTACCCACTAGCTCGATAGCTAGCCGGGGGCTAGGCTCACTAGAGCCGAGAGAACACCGGACTCCCGGCTAATTGTTTTCAAACCCACCGCCGTCTTTGGCTACTCAGGTTAAACATGATATATAAGTCACTTAGATAACTTAAAAATGTTATTGTTTGGCTTTTTTCAGTATTTTATTTGTTCCTGAGTAAATCGGTTTGGCTGAGATTAAAGTTATAGTTTTTACACAGCTGAATAAATGTCAAGCAGACAGCTGATTATCAGAAGTGTGAGATGCTCGAGAATTTACTCCGGTGTCCTGTTATATTTTAGATAGCAAGGAGTTTATTAAACTTCACCAAAACAATCTGCAAATTTCATTAAAATTTAATAAACGATCATCTTGTCTTTATTTTTAGTTAGCACATACCTTAAACACTTAAAGCTGTAAGCTAATGATAGTTATATAAGAGCAGATGGATGATGATCTGATTAGTCGACTAATCACAAACATAATTGGTGACTAGTCGACTATCAGAATAATCGTTTGTGGCAGCCCTAGTTGGGGGGTTGGTGTGACTCCCGGACCCTTTCCCCCCACGCTTCCCCACTGGGTGCTACTGCTCGGTAGTGAGGCCGAGACGCTCAGTCTGTCCCGGTTGTCATACCACTGTAGCCTCGTCACAGCGACCCACAGTTTGCTTGGGCAAAGGTGACGAGGCCCTTCCTGCAAACCAACCTCAGGACTGCAGTTGTTCAGCAGTTGAATGGCCCTTAATAACAGGCCAAACACCCCATACTTCCAAAGCACTCCTCATTGGATCCCCCAACAGACGTGGTCAAATGCCTTCACCTAGGTCCACAAAATACACGTAGACTGGTTGGACAACCTCATCCGATATCCTCGAGAGGATAAAGAGCTGGTCCAGTGCTCTGCGACCAGGATGCATAGTTCCTCCTATCCAAGTCAGCCACACAACATCCAGGGCCTTAAGGTAAATTATCCACTCCAGGGCCCCACCACCAAGCAGTGACCTCACCCACAGTCACAGTCATGCCCCTCATCTCCAGGCTCAAAATGTTCACTGCCCGACTCCATCCTCAGCGGGGGTCAGCAGCGTCCCCCTGTGAGCAGAGCTCCACGTCCCCATCCCGAGTCTTCTGACAGTTTATGAGTAAAGAGCAGACAAGAGGGTCAACGAATGTTGAAACTCTTCGACCGCGTTATGGCTGAACCCTCCACCAACAGCCACAACATTTCCCTGACAAACGTTAGAGAAATCTGTTTATATTTCCTGCATTTGAAAGAAGAAAATAAGAGCCGATATATTGGAATAATATCGGACTCTAACCTGGTGTTAGCTGTGCTGGTTAATGTTACAGGATGGAAGCAAAACAGCTGCTGTGCCCTCCACACTGATGCTGCCACTGCGTGATTAATGTAACTTTAATTTATATTTAGTATTGACATGACTGCTGACACGACATATTTACATGAAGAGTTTCAGCTTTAACTCGAGAGATTTAACAAAAGTATAGCAGGAACAGAACCTGCAGGCACAAACAAAGCTTTTTATTTTATATTTTTAAGATATGAAACGGCACAGCGGCAGTTAGACCTGTTTTTGTTCAGTCGTCTTTGTCCTGAGTATGTGCGAGCTTAGAGCCAAAGAAACAAAAAGGTTTTTTTCCTGCTAAACGTGTATACAGACTCAGAGGCTCTGAGAAAGCACACACACACACACACACACACACACCACTACCCCCTACCCTGTCTTTCCACCAGCTGCTGCTGTCTGACAAGCTGATGATGACTGTGTTTTTTCCCCTCCTTGTTTCAAAGTATGTTGGAGCAGATGGCCCGGAGAGGCAGAGCACGGGAATGTGTTAGAGAGACTGCTGGGGAATGTGCCAAGTGTGTGTGTGTGTGTGTGTGTGTGTGTGTGTGTGTGTGTGTGTGTGTGTGTGTGTGTGTGTGTGGTTTCAGTTCGCGTGCCTTCTCACTGCCCTCTGCCCTTTATGGCGCCAGCTTTACTTCCCCTTCACTCTAAACATCTGGTGTCTGGGGTTTACAGAACACGCACATGTAGACACACACACACACACACACACAGCACAAAAAAGCGAGCCAGCAGGGAAAAAGCTCTAAACTCGTTTACATCTAAAAGAGCAACGTGACTAGATTAGTGTGAAGTGCAGCAGTAAGAGTCGACCGACTCTGTGGTTCAACAAAAATCTTTCTCCTGCAGCTCACATGTGTAACGCTGCGCAACATGTAAATAAAAAGTGCAACACCTTTCATGCAAAACACAAAGTTCACATTTATTTTAAAGAGTTAAAGTTTTTGAATTGATACGTTCAGCACGTTTCAGCATCAGCTCTGCCTTTAACTGTGAGCTCTGGAGAACTGAGGAGAACGTTTGACAGCAGATATTTGATGGGCAGATTTCAGTTGCTCAATAGTTTGACGCCATCTTTGTCCTACTTTTTGTTTGATACTTCATCAGATATGTTCAATATATCTGCATATAAAACAGACAATGCTTTTGTTAAATGTCTTGAATTAAAGGTGAAATTCTGAACTTTCTACACATTTTGATTGTTTGATTTAAACTTAGTTGTGTTGGTCTACAGAAGCAGAATGACCCAGTCCAAACACTTATGGCCTGGCTGTATAAATACACAGCAGCGCTCTGGATTTGTTTCAGGAAGGTTGTGAAAACACTGACAAATCAAACGCTTGTGAAAAGGAAGCAGCCAAAGTAGCTTTAAGTTACTTCTAAAATATTTCTGTGTTTCAAACTTTTTATTCTCTTGCTAATTATGTCTGAGCACTTACTGTCACAACCAGGTCAACCACTGTTCTCCTCCAATCACACGACTATATGAGGACTAAGATTACTTCACTTTTTATACATTTTTCCAATGTGGTTTTATTTCTTTAGCACATCAACAGTTACCTCGAGGCACTTTATATTGGACCCAATAATAAATAACAGAAAACAGAGAAAATGCCCAAACTCAGATGACCCCCTATGAGCAGCGGTTTCCTCCCTTTTAACAGGAAGAAACAGGCTGATGGGGGCGGAGTCATCTGGCACGACCGGCTGGGAGTAGGAGGAGGAATACACAGCAATATAGATTTTACACCATCTACTAAAGTCCTCTGTACACCAACATAGTCAAACCTGGATCAAACAATGATGTGATGGAAGTTCAGACTTTTATCTTCAATTTGAGAAATTCAATTCAAATGTATTTACACAGAGCGACAAATCACATCAACAGTTGCCTCAAGGCGCTTTACACTGTAAGGTCGACCCTACACTAATGCAAAGGAAACCCCAACAATCATATGACCCCCTATGAGCAGCACTTTGGCGACAGTGGGAAGGAAAAACTCCCTTTTAACAGGAAGAAACCTCCAGCAGAACCAGGCTCAGGGAGGGGCGGGGCCATCTGCTGTGATTGGTTGGGATGAGAGAAGGAAGACAGGATAAAGACATGCTGTGGAAGAGAGACAGAGGTTAATAATAACCAATAATTAAATGAAGAGTGGTGTACACACACGGTGAGGAGCAAACACTCAGTGGATGATCTGAAAATCCGCTGAGTGTGTTCCCATTCTGGGAAGCCCCAGCAGCCTGGTCCAGCCCTAACTATATGCTTTAGCAAAAAGGAAAGTTCTAATCTTGAAAGTAGAGATAGTGTCTGTCTCCTGAATCCGAACTGGAAGCTGGTTCCACAGAAGAGGGGCCTGAAAACTGAAGGCTCTGCCTCCCATTCTACTTTTAAATACTCTAGGAACAACAAGTAGGCCTGCAGAGCGAGAGCGAAGTGCTCTAATAGGGTGATATGGTACTACAAGGTCATTAAGATAAGATGGGGCCTGATTATTTAAGACCTTGTAGTTTCAGGGAGTTTTTAGGACTTCCTGATAATAATGGCTCAAGAGTTGGGAGTTCATCTTGTAATCAGAAGGTTGCCGGTTCGAGCCCCGGCTCCGACAGTCTCGGTCGTTGTGTCCTTGGGTAAGACACTTCACCCGTTACCTACTGGTGGTGGTCAGAGGGCCCGGTGGCGCCAGTGTCTGGCAGCCTCGCCTCTGTCAGTGCGCCCCAGGGTGGCTGTGGCTACAACGTAGCTGCCATCACCAGTGTGTGGATGTGGTGTAAAGCACTTTGGGGTCCTTAGGGACTAGTAAAGCGCTATACAAATACAGGCCATTTACCATTTTACCGTTTAGTTTCTCAGCATCATACATGTCATGTCTTAAAAATATCACTTAAAAAGCTCATGTGTATTCTTTTAGACTGTCACAGTTGTATTGAAACAAACATCTGTAGCCTGCTGGTTCTGTCTGGCAGCCTTAAACAGTTCATGCAGTACTTTTATTAAATCCCCTAAAATCCATTCCTCTTACACTGTGTCTGCTCACAGACCACCACAAACCAAACAAAAGCAATTTAAGTATAAAACACACAAAGAAAGAAGAACTGAATAAAGAAATGTAAAAAAATATTGGAGCCCATGGAGAATGCAAAACACAAACTGGGAGACAGAACTGAGTGACCCTGATGTAAAAACACCTGAGGAGTAACAACAGGTGAAAAGAATCGTCTCTGCAGCCTAAGCCTATAGCAGCATAACACATGAATGATTAGTTATACTGCTAACTATTGGCTTTAATAAGGAAAGTCATTGGCCAGTCAGCAGAGTGGGTGTCGTCCACACTGGTGGCTCTGTCCACAGCAGCCTGACAGCTACAGTTCCACCAACCTGATTCTCTAAATGTTGGGATGCTGTCTCAAACATATATAAAAACAGAATGCGATGGTTTGCAAATCTCATGACCCCATATTTGACAGAAAACTGTCAAACAAACTGTTTAAATTGAGACATTTTACTATTTCCTAAAAAACGAGCTCACTTTGATGGAAGCAGCATGTTTAAGAAGGGGTGGCAGGAGCTCAGGAGGTAGACTGTGTCATCTAATTGGAAGCTTGCTGTTCCAGTGTGCATGCCAAATATCCTGGAGCAGAATACTAACCCCAGTGGCTGTGATGCACCTATCAGAGTACAAATGTGGGTAAATGTTAGATAGAAAGCACTTAGGAAAAAGTGCTAGCTCGAGCAGGTGAATGATGCACATTATACAAAGTCACTCGAGCGCTCAGGCAGAGCAGAAAGATGCTAAGAACCAGTGCAAAAGGTGCAGTGGGAGGAACAAAGTAAGTGGTGCAACAAAGAAACAGCTGGAGGAACATTTAGCAGCTAACAGATTAACTGGCAACAGGTAAGTTCATTAAAACTGTTCTGCAGCCAGCCCTCGTTTAAGTCTTCCTCTATGACACTTAGATGGGAAAGCACCATCGAAGCTGAAAGGCAGATCCAGGTTAGACCAACGTGTGCTCCCATGTAGCCTCAAACAAACACATGAAGCTGTTCAGCAGCACAGCAGCAAACTGCTCTACACAGGTTTGATTTTCAGTCTTAATGCTTCTCTACAGTAAGCTGAGAGAAAACATGTGAGCGTACGTCCTGCTGCTGTCGCATATCAGCAATCAAACACTCGTCAACAACATCTCCAAACGTTCTCTGAGAAACGTCGCTGCCATCAAACACTTTTCTTAAACTGAAACGTTTCACCTGCTTTCTGTGTTGTACTGTGAATAAAATGTGAGTTTATGACAGTTGTTCCAAAACGTTCACGAACTTTTGGAAACTACAGGAAGCAAAGTTAAGCCTGCAACGTGCTGTTCTGGGATAATGTGGTACTACAGTATCTTTAACATGTGATGGGGCCCAATCATTCGAGAACGTGTGTGATGAAAGTTAACTGTAAATGCATGTTTATGCAAAAGGACTTCCACCTCACCTTCCTCTTCTTGCTCCGCCCCTCGGCCTGCAGGGTCCGTGTGCACTGCTCAACACACTGAGAGAAGCTCACACTGCTGTGATCTGAACTGTAGTCCAGCTCCGCCAGCTGAGCCAGAGACAGGATGTAATTGCAGGCTATACGTAGTATCGCCAGCTTGGAGAGCTTCTGCCCGTACGAGTAACACGGCACCTAGAGCACGGTCCGTGGTTGGAGGAAGGAAAAGAGAAGGAAATGATTCTCCTTCAGCCTCTTCTCGTTTATTCAAAGAGAAACATATGGACTTATACTCTATTACTATTGTGAGTACATCACGTATTAGCTCATCACGTGGTACCAAAGAGTCTTTGAAGTTTAAGGAAACCATGATTTCAAACTTCCAAACCTTTTCACCATTAATGGAAGTGAGTAATATCTTCATAAATCTCCATATATGACCTCACAATGCTGAGAGTGGAGCCTCCAGAGGGACAGTGATAAGTAGTGTAGTTAAGGTGTTTACACCGTTACACAGCTACACTGAAACAGCTGCTATCACATGTTGTGATGTAGATTCAGAGATATACATGGATAAGCTTTACTTTACAAATATATGAAGCAGGATATATGGAATCATGTAACTAAAGAAAAAAATCATAATTAAGTCTAAACATGTCTTATATTTGAGCCGCGCTTCGCTTCGTCCACAGTGATTAGTCTTCTCTCAGTGAGCTTCATGAAGCAGCCACCTGACATGGATTCACCTCACAGGTGAGCCTGTCAGGGTTCACCTGTGGAGTTGGGACCATCAGGTTGGTGCACAGCTGACAGCCTGTTTGACTTCATATTATGGTAAGAACCAATCAGAGAAACAACAGCCCATCAAGAGCTATGATGAAACTGATCAGCATCTCTGGGAACAACATCAGACTGTTGGAAACCAACGACCTCATGAAGCTCATGGAGAGAACGCAGAGAGTGAATCAAAGCAAAGGCTGGATATGAGGAAGAATCTGAAATCTAAAACATGTTTGCAGATATTTCACAGCTTTTTGGTTTAATGCATAATTCCACGTGTTCATTCACAGTGTTGATGCCTTCAGTGACAATCTACAATGTAAACAAACAAACAAAAGCTATTAGAGAGAGCTGTGTCCAAACCTTTGACTGGTAGTGTACGATTTGTGGATAAATGTAGATCATAATCAAAGGGAAGTAAGGGTTAGGTGTACAGTTTTATAAATGCTGTAAATCACAGAGCTGATACTACTTAACACCTTTTGCATGATTTATCTGTTAATTCTCTCTGAAAAATTAAGTAAAGTGCATTCTCAATAGTTTCAAACCTTTTTCTCTTTGGCAAAGTGCAAACAAAGGCTGAGGAAAAATTCAGGATGGTGGACAGATAGTCACTCATCTACCCAGGTTTTCAGTCGTGAGACACCTTCATGGACCTTCTGTTCATGTTTCTTTTTAGGGAGATGATGCGTCTCTCAGAAGATGAACCCGGCTGTCAACCAGCCATCAGAAAACATATATTTGTACATAGAGGGACATTATAAAGTGTGAGTCTGACCTGTTTCCTCAGAGCCTCGAATGCAGCACTGATGGTATGGACACGGGTCCTCTCCCTGGCGTTTGCTAGCAGCCTCCTGGTCTGCTGGATGGCTTTGACTTCTGGAAGATGCCCAGATCCATCAGGACTCAACCCAATCCGCTTCCTCAGGGACTCCTGGTGAAACACGGGCCATGGGGTTAGGCCTGGGGTTAGCACACTACCACTGAGCTTACCCTCTAGGATGCATTTCCTACTTACTCTGGTAGCAACCTTTGGATTGTGGACTATCAGACGTTTTTTCCTTTTATTTGATTACTTATCAATCAATTAAATATATATTCAATTATTCCAGGAGTCCTCTTAATCTATAAAAGGTGAGAATTTTTGTGAAATCATAAGTCTGACAATTTAACCCTAAGAACACGATGTGGAGAAGTTAGTCAATGACTTGATTGGCCACATTTCATATGAACAAGTTTCAGTCTATTGGACAATTAATGAGGTAATTTGCTTCAGTTCATTGAGGGTTGCAAACATTGTGCACAGCTCTCCATCGGTCCCACCACAGCATGTCAATTCAGCTGTAGCTCAGGAGGTGGAGCAGGTCATCTACTGATCAACGCTTTGCTGATTCAGTCCAGCCTACATGCCAAATGTCCTTGGGTAAGGTTGTAGTTGGTGCTTCATACATTGTTTCTGTATTTTGGCTTATTTTGTGGTCAGATGAATAAAACCCCGTTTGGCTGTATTTAAATCGTTTTAAACCAGCTAAAGACCAGAGGACTGTTTACTATTTACTGGCAATTAAAACCTTTGAATTTAAAGAGAGTGTACATTCTTTTATGCACGATTATATGTGAAAGTACATATTCACCTTATGCGAAGAGACCTGTGGATCCATATGTTCGTGACACTCGGAGGACTGTGACACTCTGGGGGCAGACTGGCCTGGAGGCGCCTCTAAGGAAAACACCTGGTGACTGGCTGAGTTGCAGGTTGATGTTGAAGGAGGGAATATGGATTGAAGGCCCAGTTTTAGTCTGCTGGACAGAGGCTGGGAGATGGAGGTGGGCCAGTGGGAGATCTCTGGGTTAGAGAATGAGGAGGTGGGCAGCTGGGAAACTTTGGAAGCAGCGACAGGCACATTATTGCCAATTCTCATATCTATGGCACCACCACTCTGAGCTGCAGCCATGTCTTCTTTTAATCCTGACAGAATCCCTGTGGGACTGGCCATCGGCTCTTGTGACATCATCAGGTGCCTCTTGAGTGGAGCCAGCTTGTGGATATTACGCGACTCCATATGGGCGTCATCTACCCAGTCTGCATCGGTCACGTCAACTGTGTAGGTTTTCATCTTGTCGGGCTCGGGGCCATTGAAAAACCGTTTAGGTTCGCGGGACTTCCTCTTGAACTTCTTGTTAGTGCTGGGCACCGAGACCTGCTGCGGGTCTTTGTTATCAGGTCTGTTCCACATGTTACTCAGAGGAAGGGGGTTCTTCATTTTGCAACAGTTAGGGTAACAAACAGATAACGTAAAATCGGATTTGAACACAAAAAACGGTGATTTTGGAAATGTACATTAACTACAGAATCTTAAAAGTTGTCCAGTAAATCATTTCAGTTCTTTCGCTGTAGGAGCGAGCATCAGCTGAGCCGTCACCTCCTGGAAGAATGTGTCTCACTACTGCACAAAAATACTTTTGGTCCCAGTGTTTCATTCAGGAATACACCATTAGCTTATTACTGTGCAACACGTGATTTCATTGCACGGACAACTGCACAATCGTGTGCACTACTTCAGTTTTACACGCAGGTTTTCTGTGGCTCCACTCTGTCTTCATAGCAGTCTCCTGAATAATCCACGTTAGTACACAAAGCTGTGTAACATCTGCTGCTCAGTACAAGCTGTCCCTCTGGATGGAGAAGTGCAGAGCACTTATCCTCTGCTGTAAAGGTTTCTTTCTGTGAATGCAGTCCAGGCCTTCGCCTCAGAATTGGGGTTACAGTGGAACTGTCTGAGCGTGGCTCCAGTCAGTCTGCATAGCAGCACCGTGAATAACCCACACTGATACACACACTGAGCACAGATACGCTGGAGTGCAACTGCTGGACATAAAAATGAGAACAGCACATGAAGAAAGTAGCAGCTCTTCAGGAGCACGATCACACTCGCTACTCCTGCGCTACAAAAACACTTATTTACACTTTGCAAAGCCGCCGGGGAAGCAGACTCTCATCAGAGCTGCAGGATTTAAAGAATAACTTTACATACTCTGCGTAAGTGTCAGCATGGTACCGGACACAGAGTCACACGGTAGTTTCCAAACACCTCAAACTTCCCTGAAGGAGTGTCAGCAGCAGTTGCGGTGATACCCCCGGGATCGATCCATCCTCGGCGAACTTCTGGGCCCTTCTTAAGGAAAGCTCCGGTGAGCTGAGGTTTGAGACTCGGTGCGCTGTAGGCAGAAGCGTCGATCAGGGATTTGCGTTAAAAACTGAACTAGTTCACCGCCTGGACTCGCTCAGTTGTCACCGCACACATCGGCTCTGGTCCTCAGTGTCCTCCTGCTTCACTGCACGCGAATACAACCTCGCGCTCCTCCAGCTCCAGTCGCTGGCGTCTGACTGGCTGGAGCCCCCCTCCCCTCCGCGCGCGTGCACACGCACACACGCACGCGAGGAAGGATTTGCACATTGGTTTGTTGACGTTTTGTTTTTTAACCACAACTTCGCTGTTGTAGCAGGACATCCGCGACGAAACACATCAACGGTGTCATGTGCTGGCATGAGACTCACGAGCTGAGGTGCACGCGCTCACACGACGCTGCGAAACTTACAGTAAAAACAAATCTGCAGACAGTATTTCAGTTACCTGTGACTGAGATGAGACATCTTCCCCTGTGTAACTTGCTCGGTGGCACCACTGAGGGGTAGGGGGAAAAACCGTGGATACCGCAAACCATGACAACCCTAAAAGTAGAAATGGATCAATATTCTACTTAAGCAAGTAGATATTTATTAAGGGTATATGCTGATAACATTATTAGATTTTTTTTTACATTGATTGGTACCAAATACAAAAAAATATGTTAACTTTTTGGAAATGTCATCTATAAAAAGTATTTTTATGGCTTAAACATTTTTATTTGTAACATTAAGTATTGATAAATATTACTTAAATAATTTTTAAACAAAGTATAGCCAACTAAAACAATCTGTCACAGGCAGTGTGCAAAATATGATAGACTCCTTTCCAAAAATGCTGTTTATGTGAGTTATAATGATAATGAATTATTATTACAAAACACATGAAAAAAAATCTGTCCAGGCAAATGGCAGGACTCAAACTCAACGTGCGTTTATTTACAGAACCCTGTATATACAGTAGTGAGAGGAAGGGGGCGCCGGGGGGTCCAGGGAAAGGGAACCAAACTCTTCTGTTCACAGGTCACTCTCACGTCCCAGATCAAACTCCATGCTGACGCTCCTCACAAACACACTCATCACCCAACAAGGGTCCAAGGTGAAGAGCAGGAATCCGACTCAGCCGCCACCTTAAGTGGTGACCGATCAGATGAAGATGATGCAGCAGGTGAGTTGATTGTCAGCAGGTACATAGGAACCCGAGAGAAGTACTGTCCAGGCAGGGAGGAGTGCAGAGAAAAGAGACACACACACAATAACAAGCAGTGACAGGACGCCAGAGAGGACTGCAGGACCAAGAGATTAGAGATGCAATTAGACACATTTTTGGCAAAAGATTTGACTTCTTAAGAAATCAGTGGTGCTGGTTCAGTGTCAGGAGTGGGACAGCTGCCTAAACCAGAGATTAGATCAGTACAGCATGAAGCACGTTGGCACATAAGTGATTTAATACATATATGTATTACATTTCACATTTGTAATTGGTGCAGGCAGGTGCATGTTGGCTAAAATAACAGAAACATTATTTTCTGTTAGAACTGAAGTAAACTAACTAATATTAAGAAAGTCAAGCAGTTTCTCTCATGTGGACTTTGCTATAAGTTTCATTTCCATCTGTCTGTCTTTTTGGAAACATCAGCATCACCTTGGAGCACCTGAAAGAAACCAAACCAGTCTTTGTTGGCAAAAACAAAACAACACTAATGCCATGAAACAAACACGTTTATAAGGACCTTGTGAAGCAAACGTTGATGGTGACATGTTAATACTTTCTGTAAAATAAGTAAATAAAGACTATTTGACTGCTCTACTATTTTTCTAGAGCCCCTGTCAGTCATGGGACCTTAGATTCATCACTTTTCTCCCCCTTAGGGCGCCTCTGAGCAGGGGTGGGCACATGACAAACTGGGAGGGCCAGAGCTGAACTCTTATCTTTGTAGATCCTACAATTATCAGTACAGATGTTGCAATCAGGCAATGAAAATGTGAAATAGGCATAGTGAAAACACGAACATGAGAAACCACGACTAAGGAAAAGCAACAAGCAGAAGAGATTTGTTCGGGTCAAGAAACACGAGGAGACATCAGACCATCTCTGCTTTGGTCTGGTGATGTCACGGTTCTGGGTCATTGTGACCCAGCATTTTGAGTTCTTGTGTTTTGGTAATATTTTATATTATGGTTTTTGTTCTGGGTCCCTGGTTGTGCCCTTGTGTTTATTGTCTTGTTCCCCAGTCAGTCATGTCTCATGTAACTCTGGTTCCTGGACTCTGTGTTCCCTCTGTTCTCTGTCAGTGTTGCATCTCTGAGTTCTGTCAGTTTATTTCCTGTTTTACATTGAAGGTCTTGCTTCATGTTAGTGTATTCTGTTTTACTTCCTTGTCTTGCCCAGTTACTCCCAGCTGTGCTCTCCCTCTGTGTATTTAAGCCTTGTCTCCACCTCTGTTAGTTGCTGGTTTGTCTGCGTGTCTTCCTGCCGTGTGTCTCTCCAGGTTCCACGTCTCAGGTTTTTGTTCCTTGCATTATTATTTTGTAGCTGTTCCCAGTTTAGGTTTTTGTTAGCATAGTTCCCTGCGATGCTTTGATTTGTTTTTTGCCTTTCGTTATTAATAAACTTTCTCACAGCTACGTTGCCATCCGTGCTTGGGTTTGGGTCCACATCCTTCATCTCCTGACGATCTGCCCTGCAGATCGTGACAGATGAGTCCAAATTTGAGCTCTTTGGTTCCACTGTGTCTTTGTGCAGTGCAGAAAAGGTGATGGGATGGTCTCCACATGCATGGTTCCCACCGTGAAGAGTGGAGGTGATGTGAGGGGGCTTTGCTGGTGACACTGTTGAAGATTTATTGAAAACTGGAGGCACACTGAACCAGCATGACTACCACAGCATCCTGCAGCAACATGCATCACATCTGGTTTGCATTTGGTTGGACCATCATTGATTTTTCAACAGGACAATGATCCCAAACACACCTCCAAGCTGTGCATGGGCTGTCTGACCAAGGAGAGCGATGGAGTGCTTTGCCAGATGGTCTGGCCTCCACAGTCACCTGACATAAACCCAATGGAGATGGTTTGGGATGGACCGCAGACTGAAGGCAAAAGGACCAACAAGTGCTCAGCATCTCTGGGAACTCCATCAAGATTATTGGAAAACCATTTCAGGTGACGACCTCATGAAGCTCATGGAGAGAATGAAAGAGTGTGCAAAGCAAGGGGGGGGGGGGGGGGGGGGGCTGTTACGAAGAGTCTTAAATATAAACATGTTTTGAGTCATTTCACACGTTTATGTTTACTGCATAGTTCCACATGTGTTCATTCATAGTTTTGATGCCTTCAGTGAGAATCTACAATGTAAGTAGTCGTGAAAATAAATAAACTATTAAATGAGAAGGTGTGTCCAAACTTGTGACTGGTGGTGTATATGTGTGTGTAACAATTCCCCACTCGCCCTGTGGGTGGTCTCTATTCTTCAAGCTCGGGTCCTCTACCAGAAGCCTGGGAGCTGGAAGGTCCTGCACAGTATCTTTGCTGGTTCTAGGCTCATTTAAACAGATCTCGGGTGTTGTTCCTGGGATGTGCTGGAGCCACTCGCCCAGCTTGGGGGTCACTACACCGACTGCTCCAAATACCACTGTAGCCTTCACCCTCCACACACCAAACTAGTCAACACAGAACCGTATAAGCCCATCTTTCTTCACCACAATAACTGTGGGCTACTCCTGGCACTGTGTTGCTTTTCTTACTCCCATTTTTAACATATCAGACAATTCCTTCTGAACTATTTGTCTCTTATGTTCAGGCAATCCAAAGGACTGTGAACACCCTGTCACTACAGCGTATATTTCAAAATGGTACTCCTGTGAGATTTATATGGCTGGAAAACCACATATGCAAAGTGCTGTTGCAATGCAGCAGTTGCGATGTGCTCTCTGGACCTGTGTGAGATGATCATCACAATGGAGGGAGGCGAGAGTGGTGGAATTTGGCTCTGCAGTAGGTCAAAAACGAAAGAAAACCATTAATCAGCATATGAACATTACCTGATGCTGCTGAAGTGAAGCAGAGCAAAGTTACAGAGGTTTGATTACAGACACAGCTGAGAGTTTTGCAATTCTGCATAATTTTAAAAAGTTTAAATTTGTCCAGTAGCCTATTGAACAGCAGAAATTAGGTTTTCTTTTCGGAAGTAAGTAAAAGTAAAAAAAACAGCGGCCCACAGCACTGCAAACAAAGGTAGACTTGTGCGTAACAAGCAAGCGAATAATGAAGAAAACTGATTTTTAGACGGGAAACTGTTGTTGAAGTACAGAGAGAGAGAGAGAGAGAGAGCTGTGCATGAAGTGTGGTGGAAGCAAAACAGCAAAGTCAGAGTGAATTCATGAGGATGCGTATCAAATGTGAAGCATAGTTTGTTGCTTCTTTTGCTGCTGGTTTGGTGAATTTTGGTTGAAGAGAGATAAAACCTGCAGCTCAGAATCAGCGCAAAAGGGCGTAAACACAAAGCTGGGACCCGCCGAAACATCAGAATCAGCGAGCTGTCGGCTTTCAGCCCCGACCATGTCCGTGCCGTCGGGTTGGACATCTCACTGATTCTGATGCGTCGGCGTGTCCGCGCTTTGTGTTTACGTCTTTGTGCAGAATCCGTGTTTCTGCTCTCATTTTGGTTTTCAAATGGTTGTTGAAATTTTGTGAGGTTTAACCTGAGATTCTGGCTTTTCGTGCAAAATAAATTTATAATAAAAAAAGCGATTCAGTTATTCATCCCTCCTAAGCCAGGGGAGGAGCTGGACGTGTGGCCAGTCAGCATGCTGCTTCTGCCCGGCAGCCGTGTCTGTTGCTGCCACAAAAAACGGATATAAGAAATAAGGCAGGAAAGTAATTAACCCGCTGATGAAAATGGATTGTAAAATATTCAGTTGTGTGTCACTGCACGTTTTAAGCTTATGAGCGGAATAGCAATCCAGCGGTTAACACAACTAAGCTTCCCGGGAGCAGCAACAGCTGCACTCGCCGCAGGTTCGTCAGGTTTGGCTGGTTCGTCAGAGGCTGGGAGGAGGCGAAGCTGAAGGTGTGGGAAACCTTCCCAGATCATTGCTCCAACTTTGGTTCTGATGGTCCGGGGAACAGTCACTTATTTTTTATTTTATTTTTATTGATAATAATAATGATGATCTTACAGATTTTTCAAAAAATATTTCTATCTTTAAAAAGTCATGTTTGATACTCCGAAACAAACACGCGTCTTTTAAAATTCAATTTCTTCCGAAAATGTCTGAAAATGTGGCGAATCTGAAACTTAAAACATGGAGCTTGTTATGACAGGTTGTACCGTTAACAAACAGCAGACAACGTGAAAACCGTTTAATCTGGAACACCGGAAGTTCCGACTGTTTTTTTTCCTTTAAACTGCGACCATTCCTCCCAGTAGCTTGACGAAGTCACTACATTTGGCTTCCTTAGCTCTCGACTGGCCGTGCGAGCAAACCCAGAGATATACGTTCGGGTACAGACTGAGGTAGTGCTGTTGTTTCTATCTGTATCAAACGCAGCCTGTCTGTGTTAGCAGTGTCTGAAACTCGCTAATGAATGCCTAAGGCGAAGTTTGCTAACTTACAGCTAGCAGCAAGTTGAAAAGCGTGGCGGTGTCCGTCGTTCAGCTGGTCTCTGCGTTATATTGTCAGCGTGTTGTTATTACAGTTATTACCTACAACGAGCAGCGGAAGACAATATAGCGTTTTATGCTGTAACAAAGGTGATGATTATGCATGGAAATGGAAATTACGAGTCAGCCCGTCATTGTACCGTACATCACTGACAGTTTTGTTCTGATTTGACTGTCTGTCATAAAACTAAAGCGCCGTTGTGATCCGAGTGTGTGGAGGAAGTATTTTCTCTGAAGGCTCGCTGTTAGAAATGTGCACTAATCAAGCTTTAGGTCAAGTCAGCCGCCAGTCCTCCCTGACGACCTCTGCTCATGTCAGTGTTGTCAAATCTCGCGAGAGGAGCTAGAGTTGAGAAGTCACATGAAATATACATTTGTTTATGTTCTTATATCTGCTCAGTTTCAAATGGCAATACAACCAACCGGGGGAAATATCACCTTATGAAGAGAAATGTGATACGTTTCATCAGAGTAGTGTAATGGGAGGTCTGCATCATCCTTCAGATTACTTGGCAGCTCTGTTCTGTCACATCTTAAATGTACTCTGTTGGACTGAGATCTGGGCCCTACTGCAGGAAGGTGGCTAAAAATGAGTCTGTTAACTGTGAGGTGGTGACTGACAGACTATGTGAACGTAACATGCTCGCTGGCAGATTTTCTTCCTGACTTATCCCTTCCTGCTGCACCTGAACCAGCTCTCTGACACTCTTTCTTCATTAACACAACTGCTTTTACAACAATTCACTCATCAATATACATGTACAGAGACTTTTTAAGAATAAAATGTTTTGTCTCCATCTTTCTAACCCTGCCTCAGTAGATGATAATGCTTATGTCAGCCTGTCAGCCAGTTTTCCTGCAGTCATCATTCATGCTGTAATCAGTCACACTGATTGAGAAAAGGTCTGTCACATTAGGGAACTGGCACATGTTTGAGTGACGACTAGGCTGAAGTTATTTTAAACTTAAGTGGGATGAAATGTGTTTCAGAGCGAGTTGTTAAATGCAGGATGCTCAACTGTCTATGTTGAATTTGTTCACAAGTTAACATTCAGCCATTAAATGCTGGCAGAGTCTGAACCTCAATGTATTTTCCACTGAAAATATCCTAAATCAGTCACACACGGGCCAAAGTCTTGATTTTTCAAAAAGTATTATTAACAATATAATAACCTGAATTAAAAGGTTTGAGCAGACATGGTTAGTTGTCTGTATATTCAAGGAGAAATTAAAATAGGAATAAAAAACAGAATTAGGAGTGTTGGCAAAGCAGCTATATAAGTGTTCAGTGTTCCAGTGTTATTAGACCCAACGTTCGATAATGGTCAGCTAATGGAGTTAACAACTTTTTCACCCTTTAGCATCATGTTGGCCAAACAGAAACATGTCTATTACGATGCTAAATCACTAAAGCTTATTTACTTGCTAATGCTAGCTTTTTTCCATACCAAGCACCAGTCATAACTGATCTCAGGACAGTGAAAGCCGACCCATTGGCAGCTTGTCTCGCAGGTTGCTCTCCCATCAGTTTACTGTCATAGACCAGTGGTTTATCCATAATGTACATGTACAAACCACCAGAACAACACTGCTGGCCTCTGAGCTTACTGCACTCCAGCCGTTATCACTGTGAGGAAGACACGCTTTTAAAACAGATGCAAACTACTGTTTCCTGTGAGATTTGAAATTTCCTTTGTCTTCATGTATCCTCATTTTTACATTGGACATTCAAGCACTTCCTGCCTTGCTTGTCCTGACCGAACACGGCTGACTCAAAGGGAATCGTGTTCGTACAGCGACTCGTTTAACCTTTTTTGGGGGAGGTATATTGCTCAGTTGTCAAACAAAGATGTATTAGCATCTGACTTTTTTTTGCTATTTTCTGTTCTTAACAATCCTACAGGAAGTAAGCACTTTCAGAATAAAGCATGTCCTTCTCTTTGTAGATGCCAGGGGCTGGTCCATGGGTGTGAGCCGACTGGATGTATTCTACCGAAGGCTGCTCCTCACCAAACTCTTCATTGGGGGATGGGGGAAGCCTGAAGACCTCAAGAGGTATGAAGCATCTTGTCATGGCCCTTTCACATAGGACTGGGCATGCACTGCGCTCTGAAACCCAATGTTTTCTATATGTGCACCAAACAATAACGGTTTCCCGCCTGCGTTTAGCAAAGTGCAGCGCAAGTGTCCTGTCGGCGAGTACTACAGTTGTGCTAAATTCAACCACACAGTGAAGCCAACCACAGAAGAAAAGTTGATTCTTTGTGATATCAGAATCAGAAAGGGTTTTATTGCCAAATGTTGAGCAGGTTTACAACATTAGGAAATTGCTGCGGTACGTAGTGCAAACATACTGTCAAATAACGCTTAAATAAACATTAAAATTAAAAGTGCTAAGTAGATAGATATATACACGAGTGCAGGTGGTGATCAGTGCCAAACATGGAATGATGCAGTGAACACAGCGTAGGGTCATGTGTTAGTGGTGCCAACAGTCATATGGTTATTGTTCATGAGTCCAACAGCAGAGGGGAAGAAACTGTTCTTATGGCGAGAGGTGCTGGTGCGAATGGACCGGAGCCTCCTGCCTGAGGGGAGGAATTGTAGATGCCCACTTTACTCTACAGGGTGGCCATTTATATGGATACACCGTAATAACATGGGAATGGTTGGTGATATTAAAGTCCTGTTTGTGGCACATTAGTATATGTGAGGGGGCAAACTCCTCAAGATGGGCGGTGACCATGGTGGCCATTTAGAAGTCGGCCATCTTGGATACAACTTTTGTTTTTTCAATAGGAAGAGGGTCATGTGACACATCAAACTTATTGGTAATGTCACAAGAAAAACAATGGTGTGCTTGGTTTCAACGTAACTTTATTCTTTCATGAGTTATTTACAAGTTTCTGACCACTTATAAAATGTGTTCAATGTGCTGCCCATTGTGTTGGATTGTCAATGCAACCCTCTTCTCCCACTCTTCACACACTGATAGCAACACCGCAGGAGAAATGCCAGCACAGGTATCCAGTATCCGTAGTTTCAGGTGCTGCACATCTCGTATCTTCACACCATAGACAATTGCCTTCAGAAGATCCCAAAGATAAAAGTGTAAGGGGGTCAGATTGGGAGACCTTGGGGGCCATTCAACTGGCCCATGACGACCAATCCACTTTCCAGGAAACTGTTCATCTAGGAATGCTCGGACCTGGCATCCATAATGTGGTGGTGCACCATCTTGCTGGAAAACTCAGGGAACGTGCCAGCTTCAGTGCATAAAGAGGAAAACACATCATCATGTAGCAATTTCAGATATCCAGTGGCCTTGAGGTTTCCATTGATGAAGAATGGACCCACTATCGTTGTGCCCCATATACCACACCAAACCATCACTTTTGTTGTTCCAACAGTCTTGGAGGGATCCATCCAATGTGGGTTAGTGTCAGACCAATAGCGGTGGTTTTGTTTGTTAACTTCACCATTCACATAAAAGTTTGCCTCATCACTGAACAAAATCTTCTGCGTGAACTGAGGGTCCTGTTCCAGTTTTTGTTTTGCCCATTCTGCAAATTCTGTGCTGATCTGGGTCATCCTCGCTGAGATGCTGCAGTAGCTGGAGTTTGTAAGGGTGCCATTTGTGAGTAGCTAATATCCGCCGAAGGGATGTTCGACTAATGCCACTCTCCAGTGACATGCGGCGAGTGCTACGCTGTGGGCTCTTGCTGAATGAAGCTAGGACAGCCACTGATGTTTCTTCATTAGTGACAGTTTTCTTGCGTCCACATTTTGGCAAATCCAACACTGAACCAGTTTCACGAAACTTAGCAAGCAGTTTGCTAACTGTAGCATGGGAGATGGGTGGTCTCGTAGGGTGTCTTGCATTGAAATCTGCTGCAATGACCCGGTTACTGCGTTCACCAGATATCAACACGATTTCGATCCGCTGCTCACGTGTTAACCTCTTCGACATGTCAATGGCTGTGAACAAAGAGAAACTTGTAAATAACTCATGAAAGAATAAAGTTAGGTTGAAACCAAGCACACCATTGTTTTTCTTGTGACATTACCAATAAGTTTGATGTGTCACATGACCCTCTTCCTATTGAAAAAACAAAAGTTGTATCCAACATGGCCGACTTCTAAATGGTCACCATGGTCACCGCCCATCTTGAGGAGTTTGCCCCCTCACATATACTAATGTGCCACAAACAGGACTTTAATACCACCAACCATTCCCATGTTATTACGCTGTATCCATAGAAACGGCCCACCCTGTAGTTCTGATTTCTCCGACTTTTCTGATTTAGTACTCAGGTCAGATGAAATCATTCTTTAAAGTTACAGTAATGGATTACACAGCATTTGGGAATACATTAGATGAAAGTATGTTTTGAAAAGTGTTATAACTAAATTTAAGGACATAATTCCTCCTCTGTTATGCTCTTCAGTACTGTGCACCACACAGTACCCAAACCCTACTCCCACATAGGTTGATCATCTCGTTAATAGACTTACATCCTCACTGTGTACGACTCTGGATATGCTGACCCAAAAACAAAACCTCAAATCACAAGTACTTGACTCTCTTATATCTTAAACACACATTGTAAAGCAGCTGACTGATAAGCTTGAGAAGAAATGGTGTCTTAGTAATTTAGAAGATCTTCATTCAGCCTGGAAAAAGAGTTTGTTGCTGTACAAACAGCCCTCTGCACAACTAGGGCATTTTCCTGCTCATCACGTATTGAAGAACAACCCTGAGTTTCTCTGCAGTACTGTAGCTGATGACCAGTTAACTGCTTTACAGACACACAGCTGCTCTTTCAAGAATTTTGGAAATTAAAAGGAAGGATTGGCCTATAATTAGCTAAGAGAGCTGGGAGGAGTAATGCACAGTTTAATTACTACCACCTTAAAAGTTTGTAGCCCATCAGTGGCAGAGACTGATCATATTTAAGACTGAAGCATTAATTAATGGTAGTACTTATTTGGGCAGCTTTGAAGGAATTGAATCTAATAGACTTGATGGTTTGGAGGAAGTGATAGTTGAAGTTAACTCTGGATCAGTCAGTGTCAGTCTTATGTAAGGCAGCTGGGGTTGGTTCTTCAGTCAGTGATGAACAGGAAGGTGTCTTAGCTTTTTTTTTTTATAATTGTTGGTTTATCATTATTTTATATTCTAGGCTAAATGATCTTCTAAATTAGTGAGACCCCCCAAGAGGGTCATGAACCCCCTCTTGAGCCTCTACCTAATCACACGAGCCAAGGCATGAAAACGGGTGTGGGTCACAATTAGGGCTGCCACGATTAGTCGACTAGTCACGATTACGTCGACTATCAAAATCGTCGACGACTGATTTAATAGTCGACGCGTCGTTTGAAGCTTTGTAAGATCACAAAAGACGCAGGAATAAGTAGTAGGATTTAAGAGTGTAATAACGGACTGAAACAGAAGATGGCAGCACTGCATGTACAAGGATGCCAGCTGCCGTTAAACCCCGAAGAAGAAGAAGCTGTGTCCCAGAATTCATAGCGCAGCCCAGCTCAGTTTCCAGCAATGGCGGCAGCTAGTTAGTTTTAATATTACTCTTATTATTCTTTCTGGGTCACAAAATAAACGTTTAACATGTTTTCAGGCGAGAATGTAGCTGTGTAAACCTCAAATATCTGCTCAGTTTATCAAGACACCACATATTTTCAAAAGCGCTCCGACGTTTTCGGAAACGTCTGTTAGCCACTAGCTCGATAGCTAGCCGTGGGCTAGGCTCACTAGAGCCTTGAGAACACCGGACTCCCGGCAAAACGTCTTCAAACCCACCGCCGTCTTTCGCTACTCAGGTTGAACATGTAATATAAGTCACTGAGATAACTTAAAAATGTTATTGTTTGGCTTTTTTTAGTATTTTATTTGTTCCTGAGTAAATCGGTTTGGCTGAGATTAAAGTTATAGTTTTTACACAGCTGAATAAACATCAAGCAGACAGCTGATTATCAGAAGTGTGAGATGCTCGAGAATTTACTCCGGTGTCCTGTTATATTTTAGATATCAATAAACTATCATCTTGGTAGTACTTCATCAGGTGGTAACCTCCAGCTTACAGTGGAGCAGGTCGTGGATGAGATCAGCACCTCCTCAGCTGCAAACTGATGCGTCTGTTTGTTTTGTAGAATCTTTGAGTTTCGAAAGTTAATTGGAGACAGAGAGAAGTGCAAGTCTCTGGTTCCTAACGACTATCCCGTTTATATAAACAAGGTACATCATTTATTTCCTCTTTTCCTTCTTGTGCTGTTTTGTTTTTGTATTATTAGTTATTATTTGTGTTTGTGTGCAGACAGAGGAGCTTGCTGACTGTCATGTACAAGAGGGCTTCTTTATCTCTCCTCTGGAGCATTTGGTTCCTGGGATCCTGCCACAAGAGGCTATAAAGGCCAGGTACAAGAGGTGCTATTGTTTGCCACTGCGATGAAAGAGAGACAGAGAATAGACAAGATTTTTACAAACCAGTCCAGCTTCATCTGTTTCATTCAATGATCCACTTTTGCTCTTCTCATTCTGCGTCGCCACCATGTGCGTATGTAAACAAAGACACTGTGCATGCGCGTTTTACCCATATTCTATCGTGATATTTGATTTTCCTATCGTTGCCCAACATTACACTGGTATTACTGTGAACGGTATGATATGGCCCAGCCCTAATTAAAGATATAGTTTAATGTGCCATGTTCTGCTGTCCATCTGAGGTTGTATTTGCTGAATCTGGAGCTAGCCACATGCATCGTTAGGGCTGAAATGTGTTTGTGTTTGTGTTGAAAATGTTTGGATTTACTTATGCTGTGGGAATGCTGCCTGTAGACCTGCGGGTTTCATCGTTTGTGTTGTTTCAGGTTCCAGTTCATAGTTCCTAAGAGATGGCAGAAGAACAGACCAGTATGTATCCACTTAGCTGGGACTGGAGACCATGTAAGACTCTTACCTTTATTTTATATGAATGTGCTCCCAGGCATCCGCCACAGAACTCATAATGCTGAAACAAATACTTATAATACCAAACCAAAAAAATGTCTTTGCCACAGCAGCTTTTTCTTTATCAGGTAGAAAAACAGTTGTAGTTGTAACTTCTTTACACTGACAGAAGTGGAGTTTGACTGGTCCAGACCATTTAAGATCAAAGTGGGCCGTATGTTGACACCCCTGGAGTAAAGGCCACTGACAATTTTGTTTTCCTTTGAAATAACAACGAGCAGTGTTCACGTCCCTCCCACAATCATGTAAAAACACATGGATATAAAGAAATAGCTTTTTATCACCAAGTATATCATCCATTATCAGGCTACAGGACAGAGTCCCAAACACAGAGTAACCTGTAATGTTTCAATGTGCTCTGATGTTCAGCAGCTGTCAGAGTGCACCGAGCAGTGAAAGAAATAATTCATATGACGTGAGCTCGTGATCATCAAATCACAAAATCAATATTATAACAGACGAGCTGAAATGACCCGTCGCAGTCAAGACCCCAAATCAACTCAAGTCCTCTGACTTATGAAGAAGAGTGTAGTATGTTTAGTGCTGTTGTTCATTTGAGGTCATATTTACATAATTATAGAAGCTATTGGGGCCAGATGATTCCTCAGACCTAAAACTCGTGCTGTGTTTTTGACATTACTGCAAGAAATCCTCAGAAGTTGAACAGCAGACTTGGTTCAAGGTCCAGATTTACTGTGGAAGCAGAGAAACGCGTCAGACGAGAAGATTTAATAAATAAATGGTGTCAAAGTGTGTGGTTAACCCTGGAAACTGAGTCCAACAATCTGTAGGATCCAGGAGATGTCACTGTGATGATGACCTTGGGAATGCTGTTTCTATCCTTGTGTTTCTGTAACCTGCAGTTCTTCTGGCGTCGGCGGACCCTGATGGCTCGGCCCATGATCAAAGAGGCAGGGATGGCTTCATTACTTCTGGAGAACCCTTATTATATCCTTCTGTTGTCTTTAACAACATCGTTTGTTGGTAACTTTCTTTCACAGTAACTCACGTGTACAAACCAGTATGATGGGCTGTCGCTGCTGCTGAAACAAGCACATGACAAGTTTCTGTAATAACCTGTTTGTAAACAGAGTGTGCACTACGAGCCACATTCACCTGTTCAGTCACATGTTCATCGAGCACTTCTGTTACAGACACGTCCACACTTGGATGCATCGATTCACGATCCTGCCCGAGGACACTTGTAGATCAGAGGAGCTGGGCATCGATCCAGTGGACATGATTAGAAGACAGCTGTGTCTTATTGTTGTTTTTATTTAATGTCTACCACGAACGTTCCTTGACTGATGCTTCACATGGTTATCGAAAACCCAGAGACCAACTGTAAGTTGACTTGATTGATTAAACCAGTTTGGTTGTTGGTTTGGATAATTTAGTTGATTTAAAAAAAAAGTGATTTTTAACTTTGTGACACAACAAAGATTCTCATTTAGTTTTCATGTTTGCAACAAGAAGGAGAAAAAAGGCAGAAACGTCTTCGATGTTTCCAAATCAGATTCATGGGCTGATTCAAACACCTGTTGGCTTTATTTACATTTTAAATGCACCACTAAGGCTGTCGCTTTCAAGCATTGTTTGTTTCTGAACTGATTCATTTGACAAAGCGAGACTGTGTGAGTCACACTGAGCTGTTGGGTGTCGTTATAAAAACAGACTTCACGGCTCGATTTTTCTCAAAGTTCAAATGAATGTATTGTAAATTGAATATAGATATCATTTGAGTGTTTTAGACGATCCAGTCTAAAAAATGTGTCGGACCTGTTTGTGATGGGCGGGGCTTTGATCCTGGAATCAACAGTCCTGCTCCGCTGGCTGGAGAGAGAAGGATACTGGCCCCTGGGAATGACGGGCATCTCTATGGGAGGATATGTAAGTCAAAGAGACGTATTCAACAAACAGTTAATGTTTCAAATAACAATTTACCACTAAATGTTTAGTTGTCATCTTGTTATACGACAGAGCAGCATCTTATTCCAACTTTGTTTTATTGATTTCAACCACGACATACAAAGTTAGCAACAGCAAACCCCCATCCCGAATTCTCCCCCTACCAGGTCCACACGAGACAAGACGCCGCAGAGATCCAGTCTCAGGACCCACACACATAACAAGCATAACAAAAAGGACCAAACTAAACAAAAGGAAATAAATAAATAGATAAATAAAGTAAAAATAAGATCAAATAAAAAAACACCAAACTTATAACGTAGCCTCGCTCAGCTCACTTCAGTCTCAGGAAGTAAAGTGATGGTGTCCACCAGCAAGAGAAATGATTTCCAGGTTTTGTTACATTTCCTAATAGAACCTTTGAGAGACAATCTAAGTTTTTCTAAGTTTAAGTTAAAGAGTACGTCCCTCACCCAGTGGGCTCATGTTGGGGGGTGGGGAAGCTTCCACTTCAACAGAACAAGCCTCCGAGTCCGTAAAGTGGGACAGAGCAGCATCCTGGTTTCATTTGGGGAAAGAAACTTGCAGCCCGGTGTTATCTCTCTAAAGTGTGTCACTTGTGTGTCTTTGTATCCAGATGGCGTCCCTGGCAGTGACCAACTGGCCCAAACCCATCCCTCTAATTCCCTGTTTGTCCTGGTCCACAGCCTCCAGTGTGTTCACCACGGTAACGAGCAGTTCTACCTGCTGCACATCTACAAGGACACGTTCACTTATTATTGCTGTCATACTGTTTCTGCAAAGCTGATGTTACTGATCCAATACTTGTGTTAAATTCATGCTTCAGAGTCTGAATGCAGCTGAAACTGTGTCAAATTGTTTCAGTTTATCAAAATCAGATAAGACTGATAATACTGGTTGATCTGACATTTATTGATCTTTCACGAGTTTATTTGTGGTTGAGCAGGAGGAACAGTTAATGACTGAGAAGTGTGTGTGTGTGTGTGTGTGTGCGTGTGTGTGTGTGTGTGTGTGTGTGTGTGCGTGTGTGTACGTGTGTGTACGTGTGTGTGTGTGTGTGTGTGTGTGTGTAGGGTGTGCTGAGTAAAGCAGTGAACTGGACACAGCTGGAGAAGCAATACGCAATTAATTCCAGGTATGAAGAGGAGATCATCAAGCTGCTGGAGTACTGTGGGGTAAGTGTTCCTGCACTTTCACAGGAGTATAGAATATTACTCAGATTACTTTCACAACTGCATGAGTACAACTGACTGGAAAAAGTATCCGTGTATTCCTTCATCGCTCCCTCTGCACACACTGACACGCTGGTAAAATGTTTTTTGCAAAGATTGAATTTTTCTTTATTTACTAAAAGAAGAAGTTAAGTGTGAAACTGCTGGTTGTGTTTGTGGTGTTTGGTCTTGTGTCACACGTGTAACACATACATGACTACACTACATCTTTTTGTGCGTGTCCACTGCTGGTAGGCTGATTCCTTTAAGATGGGTCCCAAACTTGGAACGAATGTGGACGAGCATTTCCACGAGCTGTCTAAAGACCACAAACTGTCAGTGAGCCGGTGCACCAGAGTGGACGGAGGAAGTGACTGTGGGGGGGCCACAGGCGGAGCAGAGCATCTGTTGTCGCTGGGGAACAGTGTTGGAGCGAGCTTCGAAACTCTGCCGACGTGAGTGTTCGATAACTAAACCTGCTGATGTGTTGGAATTTTATAACATTTGCATTTTGTCCAGTTATTAGTCGACGTTGCTTCTTTTTCTTTTTTAAATGACTCATCCAGCTCAGTCACAGGAGGCTCCAGGCTGACAGAGGCGTGACTGAGTGTGGTACCTTAGCATTGCCTCTGTCCCGCACAGGTGGGCGTGGCTTTGCATATTGTTTTCCTCAGTAATGTTTATATGAACTGAACTGCAGCCGAACAATTTGTACTTTTTTCAGGCGTTTACTCACATTTCCACACAGATTGGTAAACAATGACAGGTGTGTAATCACACATTAATGCTGCATTGTTAGAGTCCAGGTGTTTCCATGTTTGGCCTTTTAAGAGCTGCTACTGATTTGAAAGAACGATGCTGTTGAACATCTGGTTGAGCATCTGTTGCATGTTTCAAACAGTGCACAGTAATATGCAATTTTCCATCAGTATAAACCTTTATGGTTACAGTATCAACAAACATGGACGTCCAGTATCGTGCAAAAGTCTTGAGCCATTTCACATTTTCCTGTTTTGCAGGAAAATGTGAAAAAGGGGCAGAAATGTGAAATGCATTAACTTAATAGTATACAGTGCACTGTAGCAGTGGTCTCCAACCTTTTTTGCGCCACGGACCGGTTTATGCCCGACAATATTTTCACGGACCGGCCTTTAAGGTGTCGTGGATAAATACAACAAAATAAAACTAGTACTGGTACCGAAAAAAAGAAGATTTATTCATAACACACGTGAAAAGACCCAGGAAAACCGAGTAAACGATAAAAACGATAACAAAATAACGCTGAAAACCGATAAAAACCCTGAAAACTATACATTTCACACCTGAGCCTCAACTCTCGTGGCCCGGTACCAAACGACTCACGGACTGGTACCAAACGACTCACGGACTGGTACCGGTCCGAGGCCCAGGGGTTGGGGACCGCTGCACTATAGTAAACAGTGGGGAAAATAATAACTTGATCAAGTGTGACAAGCTTCTGCAGGCAGCTTTCACAGCCACAAACATTTGACCGAAGGATGCAATGAAGTGATATCGATAATGGAATAAGAATAAGCAAGTCTTATCCCCAGTGAGAATGTTTCATTATTAAGGGACATAAAACCGTTTTTACGTGGTCATTTTTTCTGTCTCCTTAGAGCTCTTGGTGGATATAACACACACGGGAGAAGGACGGATGCTGCCGAACGTTGTCGTCCGTCTTTACACAAAGAATCTATAAGTTTCATGAAGGGAGTGATGGATGAGTGTACACACATGGCCAACTTCTCTGGTGAGTGCTGCAGTGAATGATTACACCTCTGCTTAAAGAAGAAGAAGAAGAACACTTGATTAATCCCTGTGGTCAGAGTTGCTCCCAGACATGAAGAACAGTAACTGGATAAAACAACATGTTACAAAGTTACAAATATATACACAAGTAGCTCAATTCTACATGTGCCAGTATACAACACAAATGTATATGGTTGTTGTCAGCAGCACATCACAGCCGTCAGAAATGGTTTTGACCAATAAGGTTGCAGGTGGTGTCGCGTGTCCATCGGCGATCGTTAGAGTTGGCGTGCGATGCGAGCGTTGGCTGCTGACGTTTGATGAATTGAAGGTCGCGCTGCTGACAAAGTCGTGATGGTCATACTGGTTTGTTTGTTGCCATTAAAGTGTGGATACTGGAGCGTGGCACAATGAGTGAGACAACTGACGCCAGAACAGAGAGATGGACAACGACACCACGAAGGCGTTGGCTTGTTTGAAACCATACAGAAGGAATATCAGCCAAGTGTGAAAAGAATTAAGAGACTCGCAACAAGCTCATGAAAAACGATGTTCACCTCAGATTAGAGAAACTTTTTGGCACCTGTGGAGCCTTTGTTTAATCTGGTTTTACACATGAAGTGTCAGTTTTCTGCTCATTGCTAACATAGAGACTTGTCCCACCTGTGTCCTCGTTCCTTGGGCCGTATGTAGACGGTTCCTTACGAGCTCTTTTGTCTCTGTTACTTGAACACAATCTCCAGCGTGATTATTTTTACTTTTAATATTGTGTTCAAAGGATTTATTGAATGTTTGATACTGAAACACCATCAAAAGGCGTAGAAGATCAATCCTGCTGCTGAATGAACAACACAGGGATTGTAATAATTCTCCAGGATTATCATTGTGAAGCTAGAACACTATGAGGGAAACAGGATGACCTTCGACCTGGCTTATACAAGAAGGTGTGAGGTGAGAGGAGGCACAGGTCATCCTCCACCTGGCCTTTAATCAGACTGCAGACGACCCAGCTGATCTTCAGTCATGTTTAACAGTGGTTCCTGCTGCGTCTACCACCCTCTTCTGGCAGATAAGATTTGCATGTGTTTTGCACAAAAGTGAAAGAATGTTGTGTAGATGTCCCTGTGTTTCCCTCTCTGCTGCAGTTCCTGTAGATACCGGTCTCATCGTTGTCGTCCAGGCCAAAGAGGATGCATATGTGCCCCGAACAGGAGTCCTGAGTCTGCAGGAGATCTGGCCAGGCTGTGAAGTCAGATATCTGAGAGGAGGACACATCAGTGCATACCTATTCAAACAGAATATATTCAGGTAAAGTTAGAGTGTTGAAAATGATCAAAAAGGTGTTTTTTAAGTTTCTCATTTATGCCTAATTAAACTATACTCACACAAAAACATGCAAAATCTGAGAATACTTCACTGGCAACACACAATCCATATTTATCTGCTCTGTTCTATAAGCTCTAGTTTTGAAACGTTGCTGTTTTATAGCAGAAAGTTGACATTAGTAACAATACAATGAGCGTTATGGACCAGACCAGATGTCAATACCTGAATGATATCTCCACTGCACCAAATATGACGTCAAAGAAAAATCTAGAAATTGTTCAGAGGAGCCAAAGTTGTTTGTAGAAGTGTCACAGCTGCACTTCCTGATTCAGGCGTGGTACATGTAGACAGATAACTCTGGCTGTGGATGGTTAATCTGATGTTAGAGTTGGGCCACCCTCACAGTATTTCACACATTTCATCATTTTTATGTACATGAGTTGTTTGTCATGGACACCTTTGCTATGTTAACGTTACCTGTTTCACTTCCAGACAGGCCATATATGATGCCTTTGACAGATTCTGCGTGAAGTATCCCAACCTGCACTAGCCACTGGAGGCCAGACTGGACGTTTGCCTTCACGACTCTCAGTGTGGCAGCTGAGATCTTTTGTTGTGAGGCACGTGTGACATTTACAGGGTAGCCTCAGAGAAGGTGGAGCTGAGCACGACTCTTCCTGTTTGTATAAGGGTGTGTGATCTAGGTGTGCGACAAACCTCACCGTGCAGAACTGAAACTGTAGCAGTTTAAAATGTTGTTATGTGTTGTGAAAGAAACATCCAGGTCTCCAGTTTCAGTTTGATAACTGCTGGTGATCATTAATAGCACTGTGTGTTTCCCAGTTGTTATTGCTCCTGTATCACCAGGCTGCAAGTGTCCTGCTGTATTCCACTTCTCTTCCTTATCTGACACAACCTTGGATGTGATACTCGAGCCGAGCCATTCCATATAAAATCACAGAGGTTCCTCAGAGCTGGCCAGTTTATGTTGGACTGACTTTAGCATATTTGATAAAACCATTAAAGATTCTTACTGAAAATTGTTACGGTTGTACAGCTCCCTGAAATTCTTAGGAGCTGGTTGAAATCTGGCGCTTTTTTTATTTTGATGCTCACGATGATCACATGAACTTTTCTGGGCTGAAAGAAACATTGAGTACGAGATGTGGGAACACCGCTCGATCGCTTTTCCCTGGAATGTTGTCCTGATGTCACATGAATCAAATTTAAAGGAGGCTGAAGTAAATGTTCAATCACAACAAAGTTTGATGGTAACCCAACAGAATGTAATGAAAGTCGGTGCTTTGTTCTGTGTCCACTGTGCTGGTGGACTTTGAGGTTAACTGGCTTCACTGTGTTTGCTGTGCTGCTCACACATGTAACGTGGAAACAAATAAATCTCCTTTCTGACAATTTCAGCACATTTCTTCTTCTCTTAGCTGCTCCTGTCGATATATTTCAGCCTGTATTTTGTAAGAACTATAACAGTGTGGACAACAGCAGGACCGTATGATTGTCTGTTATTAATATTATTGAGTCCACCTCTGAACTCTGTGGGAAAAACGTAAGTTGGAAGAACATTGTTATTCAATATTTAACCACAGTGCATGCATTATGATAGAAATGGACGATGAGCAGGACACTGAGTGCTCCTTAGAGGCTGAAACTCGATGATGTCTCAGACAAATCTGTGGAAACAAAGATCGCCATCATTCACTTTGAAATCTGCACATTTTTTAAACATTTCCTCCGATTTCAATGTCTGAAAAAGGACTAAAAGTGGGTGGAGGGACCATTTTAAAAACATATAAAAGTATTTAAAGCAGAAATTTCACATTGTTATAAATATAAACATTTTCTATCGTATAATTTTCCTACCATGTTGGAGCAGGAGGGTTGGTGACCCATCATCCTGTGTTTGGACCTACGACATCAGAGCATCTGCGTTAAAATAGTGATGTCGCTCTATAATGACTGACTTTGAGGAAGATCATTGAGTTTAGTGAAAGAAATGTTACTTCTAATTGTAATTATGAACTATGTGCAGATATTCTTGATGCCATTACAACTGCTGAGCAGTACAGACGATGTTTAAATCGCCACACCTCACTGGAAGTGTTTTATTTGTATTGTTTTCTTTTAAGTGCTTCACATGTTAACTGTGTTGTGTGTCATACATGACTTCTGTTGTTTTGTTTCTTAGATTTCTCATTTCTACAGCTGTGAAGCCTGGATCAGCATTAAAGGATTTGTTCAGCCTGCTTGAGCTGCTGATTTTTGCTTGGCAATAATAATCTTATGGCGGTCACTGATAACGCCCGATCGCTGTGTGTGCAGTTTCTTTCTCACTGGTCATCACTGGAGTGAACTCACTACTTAAGGGCATGGATGGGTGTTTATGTGTATCATAGATTTCAGTTATAAACCACAGACTTTATAATGAAGCAGCTTCTCTGGTTGAATCCTGAGATATCAGATTTCTCCAGAGAGCCGCTGTCTTACAGCCTCCGACTACCTACGTGGTCTCCGTTAGGGGGGGCAGAAGAGGCCCCAGCCCTCCATGCACCAACAATCTGC
The DNA here is from genome assembly GCF_963576455.1 of Neolamprologus multifasciatus. Lineage (NCBI taxonomy): Eukaryota > Metazoa > Chordata > Actinopteri > Cichliformes > Cichlidae > Neolamprologus > Neolamprologus multifasciatus. The sequence goes on along the minus strand of NC_140440.1, from coordinate 14,028,311 downwards.
AACAGCTGATCCCGGGAAACACAGACGTTCCCAGATTAGCTGAGAGACAGAATCTGTCCACTGTGATCTTAGTGATGTGCAGTATAGATGTGATACCAAGTGAATGTATGTCCAGTGTTGCTGATACTTTTAATCTATAAAAGCAGCTTATGTAGGGGAGAGCAGTGCATAACTTATGACATGAATCATAAGTTTGCAACTTCTGCAGACATTTTAATGACCACTGAGTCACTGTGATTCTGCAACAATGAGTTAATAAAAACACACCTGAGCTTTTCATTTTAAACTTTTTGTAGACCTGAAAGGTACGTGTGCCTGTCTGCAGAGCACAATGTATGAAATGTGCCAGAGGCTATAAATGAAATGGACCTGAAAATATTTCCTTAACTGTTCACCAAAACCTGCTGCATCTTACAGTGAAAGAATGACGTCGATGCTCCAAATAGATTTAGAAACAAACCGTTGTTTGAGGGCAAGTCAAGGCAGTTCACCTCTACTCGGTTATGGTGCATTTTAAGCCATATATCTTTAATAATTCATATTTTAATTATGAACTATCAACACTTGAAGATTCCCCCATCTCCTCTGAACAGAACGGTCTAAGAATGACCGCTCTGGCCCCTACGGTTAGGAAATCATGGCCATTCGTTCGAGGGGAATCCATAAAACCAGGAAGATTGAAATTGAATATTCAGAGTGGTTGACTGACATCCTGTGTGTCTCTGTGCATTTGTGTTTCCATATGTGCCCATATTTCTAATTGTGTGTATCTGCTGGCTGTTCTTTCGTGCGTTTTTAAAATCTCTGCCAATTTTTCACAGTTGAACAACAAGTAGTTTTGAGTGAACGTCACCTTATTCAGCTTTTTTCAGCTGCTCATTTTCCAATATATCTGCTTAAGTTATTACTTTTCTGCTAAATTGTAGTGTTTCTGTTTTTAGTTATTATGTTTCTCTTAAGTCACAATATTTTTCAATGTTCAAAATGAGCAGAAGGCAGCACGGTGGTTAGCGCTGTTGCCACACAGCAAGAAGGTCCTGAGTTCAATTCCACCATCAGGTCTTTCTGTGTGGAGTTTGCATGTTCTCCCCGTGTTTGCGTGGGTTCCTCGCACCGTCTAAAGCAGGGGTCCCCAATCCCAGTCCACGAGGGCCGGTGTCCTGCAGGTTTTAGATCTCACCCTGGGTCACCTGAATCACATGATTAGTTCATTACCAGGCCTCTGGAGAACTTCAAGACATGTTGAGAAGGTAATTTATCCATTTAAATCAGCTGTGATGGATCAAGAACACATTTAAAACCTGCAGGGACACCGGCCCTCGTGGACTGCGATTGGGGACCCCTGGTCTAAAGACATGCAGCTTGTGGGGATAGGTTAATTGGAAAATCCAAATTGCCACTAGGTGTAAATGTGCGAGTGAATGTGAGTGCGAATGGTTGTCTGTCTCTGTGTGTTGGCCCAGACTGGCGACCTGTCCAGGGTGTACCCCGCCTCTCGCCCTATGACAGCTGGGATAGGCTCCAGCGCCCCCTGTGACCCTGAAAAGGAGAAGTGAATGGATGGATGGGAAAATGAGCAGATCCAGGCTGTTTCACTGGCATAGATACACACAGGCCACACTCTTAATAGTCCCTGTTCACTCTATGCTCTGTGTGTGTCTGTGTGTGTGTGTCCTAAATTAAAGGTAAAAACACACACTGACACACGGATGCAAATATAAGTCACCTTTATTTATACAGCACATTTAAAAGACATCAAGTGTCGGCCAAAGTGCTGAACAGAGGGATAATATGATAAAAAGAATTAAAATAGATAAGATGAAAACATTATAGAAACATTGAGACATCCGTATATGTTTGTAAAAAAATATGTGTACATGCAAATATGCACATACATATAGAAAAATGTACACATTCACACACAAGCACACGTATGTGAACTTAAAATGCACGTATGCGTGTCTACACATGCAAACATCATCAGATAAAAACCAGAATAGCTGAAACACAATAACAGGTGTCAGAGAGATCCTTGGAGAATAGGAGGGGCTTCAGATTGGATTTGAAGACCTCCAAGGATGAAGAGGGTTTTATGAAAGGGGGGAGACTGTTTCGGGGCAGCAATGGAGAAACCTGTCACCTCTAGATTTGAGCTGGGAGCATGGAACTAATAACAGCATCTGACTGGAGGAGCGCAGAGTTCGAGTGGGGCGGTGCAGGCTAAGAAGATCTGAAATGTAACCTGGAGCCAAAAACAAATAATAAACTCACACGCATGCGTCTTCAGCATTACTGGGTTTCTGCAGCTCCTGGTTTCCTGTTTAATACATTCACACAAGCAATCAAACGCTATGAATTGGTTCCACAATGTTTGCAGTCACTTTCTAAAAGTTGTAAAAAGGCAGTCACTGATCAGCACGATAACATTTGACAATAAATTGTATTTGAATAAAACTGTTTCCTGTAGCCTAAATGCATCTCTGTACCTGAATAGAACTAAAGATTTTTGTCATAGGGTTAATGACACGTCTACCAACTATTTCACGTCCACATTACTGCTGAGAGTTACTCCAAAAACTTCTTTTAGTGGCTCTTCATCAGAATATTTACTTAGTTGTTGACATGAAAATCAGTCATTGTGTATTTTGAACACCTAAACTTCAGTGTGATGCCATTATCCTGCCAAACAACATAAAAGCCTCTAAAAAGGTAAGTAGACATCCTTTTTTATGGAAGAGGAAGGAAAAGTCATATTTATTATTCTCATATTACACAGACTGTGCTGACTGAACAGGCTCAGGCTGAAGCAGTGCAGATCCTGGCCTATTTTCAACTATCATTAAAGTTATCACGTGTATAAATCTCTCCATTAGATGTCAGTGCAGTCAGTGCAGTCACTTTTCTTATCCCTCCTGACTCAAGAGCATAAACCGATCTACGTTAGCTCTGGTAATTCTGACGATCGTTCAGTAAATCTTTGTTTATTCTCTTTATTTGCTTGTTGGAGAAGTGAAGTTACAAAAACATCTTCATTCAAATTTGCTTTGGTGGACAGAAAACAGCCGTTGTAGACTGTTTGGGGTTAACTTTTATAAGTATTGAATTTTCAAAAGTGAAGTCAGTTCTTCTGACCAGGTTCAGACCAGGATGAACACAAGTATGATACTGAACCCACTAGAGAACCGCTCCAGCTGTGGGTTCACCTCCTCCTGCTCAACTCATAGGACAGATCTAATGTAGCATCACTTTCATCGGTCACTCCTGACCTCCTGTGAAACATGACGAATGTGTAATTAATGACTTAATTATTTGGGGTAGGGATGCAACGATACCAATTTTTTCAAACCGATACGATACCGATACTTGGATCTGAGTACTTGCCGATACAGAGTACAAAAAACGATACTTCTACCACACACACACACACACAAATACAATTAATTGGAAGACAGGTTTTATTTTATTCTCTGCCAATAAAAAATTAAATCTTAATAAAAATGACCACAAAAAAATTTCAAGTGAAAAATAAGCACTTCTGTTAAATTATTGCAGAGTCTCCACGTTGTAATTTTACAAAATATCACTGAACTATTGGCACTGTCTCGAGCTTTCAGAATAATAAATAAACACTTCTGTTTGGAATAAAATAAATACAATTTAGGTTTGCGAATAAATTAAACTTTTAAATTATTGCAGAGTGTCCATATTGTAAACAAACAAACAAAATAATCATTATAAAATAAATAATAAATAAAATAATAATTGCCCCCCTAGTGGCCAATCTAAAAAAACTACAACAGAAATGACAAGCCACCCTCTGATTAATGAAATAAATTGGTATCGGTTAACTTTTACGAGTATGAGTACACACACATTTTACAGTATCGGTCCGATACCCGATACCAGTATCGGTATCGGTGCATCCCTAATTTGGGGCATTATTGTTATAAAAAATAATAATTAATAGTATTATTATTATTGTGCTTTGGGCTCAACTGATAACGCAGAGGTCTCTTCTTCCTCTGGGCTGTTTAAAGGGCCAGTTTATCCAAAGCTGTGTATATACCAGCTGCTGTCAGGCTTCAGATGTTTGCATTAGTCCACAGTCCACTGTTTTGTAAGCCACTGCTTTACTGCAAAAGTTTCCATCTACTGTAAAGAAATGGAGATAAGCAGGCACATAATATGAAAAGGCATGCTGTAGGTTGACACTTTATTTACTTATATGATAAGTCTAGTGGAATGTAGTGCAAAATACACAGTGTTTACTTTTAATTTAACAGCATGAAGCTGCATCAAGTTTCCATGGTGACTGCTCAAGAAATTCTGCATTCATAAATAAACATCAGACTGTCAAAAGAGCTCATCTGTGCCAGACCACCGAGCTGAGAGCAGTTTCAGGTCGAGATCCCCGCGTACGCCATCGTTGGAGAGCAGTTAAACGTTTTTCTTCCCGACTGTGATTTGAAAACATCTAAATGGAATCAAGTCAAGGAATCTATAAACCTATCAGGGTATGTGAAGTTTTTGTTTTTACTGCATTTCAGTGATATGAAGAATTTGATGTAGTTTTAAAAGTTAAAAATCATTTTAAGTAACAACGACTAAATTGCTATTTCTTTGACAGGTGTTGTTCAACACACCGATTTATGAAACTGCTGTAAAGATCTGCTGGCATCTTCCGGGCTACAGGACTCAGGTTAGACCCAGATTCATGCAAACCAAAGCTGACAGAAAATATCAGGTGATTTCTGAGGACCTGAGAGTGGTGGTGATTAAATGTCTCCTTTACTTTTAGATTGCGATTATGACGGAGTTTCTCAGACTTCAGCAGGAAGATCTAATTCCACCGAACCTCACTGCTGAAGATCTGAGAGATCTTTTGGTGGAGAAGAGCAGGGAGACACTCAGAGAGCAGTGAGTTACTGTCACACCTGAAAGTCTGTTTGTGATGACGTGTAAATGCTGAGAGAAAACCTCTGCTTTGCTTTCTTTTGAAGGCTGTGGGAGTTTGAATTAGAGGGTTTTGAAGAAGAGGAAGCCAAACCTCTTCTAAGGCTGGTAAGACGAGAAAACCCACAAGACTTCTTTTCATTATGTTCACATAACCTTTAAACATAAGCGCACTGTAAATGTGTTTTCTGTTTCAGGTGTGGGCGGTGAACGTCATCAACAAAATGAGGGACGTTGAAGTTCAAGCCAGGATGCTTCTTCAGTTCCCAGAGGCCGTACCTCCTAAATTTCAGTGAGTCACATGTAATAAACAGTTATTAACCCTGTAAGACCCAACCCATCAAAGAACAGCCAGAAAATTCAGATTCTTTGGAGCTGAGATGTTTATTAACCCTTTAAACAAAAGCCACACATTAGTTCTTTGCTATGTCATGTTGTGTATGATTTACTTTTATTATGTATTTATTTTTTGTATCACATTTGATACACCGGGTGTTTTTGGCAACTTTTTGTTAACGACAATGTTAACTTTAGACAAAAAAAGAGTTTTGTCCACAACATTTAGTAATTATAGCAACTATTGATCATGTTGATGAGATCGAGGTCTCAGAAACTCATGTATGATACAAAGGCGGTTACAGGTTTAACAGTCCAGCTACAGTGTTTCAATATTTAAATGATGCTTTGAATATGTTTAAAAGATAACTCTTATCATGTTTTTCTACAGAGCACCTAAACTCCTCAGCGTGGTGAAGGATTACGTTGAAATCCTGAAAAAGAAGCAGCAGGAACAGCATAACAGCAAACTGCTCACCGCGCAGGAGGTAGTGATCGAGGTAGTTCCCCGCGTTCTCCAGGGCTTCTGGGAGCTTCCTCCTCGTCCCCTCCTAAACATGGCCTCCCAGAGTCTAAGCATCCTCTCCACGAGTGTCACCAAGGCCACTTTAGATCGTGTCTCCAAGAGTCTCACGGCGATGGAAACACAGGCCATCTTCACCCGCTCCATCCGAGACGATATGGTCGACAGCATCCTGACGGAGATCAGGCAGAAATTTCCTCAAGAAATTCTGTCTATCAAAGTTGCAAACTTTGCACCAGTGTTGCTGAAGACCATTGCTGATGTAGCAAGGATCCGGATATGTAAAATCTTTGAGCCCCCTTCAAGTCTTCCTGATGTGAATGGAGAGCGCTCCTCTGACGGTCTTTTAATGGCAAATGTTCCACCAGCCGAAGGAGCTCTGTCAGAAAGTGTTCCAGAGCCCGACGTTCCCTGTGAGGAACTTCTTTCTGAAAGGGCATCCAGTCTGAGTTCCCAAGACCTTACGATCGAAGGAGCTCTTTCCGAAAGTGTTCCAGAGCCCGACGTTCCCTGTGAGGAACTTCTTTCTGAAAGGGCATCCAGTTTGAGTACTCAAGACCTTACAATCGAAGGAGCTCTTTCCGAAAGTGTTCCAGAGCCCGACGTTCCCTGTGAGGAACTTCTTTCTGAAAGGGCATCCAGTCTGAGTACTCAAGACCTTACGATCGAAGGAGCTCTTTCCGAAAGTGTTCCAGAGCCCGACGTTCCCTGTGAGGAACTTCTTTCTGAAAGGGCATCCAGTCTGAGTACTCAAGACCTTACGATCGAAGGAGCTCTTTCCGAAAGTGTTCCAGAGCCCGACGTTCCCTGTGAGGAACTTCTTTCTGAAAGGGCATCCAGTCTGAGTACTCAAGACCTTACGATCGAAGGAGGTCTTTCCGAAAGTGTTCCAGAGCCCGACGTTCCCTGTGAGGAACTTCTTTCTGAAAGGGCATCCAGTCTGAGTTCCCAAGACCTTACGATCGAAGGAGCTCTTTCCGAAAGTGTTCCAGTTCCTGATGTTCCCTGTGAGGAACCTTTTCCTGAACCTGAATCCATGAAGTCCAAAGACCTTCAGATCAAGAAGAAGAAGAAAAAGGGCTTCTTCAAAAGACTGAGAAATCTGTTCTGCTGTTGTTGCAGACCAAAGGACACCGACTGACACTGAAGCTGTGACCCAGTATTGGTGTTCCAGTAACTGTAAATATGTAAATATGTTCCTTGATGATTGTTGTTCATGTTTTTGGGGGTTTCTTTAGTTTTCAATGGGCTGGGTGTTTTTTCTCCTTCATGTTCTTTACTTAATTCTTGTTGATAGTTCCTGATTTGTTTTCCTAGTTCTTCAAAGGAGCTTGCAAAGAAAAGCGTCTGGACTTCTTTAAGTTACTTGAAGACGTTTCACCTCTCATCCGAGAAGCTTCTTCAGTTCTAAGGTCAAGTGGTGGAGAGTCCCAGATTTAAACCTAGTGGGAGTTTACCCCCACAGAGGGACAAAAGGACCCCCTGATGATCCTCTAATCGCCTGAGCCAAGGTGTGGAACTGGGTGTGGGTCCCAATCAGCCAGAGTTTCAGGTGAGTTCATTGTGAAACCTGGCCCCACCTTATCATGTGAATTCCTGAGGTCAGATGGCCCAGGATGTGAGTGGGCGTTAAGGCGTCTGGGAAGGGATCTCAAAACTGGATTATAGATGGCAGAGAGTTGGTGTCGTAAACCACCGCCTCTGTTCAAAGATGGTCGCTCACAGTGGACATAGGCGGTGGTTTACGACACCAACTCTCTGCCATCTATAATCCAGTTTTGAGATCCCTTCCCAGACGCCTTAACGCCCACTCACTTCCTGGGCCATCTGACCTCAGGAATTCACATGATAAGGTGGGGCCAGGTTTCACAGTGAGCTCACCCGAAACTCTGGCTGATTGGGACCCACACCCAGTTCCACACCTTGGCTCAGGCGATTAGAGGATCATCAGGGGGTCCTTTTGTCCCTCTGTGGGGGGAAACTCCCACTAGGTTTAAATCTGGGACTCTCCACCATTTGACCTTAGAACTGAAGAAGCTTCTCGGATGAGAGGTGAAACGTCTTCAAGTAACTTAAAGAAGTCCAGACGCTTTTCTTTCCAAGCTCCTTTGACTACGACCTGGATGACTGAGAACCTTCACAGACATGTTCCTTGATGATTGTTGTTCATGTTTTTGGGGGTTTCTTTAGTTTTCAGTGGGCTGGGTGTTTTTTCTCCTCCGTGTTCTTTACTTAATTCTTGTTCATAGTTCCTGATTTGTTTTCCTAGTTCTTGTTTCTTAGTTTTTAGTTTCTTGAGTCCAGCTGAGTTTCCAGCAATAAAAGCTGCTGATTCAAGTTTCATTCCACGTAAGAGTCCTGTGTTTGGGTCCTACTACCTGCCTGTCACAGCACACCATGACAGAAACTTTATAAACTCATTCATATTTCTACATGAGTCTCCAGCTATGTTAAAGATTTTTTTTCTTTCAAACATTTGTAAGAATCTCTTATGGTTCTCAAAATACTTCCATAAGTCCAGTAAGTGTAGTCCAGTAACATATTGATGCTATTATTTTTAATAATTTTTTTTAATGGAATTATTATTTTTAATACAATTATTTATTTTTTTTAATACAATTTGAACTGAAACTGGTATATAAAATACATTTCCTGTAGAAAATGCAGTGTGAATGCTAATAGCTGAATAGTTTGAGTTGAATTTTTATAATTGCTGAAATCTTTGGTGAAAACATGTTAAATGGGCTGAAATACAGCAAAACATTCACCTGACAGCCAAAGTACAGAACTGAAATTCTCACAGAAGAACTTTGATACGAGCTGAACAGCTTGAAAACGTACATAAGAAAAACTGTCTAATGGTAAAAGAAAATTTAGAACTAGAACACATCTGAGTGAATATTAACAGCTCAAATTCTTTAAATCACTGAAGGTGGAATCATGTGTTTGAAATGTCGAAACTCAAGAATCTCAAATGAAAAAAACGGAATATTTTCAGTTTTGTGTGTGCGTGCATGTGTGTGTGTGTACGTATGCGTGTGTGTGTGTGCGTGCATGTATGTGCGTGCATGTGTGTGTGTGTGTGTACGTGTGCGTGCATGTGTGTGTATGTGCGTGCATGTGTGTGTGTGTACGTGTGCGTGTGTGTGTACGTGTGCGTGCATGTGTGTGTGTGTGTGTACGTATGCGTGTGTGTGTGTGCGTGCATGTATGTGCGTGCATGTGTGTGTGTGTGTGTGTGTGTACGTGTGCGTGCATGTGTGTGTATGTGCGTGCGTGTGTGTGTGTGTGTGTACGTGTGCGTGTGTGTGTACGTGTGCGTGCATGTATGTGTGTGTGTGTGTGTGTGTGTGTGTGTGAGAGAGAGACCCATTTTTTATTCTTTGAGGGCAGCATTTCATTGGTGGATTAAAATTGAGCAGATTCAGACTGGCTGACTGGCAAAGACACACAGAGACACACAGGACAGTCCATGCTCTGTGTGTGTGTCTCTGTGTGTGCCCCTGTCGGTGTATGTTTGTATGTCTGTGTTTATGTTTGCAGCCATGTTTGTAAACATTGTTAGGCATGTCATTTTGGCCTTGTGTACCTGCTGGCTGTTCCTTGCTTTTCTAATGTTTCTGCCAATTCTTCACAGCTGAAAAACAAATAGTTTTGAGGAAACTTTTTGCTTTTCCAACCTTTCTGCTGAAGTTATTACTTCTCTACTAAATTATACTATTTCTGCTACTATGTTACATTTCTACTAAGTTATACTATTATACTACATTGTACCATTTCTGCCAAGTTATTACATTTGTGCTAAGTTGTTATGCTTGAGCGAAACGATTACAAGTTTAACTTCTTTTCAAATACTGACTTCAGCTTCTTCAGCTATTTTCAGCAGACAGCTGCAGCCTTACAGCATTCACACAGCATTTTCGCAGGAAATGCACATTTTTCTAGTTAAAATATTTGATTTAGCTTTTGTTTATTTACACTTTGACAGCTTCATTACTCTGCGCGTGTGTGTGTGTGTGGAGAAGGGGGGTATTACAAGCGTCAAGTGGAACAGGATATGACGCCATCTTCTCCGCGCACACAGCTGATCGGAGACAGAAACAATAACGATCACAGTCGTCATTATTGGCGGTTTGTGACCCAGAGAATGTGAAGCTCCGCGTTAGCATCCAGGCTCACACGGGGCTGACTGTCAGCGGAAGCTGCTGCAGTAGCGACGAAGAGCTAAAGACGCGTAGTTTTGTTACATCAGAGGCCTACCTGCGATGCTAAGCTAAGTGCTAAGCTGTCACCGTTAGCACGGTAAACAGTTGGAGAAACAAGTGAGGAGGGGGGGGGGGGGGTCTTCCCAGCTGTAATTAGAGACGTTTGTGTGTCCGTGTCTGCTGCAGATGTGTGGGGAGTCTGTGTAAGCCTGTCTGCTGACCACAGCCGCTCGCAGACCTCCTCTTGGCGCTTTCGCTCAGCCGTAAGATGTGGTTGAAACTGTTCTTCTTGCTCTTATATTTCATAGTGTTGTTTACGTTGGCGAGGATTTTTGAGGCAGTAGTTTGGTATGAGACTGGTATGTTCGCTACGCAGCTTGTGGATCCGGTTACTCTCAGTTACAAGAAGTTAAAGACCATCCTGGAATGTCGAGGGCTGGGATACTCCGGGCTGGTCGAGAAGAAGGATGTGAGCGAGCTGGTGGAGAAATCAGGTAAAGCCAGAAGCATCACACAGTCTTCATCATTAGTGGTTCATGTACACGAGCTGCTGTCTCATTTATCGGAGCACCACTAAAGTCTGAAAGCATGAAAGTTTCTCAGTTTCTCTCCAAAAATGTCTCTTTGTAGTTATTTTCTATTTGTGTGTGTGTGTGTGTGTGTGTGTGTGCGCGTGTTTCTCAAGTTCAGGACTTTAAAACTGCAAAGAAGCGAACGGTCAGGTTCTGATAGAGAGGGCAGGGCTCACCACGAAGGGTCCTCACAAGGGTACAGCACCATCAAACGATTGCTTCTCCACAACATGGAAGCTTTTCTCAGGCATTGTAATAACCAAGCTGGGTAGGCAGACGAGTCAATACATTAAAACGGCTCTGAAAGACATTGTAAATGGCACCACAGGCCAAAGCATCAGCTCAGGGTTGATAAACAGGGGCTCTTAAGACGGGGTCAACCAGCCTGAGCACTGTCTGGATTGACTACAAGAATCTAATGCCCCACACATGGATACTCGAGAGCCTGGCATTAAACAAGGGTAATAATGTGCTAAAAACATTCAGGAGGAAGTCAGGAGGACTGTGGAAGACAACACTGAAGGCCAACTCCAAGACAACCCCACAAATCACCATCAGCTGTGAAATATACCAATGTGATGCATTGTCCCCACTCCTGTTCTGCATAAGCCTCAACCATTCAGTCAGCTCAGGGTGGACAGACACAGATTCAGCTGCTGAGTGACCATCAGCCACCTCCACTACATGGATGGCATCAATGTGTATGCCAGGAGCGAGATATCGACTCACCGGTCAGCCTCACCAGGATCTACAGCCAGGATACCGGGATGCCGTTCAAACTGGATAAGTGTGGCCAAATGTTTGCAAAGAGAGGGAAAGTGATCCAGACTAAAGAGATGGAGCTGCACGAAGGCAGAATAGCATAGAGGACCGCTACCAGGGCCTGAGTTTCCCATGGACCAATGAGAACCATGAAGAAGATACACAACCATAGTCAAATACGTCACGTAGATGGGACAGGTGCTGAAAGGCATAAGATTCAGCTCATCAGTACATGTTCCCTATCAGCCATCAGATACCCTGCTGGGATAATAAGCTGCCTGCAGGAGGAGATGAATGCCAGCGATGCCACTGAAACACCTCACAATACATGGAAGTGTGTGTGTGTGTGTGTGTGTGTGTGTGTGTGTGTGTGTGTGTGTGTGTGTGTGTGTACAAGTATCGAACATGTCACCAGTTTTCTAAGTAAATATATTTGTAAAGGTGCTGTTGTCCGTCGTAACTCGTCCACACGTGCGAAGAATCAAACCGCAGATGATCATGAATTATGTGTAATAATGAGAAATTAATTAGTTTTGAAATGTTTCTGTAACCAAATCTGTTCTTATGTTTTCCACCAATAAGGTTGTGAATGTCCGGGGAGAGCGCATTGATCTGACCTGTTACAGATGTTTCTTGGACATCTTGGTATTGGAACAGGTTCTGATTGGCCATCAATGGGGACTGAAGCAGCTAATATGAGTTTGCACTGAGGGGCAGGATTGTTTTCTAATTGATTGATCTCAGTTGGTGTGATGACTCCATGCCTGTAGCTGTAGTTGAATTTCTTTGCCGGTGTGGACTGGATCGGTGGTTCCTGACATTTGCTAACAATTTGATGTGTTTGCTCTTTTAAAATCATAATAACAGAAACGACCCAAATGACGTTTTTTCTTCCAGTCCTGCCTGTTTGCCAGCTGAAGTTATTTGTGGTTTTCTTTGCACCCTAAACACTTTTTCTGGAAGTCGTGGCTGTAACTTTTGTTTTGCTACCTGGTTTCAACTGAATCCTTCATTTTTCAGGTCTTAGTTTGAACACTGCTGATACAGTCCCTTGGATAGATTTTGATTTTCCAGCTTTATCATTGGTAGGATTTGTTTGTCAGCCACTTACACTGCGTTGGTGGCCTCCAGTGTGTGTATCTTTGCTGTTCCTTGGACTGCACTCTTCACAACAGTAGCTCAGCGTTCCAACATCTGGAAGGAGTCATTTGTATTGCAGCTGGAGATAGTGTTTGTGCTGTACCTTATCTATGACAGGGGGAAGCCAGGATGTCAGGTAGCCAACTATCAGAACTGGAGAAAAGTGTGATGAAGAAAAGTGTGCCCATGTCTGAGGCTCTGGAAACTGCTAACCTCCTGAAGAGTCGAGTATACCAGAGATAGAGTCCAGGAGAATAAACCAGCTTTTCTGCATTGAACCATTCAAGGTGTGCTCAGTGTTAGGAGAACAATATGAGGACAGCTCCACCGAGGCTGGAGACAGACCAACACTGGAAGGGCACATGGGACGAGGATGCAACACATAACAATGCTGAGACCACAGCAGCCTCCCTGAACAGGCTCCAGTAACCATCGCAGTGGCAGCAGAGGAATGCTTAAAAGTGTACACGATCAATAGGAGTCCGAATGACAGGCCGATGTTATTGCTGTTATTGATCTTAGTGGATCAGTGAGATGATCTCTCATTCACTCCTAGCATGCAGCTCGATGTCATCCATGTACAGGAAGTGGATAACAGTTGCTCTGTTCTGTAGCCAGTAATGCAGAACAGCAGTGGAGGTCATCTCCTAAGTAAATCCTGCACTTAATAGCAATGAAGTGGCATCATCAGGACATCAGTGGGATGTGACAAACCGCACTATAGACCAGCCTCAAGTGAACGGCACACGTTGCCACTTCCTGTACATGGATGACATCGAGCTGCATGCTAGGAGGGAATGAGAGATCATCTCACTGATCCACTAAGATCAATAACAGCAATAACACTGGCCTGTCATTTGGACTGGAGACGTGTAGGAGGATGGTAACACAGAGGGGGAAGGTGATCAGAACTGAGGGGATTGCACATTGCAGGCAGAGCATGTAGCTGTAATACTTGGAGTCCCACAGTCATGTGGGAACGATGAAGAGGCTGTTAGGAAAGCTGCAACCACCAAACACCTGCAGAGACGAGTCCTGAGGAGTCGGCTGAACGGGAAGAACAAGATCCAGCCAATCAACAGCTGCCAGCTGTCAGATGCAATTTCAATTTTATTTATATAGCGCCAAATCACAACAAAAGTCCCTCAAGATGCCCTGCTGGAATAATATAACTGTTTGAAGCCTCTGGCGTCAATACGAGAAAGACGTGGAAGCTGAAGGCAACAGTGACCTCCGTGGTCATCGGAGGACTCGGGCGGAGTTCTCCATACCTGGGCAGGTGGCTCCAGCTGATCCCAGGAATGACATGAGAGATCAAGAGCACAGGAACAGCAAAGATACTGCACAGGACAAGCTCCTCTTCTGACAACGTTGAAGAATAAAGACGCAGGAGGAAGAATTAGGGTTTGTTTTATTTTTTTAATAATATGAGAGGGAGAGATTTATAGATACTGTTCATTTCGTTGTATGATTGGCACAACTTTGTGTGTTGTGCCTTTGATTTAGGTCCCTTATTTATGTTTGAATGATTCGTAGGTCAGCGTTAAAAAAACCCAACTTCCTTTGAAAATGGTTACGTACAAAAACTGGACTGAAGAGTGAAAAATGTCTGTACTCAAGACCACTTTCACTGTCCTGGCCTTGGATGTAAAACAAACATGAGGTGGTTCAAGAACTTTGCACAGTATGTGTGTGTAGTCTTTGCCTGTACGTACACCACTGCTGCATGGATTCAAGTATCAGTGCTCTTTAAAACCTGCTACACTTTGCTCTGTCACAGGAGAGCTGACACAGGGGGAGCTGTACTCTGCCATAAAGAAGCAGAAGGAGCAGACGGAGGCCGACGGCTCCAGCACCACACACTTCAGTGGAGAGGTGCACTTCTATGAATTAGTAGAGGACACTAAAGATGGGATCTGGTTGGTTCAGGTAAAAGCACATTCTGTTAAAACCTGTCAGGGGTGTGTGATTAAGTGTCCATCCCATCATGTTCTTAATCTCATGTCTAACTTGGTTGGAAAAAAGAAACTAGCAGCTACTCAAATGTGTCTGATGAATTAATCTTTAGAAAGTGTGACCACCTCTATTAAAGCAAACATGGGTAGTTTGTCGGTCTGGAGCTTTCAGGAAATGCATTAGTAAAGAATTAACTGCTGCTGCCTATTAGAAAGGGTTTATTTATCTATTTATATATAAGGAACCCCATTAGCTTCCACAGTAGTGGCAGGGGCCGGAGCCATCGAGTATAAGCTAATAAAACATTACACAATAAAGTAGATGCAAAAACATCCTCATAATTTAGCTCCATCCACATTGAGGCTTCACAATGGTAAAAATGTAAGCATGTAAATATCAATAACTCTGAGGCACAATACAGAATCAAAATCAGCTCACAGCATTGGCCTCTTACAATGTTTACAATAATTAAAAACTGTGAAAAGGCTTTTAAATTTTTAAACTAGCAATAGCAGCTAGCTCATTATGGCTGTTTATTCCACTTTAAAGATGCTCTGAATATAACAGAGTTAGTTACTACACTGCAGTCGTGTAGCATAATTGTGTAGTCAAAGTAAGCCATGGTGTAATTTAGCTTGTACTGGAAAGGTGGTGATTTATGGTGACACCAAGTAGTCTGATCTGGGAGACCTGTTCTAATATCGATCCAGCTGTGGAAAGACTCAGGGTGTAGTTGGGTGTAGTTACAGTTACTCACAGGACCTGGAAGCCTCGCAGTTACTGAGGTGACCATGACTTCCACATAGCATACCATAATTATTCTTTAGTCTAATATGAGCACATCTGTTTGACAGCTAAAGGTCACTGTGTCCGTTCAGAGCTTCATAACCCAAAAGCAACCCAAGACTTTCTGCAGGCAAAGAAATGTTCTTCAGTGGACAAGTGGGTCAAACTAATGAAGAATAATGTTGAGTTACTGAAGACGAGATTGAAAGGAGAGATCCACAAACAAGCAGCAGCTGGAGATTGTTTTGGTAGTTGACTAATCTGCTCATTTTTCTTTCATTATTCGATTAGTCAACAAATATTTCAGTAACTCTGATCTCCGCCTCTGTGGGCGATCCTCCAGTTCTTCACCTGTTGTCTCAAAATAATGACGCAGGAAATGTATTCATTTGAAAATAATCAAATGTATTTAATATTTACTCAATAGGTCTATCAGAATGAATCAAAATATTAGGTGATACAAAATATGATTACAGAGTAGCAGCAGCTGCCCCTCGAGCCCGCTGCACCACCCCTCCACTGCAGCGGAGCCAGAGACCACGCCCCCGCCACGCCCGCCCTGCCCCCGCCACAAAATGTTTTCAAAATCTGGCAAAAACTTGTTTCAAAGCAAAAAATATATATTTGCAGTCAGTCTGAGTGTCTGTATGTTAGTCAGCTGACAAACTGAATAAAAGTTTGTACATCCAAAGCTGCATGCTCGCTCCACTGATGATGGATATAAACGTTCACATCCCTGCACTGAAATTAATTTCTTTAGGAAATTCAAGTAAACAAGTATTATTTGGCAAAAATAATGTGGTTTCCTATTTTTCTGCTGCTTTTTTGTAAAACAGGAAGTTTGAAGTTTTAGCAATAACAATAATAATATTTCAGCATTAAAAATATTGTAATTCTAGAACTGAACTTGTGCTTGTGTAAACTATTTTAGTAATTACCCACACTGGGGATTTAGAGCAGCTGTGGCATAAATCAAAGTAAATGCATGGAAAATGGCTGCACTGTCACAACAAAGCTGGTGCAAAAAGACCAGAGAAGCGTGCACGCCGTTGGTTCGCCCACAGTGACAGTCTCACTGCAACATGGGAGCCTTCTGTAATAAACTGGGTTTAATCTGCAAATCACATTAAAAGCTGATTGTCCAGCACTACCAACGTGACCGTATCATGTCCCTGTGTGTAACGGCAGGTCATTGCTCAGGACCGGGAAGCTCTACTCAGTCAGTCCAACTGGGGGAAGATGGTCCAGAAGGTGTCCCAGTTTGGTATCAGAACTGGAACCTTCAACTGCTCCAATGACTACAGGTGATATGCTGTTACTCCACAGAAAGAGACACTACGGAAGTTGAACAACAGTTACACAATCTGACAGTCACACTAGGAAAGAACATGGTGGAAGGCTGCACCGCGGCCCTGCGCAGTGATCCTGCAGCCTTTGAAGTGGTTGCTTTGAAGATGGGGACCAAGTCTAGGACCAGGTCTGTGACTTCCAGCCAGTGACCATTTTCAAAGCAACTACCATGCCACAATAGTGATATTATGGCGATAAGACACGGTGTTGAAAATCACAGATGAGTTTGAATGTCAGTGACCTCAACCTCAAGGTCAGAGGTCAGTTGAGTTTCATTCATTTTTATTCATATAGTGCCACGTGGTGGGCGGCTGTAGCTCAGGAGGTAGAGCAGGTCATCTACTGAGGTTAGTGGCTCCTGGCTCCTCCAGTCTGCATGTCAAGTATCCTTGGGCTAACTAACTAACCCCAAGTTAGTAGTATCAGTGTGTGTGAATGGTAGTTAGGAAGCACTAAGAAACTTAGAAGACAGTGCTTGTGTGAATGGGTGAATATGGCATGTTGTATAGAGCGCTTTGAGTCCTCCAGGAGAGCATAAAAGCTCTATATAAGAATCAGCCCATTTACCATTCACCACGTCACAACAACAGTTGCCTCAGAGCACTTAGGTCAGGTTTTCTGAAAGTGTTGTGAATGTGATAACTTGAGAACGAGGCAACAGTGGATGCCTCAGGTGTGTATCTACCAGGAGGCTGAGATCTGTTTGAGATAATACAACGATTACCTAAAATAAATAAAAACTGTTTACAAAAAATCACGTTAAACAAATACAAATTTATATAATTATTCATATAAACTACTAACAGAGTCCAGGCAGAACCTGACACATCTGAAACAGAAAGGACGGCGGTTTGACTGCAGCAGGTGCTCAGCAACTGTGGAGTACAATCAGATGTTCACAGGTTGACAACCAGTTGATGTGAGTCCTGTACTGCAGGAGGACATGTCGCAGAGTAGTTGTGCTCATTGGCACAGATGGATTCAGACCGATTGTATGCTGGGAAACTGGTTTCCTCCCAGCAGACAGCGTGGAATCAACAGTGTTTGCTCACCTTCAGATGATGTTTTCCAACAGCAAAGAGTCACTGTGGCACCAGCTTGGTCACGAGGAGGATTTATCTTGATGTGACCTGACATGAAAAGCTGTTTTAGTTTCATTGACCTCTCAAAGCCACTTTATCCTTTTGTTGCACAAACCAGGACATGATCAATATTTCCTAGTTTGTAAGACAGGATCTGATTGGACAGCTAAACTAAAACAAGCTGAAGTTACTGTCAGACAGAAGAACCACTCAGAGATGAAATGTTGCTGTCATGGTCTTTGTGATGTGTGACATGTGCTGTTGGCAAACCCACTCTGACTCCACTACATGTTCAGACACACACCCTCTGCCACACAGCAGCAAACCGCCTTTATCTACGACGTGCTGTATAACAGGAGCAGTAGTGGCTTTATATGGGGCCATGAAGCTGAGCGGTTGCAGTGGGACAGATGAAACTGCATGTAGACCTGCTGTCATGCTCTTCACATGCTGTGGATTACTGTTGGTTCTGTCTTCTGTCTGCTAGGTCGTGCATCAAGCGTGGCTGGCAGCGCTCCACCCTGATCATGTCGGTTCCCCAGACTTCAGCATCAAAGGGCAAAGTCATGCTTAAAGAGTACAAAGGGAGTCGGGTTGAAACTGAGCAGATCTTCCGCTGGATGACCTCACACGTGGCTCATCGAATCAAAACCCTGCATCATTCGGAGCAGCTCGTGGAGGAGTGGCGTTCTGACCCAGCTCATCCACTGAAAATGTTTCTGTTTGCCCGCCTGTCCCAGCCGCCGGCCTTTTTCTCCTCGCTGTCTGTCAAGTTCACCGGCAGGATTGAGTTCATCTTTGTGGATGTGCGTCGTTGGGGTAACTATAGCAGCCTATCAGAGATTGGTGTGACACGCAGCCCCGCCTACGTCCTTAAGATGCCTGAGGGCATATATCACTATGGCAACAGGTGATGACTGTTAATGAAGATGTCTGATTTTTTAAAAACACGTTTTGTTATATAAAGAAATTAAACTGCCGTCTGTGTTTCGTCCCCAAAGCACCGGGGAGTTCCTGTCCCTCGCTGCCATGGATACTTTCCTGCGCTCGGTCCAACCAGAGGTCAACGATCTGTTTGTCTTCAGTTTGGTCCTCATCAACCTGCTGGCCTGGATGGACCTCTTCATTACACAGGTCAGTGTTTCAGTTTTCCTTAGTTGTAGAGGTGAAAGGGGACAAAAAGCATCTACTCTCTACTTTACTTTATATTTACTATGTTCTACTCGACTCGAGGTTTACTTGTTCCTGCACTGCATGTATCTGACAGCTTTGATACTTGTAGATACAGTTACATTAGCACTAACTACACATGCTGTCTGTGCTGCTTCATAGACCTGCACAGGAACAGGAAGTTCCTCCCAGAAATGCATCAGTTATCATTTTCTTTCTTCTTCCTGCCAATTTTATTGTTGTTATTATTATTGTCAAGTCTGATTTTCTTCCTACAGATGATTTCAAACAGCATACACATCAACTTTTCTTCAACACAATTTTATTTTCATAATAAAATAAATTATTCAGCTTTACAGTTTTCCCCACGTTGCATTAAGTTACAGTTCTTCTGTCATTGAAACAAATAAAGTTTTCTAGTCCTACTGAGCTGCACAGGGAACTAACTGAAAAACGGCCATGCGCCTGTCTTTACCTGGAGTATTTTAGCTGTTAGTAAGCATGCATGTTGTCCATGTACGTGCCTGCAAAGGACCAGCTTGTAGTTGGTTATACGTGATGCTGATTGGCCGATCCCTGGCCCCATGTCTGGTGCATCTTCAGTCGTGTTACAGACCTGCACGTCACTATAAGATATTCTGATTGAACCGCTCTCTGTAGGTCTTACTGCAACATCTCCAAACCTGATGTTACTTTTTGTTGCTTTGTCTTTGGTCTTCTAGCTTGCAGGTCATGTAGTGCTGTTCTGAAATTCTGATGTGATTCGTTAACATGCTTTCAGGGAGCAACCGTGAAACGATTTGTAGTTCTGATCCGAACACTTGGGACCTACAACTCCATCCTGCTGGTTTCCTGGCTGCCAGTTCTGGTAGGGAATCATCGGCACCTCTCAGTCCTCACACCTGACTTTGTGTTAAGCATTTTACTTTCAAACTGTAAGTAAGACTAAACGAGAGCTAAACAATAACGATTTATTTACATAATTTTAAAAAAGTGATTTTTAGCAGTCATCTAGATTTAAGGCAAATCTTCTGTGATTTATTAAACTTTTATTAAAAGTCATTAATACAAAAATACTGACAGGGAGCGTGCTTCGGGTCCGCAGGAGGAGGCTCTCATACTTTATGCTAACAGGTTCTAAACATATTAGTGGAAACACTAATATGTTTATAAGCTTTTCTGATTTTCTTTTTATAAATAGATTTATAAATGTTTGGATTATTGTACTACAATATAATGTGCTGTATCCGGACTAAATACACTTCAGGGGCACAATGATGACTTAAAGTGAGTTTTCACTTTTAATGGTTAGCCAACTTAAATCTCTAAAACATCTGTTCCAGTGCATTTGCAGTTAAGCTGCATTCATTTGCACACATATTACTTACATAAATTTAAAAAATAGGAGGGACTTTCAAATTAAAAGCGACAAAATTACGATTTTCCACAAAATCACAAAAACAGCCATCCACTGTGGGAGTTTCCTGGAGAATGTTGGTGGACGAACCGGACCTTTACCTGTCGGTCCAACCAAAGGTCTGGCTGTGGCCTGCAGGCCTGGCTGTGGCCTGCAGGCCTGCACGGTGCCCAGTTGTGTTCGGATGTCTGCATCCACAGGACATCACGGGACATTTGCCATCATTAGCGGTGAATCGAGTATAGTGCAGTTGCTCCACATTAACAGGGCTGTGTGTCGCACTTTACTGCTTTCATATCAGAGAGAATCCAACCTGTTCTGACAGTATGTAACAGCAGACTGCATGTTCTGTTTCTACTGAGTAAAACTGTCACTAATCACTGGCTGCTCACTCTCTGCAGGCTCTCCTTCAGCTGCCCTATCTGGACATTCTGCACGGCTACAGTCTGAAGCTGCTGCGTTATGCTGACACTACTACACTGGCCAGCCTGGTGAGAGCTGACTGGACCTTCTACTCATCCCACCCAGCTCTCTTCCTGTCTACCTATCTAGCCCACGGCCTGCTGGTCGACTACTTTGAGAAGAAACGGCGCTGTGGCACCAGGAGCCAAGAAGACAGCCGTACAAACCTGGAGTGGCTGGCCAGTCTGTGGGACTGGTACACTTCCTACCTGCTCCATCCCATTGCATCACTACAGCAGTTTCCGTCTGACCAGTCAGAGTGGGAAGATGATCCTAACTTCTTATTTGAGCATTTGGCTTTTCCTGATCTGTGGCTTCGTCCATTAGTAAACATGGATTACATCAAAACGCTGCCGACCTGGAGGCTCAGAGCAGCCGGTCAGCCCAGGTTGGAGGCCTCATGTGAAAAGGCGGATGAAGAAACACGTAGTCAACATGCAGACAAAGAGAGGAAGGAACCTCCACATGGTAGCAGCAGCCACAAGAGATCACTATGTAGTGTGAACTTCAGCTCACAGCTTCCTGCGTGCAGCGACGTGGATGCCAGCGGCGGCCGTCCGTGTGCTGCTGAATCATCCAGGAATGGAAGCTCGCTGTCAGCTGACAGGGCGGTGAAGGATAACTGCGTCGCATCTGACTGTGTTTCTAACCATCAACACTGTGATTGGTCGATGTGGCCCTGTGACATGCTTCAGTGTTCAGAATGTGTGGTTTGTCTGGAGACCTTTGTGAGCGAGGAGGTACTGATGGGTCTCCCCTGTGGCCACGCCTTCCACCAGCAGTGCATTGTGGTATGGTTGGCAGCGGGCAGACACTGCTGTCCAGTATGTCGCTGGCCCAGCTACAAAAAGAAACAGCAGAGGGCTCAGAGTAGTTCTGACAACACGGTGCAGGACTGAGGAGATAGCCTTCAGTTTCTCCTCTTCGTGTCTCTTCAGACTCTCCAACCATCAAGAATAATTAAGAAGGAAACGTGGTCGGTAAGCGTGATTAGGGCGGCGTTATTATGAGCCATTAGTACTCTTTGCTTCCATTCCTGTTGATGAGCAGGGCCATCAAAGCCCAGCTACAACGCTTCTTATCTAGACAGACGTTGACTCTCACAGTAACCATGTGTGTAGCCACAATAAACAATGTAGTGCAGTGAAAACATTTTTAATTTTGCCTTTGTCATTCTTAAAGTTTGGATGTTGTCAGTCTGAGAGAAAATGCAATCGGCCCAATAACGCTACCAGCTGGATTTCTGTCAGGACGATGAGCTGAATGCATCAGAAGACATTTGTACAGAAATCTGTGTCGACTCTGCTTCGTCCTGTGTCATCTGCACCTGCAGCAAAGAAGGCCTCTGCTTTGTGTTTGCATTTTGTCCTGAACTGTATGAAATGGCTTTGTCTCCTGCACACTGGTCACCGTAGGAGAGGAGTATAATTCAAATAAATTAATTGGATATAATTGCTGAGAAGCACTTTCCTGTAACTCTGACCGTTTTCCCAAGAAACATCTGGAATTATTCAGATTAAACTTCCTGTCTGTTGCAATATTTCACCTGAGAAGTCATCAGCACAGATTATGGTCAGAGGTGTCACACGGTGAACAGACAACTGTTGATGTGCATGCAGGGCGACAGGACTGACTCTGACTGCAGCACTTTGAAGACCTCACTGCTCACCTGAAAATGAGGCTTTGGTGTTTGTAAGCTGCTTCAGAGTAACAGTCAAGTGTGACCAGTTCTAGACTTCGTCACTATTGTTTACCTTGATTTTCTTTGTCTCTGAAAACTAAACCAAAGTAAATGTCACAAAATTGGGGTTCATGTGTGCGAGAGCTAAAATAAGGTTCATTGGCTTCAGAGACGAATCATGTTTGGAGTGAACTGTGTGGGTGATCACACCATCTTACCTCCACTGTAAGAACACTCAAGCTACACTAACCTGACGGCTGCGACTGTGATCAGAGTAAGCAGTACCAGCTGTGCACAGTCCCACCCAGGACAGACAGTTTCAGCTTTTACCAACTAAGAGCAAGATGAGACACCCCCCCCCCCCCCCCCCCCCCCCCCCCCGTTATGGGACCACAACAGCTGCATCATCTGGGAGTTTTCAGACTATCCATCTTCAAAAGAATTCTGTTTTGTGTGATATCAATATGTCATATGTGCCCTGATCAACTAAACCCAAACTATCTGCCTAATATTTCTTTCCTGTTTTGCTCCAAAACATTCTGACGTTCCCACTTGCTGCGGTGCATCCTGTCAATGCTCCGTGGGCTTGGGATGTGTGAACGTGCTCAGCGCTTTGACCTGAGCAGTTTTTCCCATCAAACAACATTTATTGTCCTGCTAGTTGAAGCTGCTGCACCACGGTGGCGCTGTAGGTCTGCAACAGTCGGATGATCTGATATCGTCGTGTTGGTGTTGTTCCCAGATCATCATGAAAATGTTGTTCCAGGTTCAACATTGCAAGTGACCAATCACATTATTGTGACGTTATTCTTTTGTGCACCAACCCATTCGTGCATTTATGAAATTCCAATGTTGCAAGGACAATATCAGTTCTGCTTAGCGTTTATTAAAGGGTTAAGGTTGGGGTCCGTTGATCGGCGGACAAAGGCGGTTTCTCGCAGCTTAAGTACAGTTTTTTGTTTTACGCCAGTTTTTCCTGAAGTCGCAAAAGTATGACATCACAACATTCTGATTGGTCACTTGCAATGTTGATCCTGGAACAACCTTTAGTATGATGATCTGGGAACAACACCAACACGAGGATATCAGATCGTGCGCAACAGTCTGTGGGTGGATGGTACGTCCATCCACATGGATGGATGCAGGTTTCCCTGGCAAATATTGTATTGTAATTAAAAGATTAACGTTATTCATCTCTCAATGGTTATTTGGTGTAGTTAATCAATACCAAACTTGCGTGTGTGTGTGTGTGTGTGTGTGTGTGTGGTTAAAACAAAACCAGCTAAACGTTTTGCAGCTGGTAACAAAACCACAGGTGAAACTAACTGATCGTTAATGGTCACGTACACACTGCTCTGGCTCACCTGCTCTAAGTGTGTCACGTTTCATCTCAATCCACTGCAATATTCCTTTGATGTTAAAGTGCAGTTATGCTCTAATTCAGGGGTGTCAAACTCAAATACACAGTGGGCCAAAATTCAAAACTGGAACAAAGTCGCGGGCTAACGTTAATATTTATTGAAATATTTTTATTCCTCCAGATATGAGAATGAATCTTTTCTTATGGACTCAAACACGTTTGCTGAAAAACTGAATATGGAACAAGCAAAGCTTAATACTAAACAATATATATATATTAGCTGTATAATACCAGTAGGCCAGCTCTAATACTAATTTGGTATGGCTTCGCGGGCCAAATGGAATTAGGCTGCGGGCCAGAGTTTGACACCTATGCTCTAATTCATCCTGCTTAATTGAATATAATATGTATGACGAGTACAGTGAATGCATCACATTCAAAAATGATTTAAAAATCACTTTAGAAATTAGTGAACAGTTCTGCGCAAATTCAACAAGGTTAATGTAAAAAAACACAAATGTAGAAAAATCTGCAATGAAATTAAATTCTACCATTCTGATCAAAAATCCATTAAAATATTCCTTATTCTAACATTCCTTTCTCCTATTGAAGATCCATTTATTTTGCTCATTCCAGTCGTTCCTAAGTTCACTAATGTTGTCACTTAACACGTGACAATAAATAGAGACTGGAAACAGGAGAGACATGAGGTGAGACATGGCTGGAAACGATGGACGTGTCGAGGCAAAGAAAGTAAACGACACGAGTGACAGGAAGCAATGGACACAATCAAAGAGGAAGACAACTGAATGGAGAACACAGGGATAAATACTGACAATAATAATAATAATGACATTTATATAGCGCTTTTCAAGACCCTCAAAGCGCTTTACAATTCCACTATTCATTCACTCTCACATTCACACACTGGTGGAGGCAGCTACAGTTGTAGCCACAGCTGCCCTGGGGCAGACTGACAGAGACGAACTGCCAGCTCTTGAGCCACGATTGCCCTAACCACTATAGGACACCAAGGAAAACAGAAGGGAACAAGTCTGATGAGACAGAAGTAATACTCAACACCAAGCACCCGAGACTGTCAAACAGAACCTTGAAGGAACCATCTGAGATGTCGGGGATGAAAATGTGGAGAAGTTTAAAGCAGGGTCAGGTTATGAAAACATCTCACAGAGCCCTGTTCAAGCCATCGCCCAAACACAGAAAGAGCTATTTTTACAAAGATTACAGTGTCTACACTTTCCAAGCTGGTAGCAACATGCCCTAAAAGACTTAATGAGACTTACATTTTTAATTGTTCACAACCTTTGTAGTCACCATATTGATATTGTTTCTTGTTTGACCCCCAAAACTTTGCAGATTTGATAAACTAGCCTGCAGCTCCCACATTCCTCTTTTACACCAATGACATTAGAACAGATGCTTGTTATTTTACATCATGCAGGACATAATGTTAATGGTCTCTGGTACTTTTGAACCTGCTGTATATCTGATAAAAGTAGCTACTGTGACTGGTAGTTGTGCTGATGCTGATATCAATATAACCCGAACCTCCACTGCAGAGATTAAAGGATTGAAGAACATAAAAAGCAGACACAGGGCAGTTTTTAACCTTCACAAAGCTTAAATATACATGATTTCCCTCAAAGCATTCGTAACACTTGTTTCCACATCTGAATAAAAAGACAGAGAACATAAAGAATCTAAGCAGATTGTCAGCTGACCTGATCTTGGCTGCTTCTGTGCTTGCCCCATATCTGATTATACTTCTGGACAAACGTTGTGCATTTGTCATTCTTGGGGATCATCAAGATGTGTTCTGGCAAAACCGAGAAAACCTTTATGCGGGCCATTTCCACCCATGAACTCTGACCTTAACTTTGACCTTAACTGAGGCCTGCAGTTCTTTACATGTTGTTCTGGGGTAACCTCTTGGATTAGTCTTCTCTTGGGTAATTTTGGCCTGCCGGCCGCTCCTGTGAAGGTTCACCACTGTTCCATGTTTCTAATGTTTGTGGATAATGTTAGGGATGGGAACAGACGTTTCGACACTGCTTCTGAAGCGTGGTTTAAAACATCCAGATCACATGGCTGCGACTGAACAAGGTTTTGGTGTGCTTCACCCCAGCTGGGACGTACCTGCTGCTTTGAGACATTGCCAGGTGCCAGGATTCCATTTTTTATGAAGCAGAATCATTTGTAATTACTGAATTATATTTTTGATACCACCTCTTCTATTTCTTATACACACGTTTGTAAAAAATGTTGTCTACTTTCAACAAAAAATGTTATTTGCTGCATCACATCCTCACTCTAACATCCTGCCGGTGTTACAAGATAAAACCTCCGCAGAAGGATAAAGGAGCTTCTTCGTGGTTCAGTGTTTGCTCAGCAACACGGATGTAAACAGAGAGATCCGTTTGTTGAAGCACTGCTGTCTTTAACAGTCTCAATCTTTTTCTTGCATTGTTTGTACAAGGATTTAGCCAACAGATGTGCAGATCACCATTACTGACAGTCTGGTATTATAAGTAGCTTTGCTGTCTGCCACATTTTTTTCGCAGAATAGCATTATCGACATGTGGCAATAGCCAAATTGGCGAGCAGGTGTCACTGTGGAGACGTTTCCAAGAATCGATACAATTGTGGCACAAATGTTTTAAATGTTTAACGAAGCCTCGCTTTGTGGGGTTTGTTTGCGTGCCAGGGTGGATCCTCTCTGTATACTGTCACTGTATTTTCTTTTAGTTTTGAATGGTTGGTTTAAGAGTATTTTAATACAATAGTAACAAATAAAAACAGCACAATTAAAGTACAAGAAAAGACAGTTGTACAAAAGATTATTTTAAGTACTGATAAAAAATATGTTTAAGTTTTATAGAATTATTTTACTAATGATTTTGAGTAAAGAGTACTATTGTAAACTTGATTTATCTAATGCATAATTTAAGATTCTATGTTAATAGAAATTAAAAATGTAGTTTCACCTTGAGTAAAAACGATTGATTACGGCAGTTTAATGTCAACTAATTGTTGGTCAGAGTGTAGGTAACAGACATCTTTATTGCTGCACAAAACACAAAAATAAGACGAGAAAATAACTGGTTAAATGCTGAAAACTGTTTGTATAATATTCAGAGTTGTGTGACACTATATTTTATGACGCATGAACCTCTAATAATCATGTTGTTAGGCTTAACTTTCCGGGAGCTGCGACAGCTGGAACCGCTGCCGAAAACTGTGGCGGTGACAGGAAAACGGGACGCGGTGTCGTGAGTATCCGCACCGGTGATAGAGTTAAGCCGAGCGGTGAAACTGAAGTTGTGGAAGACCAAAAATCAAGATGCTCTTCAAACTTCACTCCAATTATACAGAAAACCGTAAAAAAAGTGTTAATTACTAAAGCTGAAGGGATATCCCGATTAACATACGCTGCTCTCTCTTTACATCTGGATAAGAAAATTAATAAAGATATTGACCATATGCTCTTTAATTTTATATGGAAAAACCGTCCGCATTATATTAGAAAAACTGTTGTGATGAATAAGTACGAATCAGGTGGGCTTAACGTCTTAGACTTTTCTACTTTAAATAACACTTTCAAAATTAATTGGGCTAAACATTTTCTTAAAAACCCTACCTCTATCTGGAACTTTATACCATATCATATTTTCTCTCGTTTTGGTGGCTTTAATTTAATTTTAAATTGTAATTACAATGTTGAGAAACTCCCTGTAAAGCTTTCATCCCTCCATAAGCAGGTCCTCTTAGCGTGGACCCTCATTTATAAACACAACTTCTCACCTCACAAATACCTTATCTGGAACAACAGAGATATTTTATATAAAAATAAATCACTTTTCCTGGAAACTTGGGTCCAAAATGGGATCCTATTGGTGGCTCAGCTGGTTAATAAAGTGGGACAACTACTTACTTACAACAACTTTATTGCACTATATAATTTTCCAATCAGTGTTCAGGAATTCTCAGTGGTGGTTGGTGCCGTACCCTCAGGGACTTTAATGTTATATAAAAACACTGACAGCTCAATATCTACCTCAGTCACTCTCCCTGATCCAGCTGAGTCACCAATAGGAAAAATCTGCTTTTCACAAGAACTTGGTAACAGCAATAAGAGAATACGTAGTTTATTCCAAGAAGATATCGTCTCTCTCCTGTATATAATATCTTACTGGAACCGATATGTTCCAGATATCAAGTGGAAGACAGTCTGGATGATCCCCCATAAATATTTGATTGTAAATAAGGTGAAAGAAGTCTCATTTAAAATTCTACATAAATGTTATCCAGCCAGTCACTACATGGTAAAATTTAAAAGGGACATAAATACTAATTGTACTTTCTGTGGGGATCATCCAGAAACTGTGACACATCTTTTTTGGTACTGTTCTCATACACAGAGATTCTGGAAGGAATTTAGCAGGTTTGTTATTGTCCATATTTTAAGGGAGTTTTCTTTACGATGGGAAAATGTTTTATTCTGTTTCTTTAAGTTCCCCAAGAAGAATGATAAATGTTTTTTTATGATAAATTTGTTAATACTTTTAGCTAAATTCTTTATCCATAAATGTAAGTTTACTAACAAAACACCATATTTCTGTCATTTTTTTAAGGATGTGGAAATGTACATACAATCAATATCAGACTCCACCAACAAAAAGGCTCTCAAAACAATATATGTATGTGAATTTTTGCGTGTATTCTTATAATTGTTACTTTTTTCTTTTACCCCTGGCTTTCACATGATATTGAACAGGGAACATAAGTTTATGGTTTTGACTGGTTTTTGATTTTGAGAATGTTGTATGGTTTTAACATATTGTTTGGTTTCGTTTAAAAAGCACCGAAAGGTTTTGCGTTAGAAAATTTCGACTTATGTATATGAAATTTAGCCAATAATATCAATAAATTAATCAAATAAAATTCGTTTGCCCTGTGCATGGGGTACTTAAAGAAACCAAACAATATTTTCTTGTAACAAAGAGAGAACTCAGAAAGGATAAAGGAAAACACAAAATTCTTGCCAGAAAAGATTCGTGTATAAGCATGACCAAAATAAATGAGAAATATCTTCCTTCACACAATTACAAAATGTACAGTTAATATCAATGTCCTTTTTATAACGTACAAGAAAAGATCTGGTTGGGTAAAAACGATGAATAACTTTAAAAGATATTTCCTTTACTTTGTTATTTAATAGAAATTTCGACGGTAAGGTCCAAATCTTCTCCCATTCCAGGTCCTGGTATAAGTTATTCCAGTAGGCGACAGCCGTTGGGACACAAGTTCTGTCTTTTTGAAACAGAGTTCGTATTTCACGGTTGTTTTTCCTCTTTACAGAGGGGAAACACACCTGACCGACACAAGTAACAGCAGGATCCAGTGGTAAAGGGGTCAAATCACTAACAACAAGATTTCTAAACAACATTAAGACCCCAGCAGGGATCGCATCAAACACTATGGCATATTCCTTTGGTGGAACAGGAAGACCATATGTATTTACCCCTGGCTTTGTGTGTTCATGTTCTGTTGTTTTGTATACTTCATCCGTTCGTATGTTGTATTCGCATTGTTTGTTAAATAAAGTTTATTTAAAAAAGAAAAAGAAAAAAAAGAAACTGAAGTTGTGGATTGTCCCACGAACTGCAGTCTTTACCAAAGGCAACCGTATCCTAACTTTTGTACACGCGTTGCGTCACGTCTACAAAGTCGGCTAGCTAGCGAACGTTTGCAGAATATTTCCTATTCCCTATTATTGATTAGGTCACAGCACACTAAACTCGCCAGTGGATTACATCAGAAGTACGGAGAAATTACGTTGTTGTTGTTGTACGTACGTTGGAATGCTGTTTTGAGGTATCCTTACTCCAGGTACCTCGGTCTGCAGCACAGCTGTAGGTGGCGGCAATGTGCAGCTTGTTTCAAATCGGTTTTTGAAACGAAGAAGAAAGAAACCAGAAGGAAGGACTGCTCTCTGTGTGATTGGCTGAGATGTGACCAATGGAAAGCTGACAGGATATTATCGCGTGTTCGCGAGCGCGCGCGCGTGTGTGTTTGGTAGTAGTGTGGATAGTGCAGCAGAATGTTAGGAAAAGTTTTGACTTCGCTGCTTCTTCTCGCTGTCTTCTTCCATGAACCCGCTGAGGCGCAGAAGAAGAAAGAGGTGATGTCTTCAGTGGTGTGTAGCCAAGGAAGTTGTTAAACTTTGGAGGGAGTTTTTCCAACTTCGTCAAAGTTGCACGTCGTCTGTTTCCGCATCATTCTTGGTAGCTAGCTTAAGCTAACAGCTGCTAGAAAGAGCTCAGTTACTCATTATCTAAAGTAGTTTTAGCAGTTACAGCAGTAGCTTAAATAACATGCTAATTTCATCAGTCAGCATTAGTTTGATCACAGTTGTTAGCTCCGACTAACCCAGCTACTGGTTGTAAACTTGACTGGGCGTTATTAAACCGGAAATGAATTAAACATTAATTACCTTTATTCTAACGCCTCACGGGCGCGTTTAACTGAACGAAAATAAAATGCACAGACAATAGAAAGACGTTTGTTTTTGCTACTGGAGCTTTAGCAGTTGTGTTGGTGTCTTTGTGTGTGTGTAGACTCTGCTGTCAGAGAAGGTGACGCAGATGATGGAGTGGGCCTCCAAACGATCAGTCATCAAAATGAATGGAGATAAGTTTCGTCGTTTTGTCAAGGCTCCCCCTAGAAACTACTCAGTGGTCATCATGTTTACAGCACTGCAGCCACAGAGACAATGTGGAGTGTGCAGGTAACAAGTAGCAACAGGAAGAACATGCACTGCTTTGATTCCAGCTTGGATTTGTGACTTTAAAACATGTTTGCTTTTCAGGCAAGCTGATGAGGAGTTCCAGGTGCTGGCTAACTCCTGGCGTTTTTCTTCTGCCTTTACCAATAAAGTCTTTTTTGCGTCAGTCGACTTTGATGAAGGATCAGATGTATTTCAGATGGTGAGACATTTTATTCTGTTTTCATGCATTTAAAAACATCTCAGTCAGGCCAACTTGTGTATATATAATGAAGCAATCTTAGAGGAACTTCATAATTTTATAATAATTTAATGCTGGCACTCATTTGGTTTAATGAAAACATGTTTTTTCTTCATAAAATCATTCAACAATAGCTGTACTGGAGCACCTTTTTTTAAAATGAGTGGTTAGATCGCAGACTGCTTCAGTTATTTTAATATTATCACACTTTCGTTTTGTACAATACATTTGTTTAAACAAATTTAGTTGACCTAAAAATGTGTGCAGTGTTCAACCCCTGGGCTGTTTCCCTGTTGTGTTTGCATGTGTTTGCCTGTACCTTTGTAGTAAAAGATGATAAATATTAGAACATATTTGATTACATTTAATCCAAGAGGAGTCTAACTTGTTAAATCCCATCACTACACATATCTAATCTTCTGATTCTCTCTGTATTTTCAGCTGAATATGAATTCTGCCCCAACATTCCTCCATTTCCCATCCAAAGGAAAACCTCGAAGGTCTGATACGTATGAGCTCCAGGTCCGAGGCTTCGCTGCTGAGCAGCTGGCTCGATGGGTGGCAGACAGAACTGATGTACAAGTAAGCGTCAAACGTTTCAATGAGATCAGTGAAGATATTTGCAATAAAATGAATTCAGACTTCCAATTAAAGCAAACAAACACGGGCATGGTGAGAGTCTCTGACGTCTCATGTTTGTGTGTTTCAGATCCGCGTCATTCGTCCTCCCAACTATGCAGGGCCTCTCCTGCTGGGATTCCTTCTGGCTGTGATTGGTGGACTTGCATATCTACGAAGACACAATTTAGAGTTTCTCTTCAACACAAATGTCTGGGCCTTTTCCGCACTGGTAACAGCTACCATCATATACACATACATGCTGAAAGGCTTATTTGCTTTTTCTCTGATCCAAGTTCAGAAAGAAAAGATCAAAATCTTCTGTCGGCCATCTCCACACCATGTCCAAACGCACGTATAGTGTTGTGAAATGTGACATGGGTGTGCATGTGGCTCAATACAAGTCACACCACAAACGAGACAGAAACAAAGTAGGTCTGCTGTAGCAGGTGTCGTTCTCCTGTGGGCGCTTTCCTCCACAGTTACTGTAAGAACTCTTTTCTACATTAGTGTGCAGGAGTCTTGACTTTGTTTTGCTTCCATAAAGCCAGACTTTCAGCTCTCCGAGCTCTCTTTTGTTTCAGGGTTTCTTTAGACACTGGCAGCTTTTTCAATCATTTTTGGTTCAGTACTTGTACCTGACAGTTTTCAGAGGACTTAACACTGGCTTATGTATAAAAAAGGCAAGGTGACGTGTTAAATACAGTGGCCAAGCTGTCATTGTATTTTACAGTGGGTGGAGGAATTTTGCCCCACCACAATCACATGACACCGCTTCCTTTTGGTGTGAAGAGCCTTTGAGTTGGGTGAGACTGCAACAAGAAGCCGGAGTCAGAAACAGATTTTTCCTTGTGTGTCCGAGCGCCCCGAGCGGAGCGATCAGCACTATTTTATCCAATAAAATCATCTTTCTCGTCCCAATCACATGCAGACATTTCACAACATAACACGCTCTACATGCCAATCAAGTCACAAACGTGTTTCTTAGGCTACGTTCACACTGCAGGCGAAAGCGCATCAAATCCGATTTTTTTTGACCCAATGCGACCCATATCTGACCATGCTGTGACGGCACAAATCCGATATTTTCAAATCCGATCTGGGTCCCTTTCGTATGTGGTCCTGAATCCGATACATATCTGATGTTTTAGAAAGCGACTGCTGTTTGATGGTCATGTCATATTAAATCCGTCTTTTACGTCACTGACACAAGACAGCGTCGGAGAAGCACCCGAGAAGACATCGTGAACACTTCCTGGCCATCAACTGTTGGGAACAACGTTGGAGAAACGTGAACATTTTCTTTGTACTGTATAATCTGCAGATTCTGACAGAAATCTGCAACTATCCTTTGAAGCAGCGCTCCTCTAAAACAGCAATAAGGATCATTATTAGGTTATTTACATTATTATGTAAATAACAAAATAACTTAAAGCAAAAATTGGGAAAAGTAAAGGCTGAAGTCTTTATATTAAGGGCCATCAGTCAAACAATACTGTTGCTCTGGGTCTAAACAGAGCGCGTTGTGTGTGACGTCTTCTGTTGCGCATGCGGCCGCTTTGAGCGTTCACACTAGAGCGCGTTTGCTGTCGCATTTTATTTGTAGTGTGAACGAGCAAACAAAATAATCGGATTTGATCAAAAAATCTGAATTGAGCATCAAGACCTGCAGAGTGAACGTAGCCTTAGTGAAGCACGAACAGGAATCAATCAGCACGTGTGCAGGGTAAAAAGCTTGATGTGGGGAGGACATGACTGTGTTTCAATAAGAAACATGTTTGTGGGGTGATGTGCCTGTGACTGTGAACTGCTTAGTTGTAGGTGGGAAAAGAGAGACTGTGATTGCATTCAGTAGTGCTGGTTGTATGTCGTGTTCTGCTCTGACAGCTGATTGTGTGCGTCTGCAGTGTGAACATGTTGCAGCCAGCGACAGCACAAACTCGACCCCCTTAAGCAGATTTTTCATTTTACTCTCCTTATAATCCACTGACTTATTGGTTCTGTTAGCTAACATAAACTAATGTAGGTCTCTTAGTAGCCACCAACCAACCAGATGATGGCGTGAAACAGGTTTTAAAACTTTAAGCACTTAAATCCAGCTTCAGACTGTTAAATCAGTTTTTAAGAGCAGGTTTATACATGTAGTGTTTCAGGTCCAACAAGAAATACAAACATGCAAGTCACAACAATCTAAAGAGCCTAGAAATGTTAAAGAAAGAGACGAAGCTTCAACCTTTCGAGTGATTCAAACAGTTGTTTAACACAGTGTGCTTCACTGACACGTGTGACTAAACACAGACCTGTAATACAAACGTATGTAGGAGCAGCATGTGAGTAAAAAGTCTGACATTAAGCAAACACAGTCTCCAGCTTTTCAATAAAAAGGACAAAATAATTTCCATCATTAAAATTGTGACAGATTAGATGATTTTCATGACAGAGAACTGAACAAAATGCAGCTGACGTGCAAAGATGGGCTTGATGTGTCCTGAAGATCACACAAAGAGATCACACTGTGTTTAAAAGTAAAAGAGGTCATAAATGTAAATGTACTATATACTGCATGACCTTGTGTTTAGAATTCCATTTCAATATTCAATATTCTGGTTTTGTTAGCAAAAGATAAAGAAATGGCGGCGCTCAAGACTTTTGCACAGTACTATACATGCATGTGATTCAGTGTAACTGGTGCAGTACATCGGATGAGCTGGGAAGGACCAACTGTCAGTTTAATTCTGTACATTTGATATATAATGATCATAAAACAAACTCTCTCCATAGATTTTGGAAACACTTGCCTGGAATAATCTGGAGACGGTGGAAAAACCGGAGAGCTGTTTCCTTTTTGTGTTTTTGTGATAAAATGTGTGAACAAGTGAACCTCTTACAGTCCAATGAGATGTTTTTGTTCACGTGAAACACCCAACAGCTCCTACGTCTTTGTGTTTTACGCATCTTCTTTGTGTTTCAGTGCTTTGTCCTGGTCATGACTTCAGGCCAGATGTGGAACCACATCAGAGGACCCCCTTATGCTCACAAAAACCCCAGCACAGGACAAGTTGTACGACACACACACACTTCACTCATGTCACTAATATAACATGTTGGCTCCAACAGAGTTACTACAACTATTTAACACTTAACTCACGTGTGTCACTGTAAGCTGACTGAAGATGACATCATCATGACCATGAATGTCATGCAGGTTACCGTGCTGAATGATTGGACGACACGTCTTTAATGACTCGAGATGAATTTATTTTGGATTTTCTTTATTCCACACATGGCCTCACACATATATACCAGTCAGTAGAGATAAAGGAAGTATAAAGTTGTAGTGAATAATGATCACTAATGAGAAATGAATCAGTCTTAAAAGATTAAAAGTTGTGAGCCTGTGTGGAGAAAATCCAAAATAAATTCATATTCGTTAGAGAGCACGCAGTGATGGTTATCAAAGATGTGCGCTGGTCACCATGACGCTCATGGCCACATTTACTGCTGTAATCTTTTGACCAGTCTAAGAAAACACATCAATTTGAAAAGTGAGAGCTGTGACTGTGTGTTTTCAGAGTTACATCCACGGCAGCAGTCAGGCACAGTTCGTGGCAGAGACGCACATCGTCCTCCTCTTCAGTATCCTTCAGCTTTCTGCAGATTAACACTTGTAGTGGCCCGGGTCGCGCACGCAGCAGCCTAGACCTCCCTCTCACAGCCACCTCCTGCAGCTTCTCCAGGGACACGCTGAGGTGTTCCCAGGCCAGAGATAATCTCTCGGGCATGTCCTGGGTCTGCCCCGGGCCTCCCTCTGGTGGGACACAGGGGATTTCAGCCATGTCTTTTAGTTGTCTAACTTCTGCATGTTTGACAGAATCACAGGCTGTGATCAGCACACCTGTCTCCACTGTTGAAATAACTTCAGTCCACAGTGTAGCTGTGACACAAAGCACCTTTGTAGTTTTTTCTCAGTTTTATGTGCGACGTTGTTCTGAATCAAACTGTAAACACCACCTGTGTTATTCCAAAATCCAATACAGAAACTTTTTGCCTCAAAGTTTTACACACAGGAAAAAGTGAAAGTTTGCTAGCAGCTCTTTCTTCTCAAGCACCATTCGATTTTATTAAGTGTTGGTTTACAGCCATTTCCAAATCTGTCCGGAGGGATTCAGCCACGTTCAGATCTGGGCTCCTGCTCTGCTGCTCTGGAGTATTTCCAGAGTGGTCCTGAACCACTGCTTGTTCTATTGGAAGCTCAGCCTACCCCAGGTCTGAGGTCCAGAGCGCTCTGGAGTTGGCTATCATCATCGTGTCTGTAGATGCTCTTTCCTCGACCCTTGAGTAGTCTCCAGTTTCTGTTGCCAAAGTTTATCCCCACACTGTGATTGCTGCCACCACCAGGCTTCACCAGGCGGTGCCCCGTTTTCCTCCAGACATGACCTCTGGGATTCAGGCTCTGTTTAATCAGATACTATGTTCCTGTGTGAGAGTCCTTCTGGTGGCTTTGGTCCAACTCCTGACAGGTTGTCCTGTGCCTTTCACCCAGGGGTGTCGCTACTAAGACCCTTCTGTCCCGATCAGTCAGCTTGGCCGGGCAGCCAGCTGTAGGAAGAGTCCTTGTGCTTCCAGATTCTTCCATTTACTGATGATGGAGAAAACCTCATTCAGACCTTCAGTGCTGTAGAAATGTTTCTGCACACTCACCCAGAGCTACGCCTCACTACTGTCTACAGACCACTGCTCTGACTTGGTGCATGTCAGAGTGTGACTTTACCACAGCTGGGCCTCAGTCACATAGTAAAGCAGCAGAAACAGCTGCTTAACTTTGACTTTCATGGCAAATAAATATTTATGTACATGTGATAGTTTTGGGTTTTTAATTTTGCATAAATTTGCAAGAATTTCCAGCAGACTTTCTTCACATGGTCATTTTGGGCCACTGTGTGCAGCAGTGAGGTTGTGCCAGCTGCAGGAAGCCAAAATGCAGCACAATGATTCCATTAAATGTTAGTGTTGATTCATATCTGAGTATATTTTTTGATTACATTTTTCCCCTGGAGGTACCAGTCTGGTGCTTTGACACAGAGAACAGCTGGGCCCTGTCCCAGTGGCTCAGGCCTTTGTACCTGCTCAGTCTCCGTACACAGTCCTGTTTCCCAGATCCTTCTGTAAATGCTGGCAGTCTTGGTTCTCGTAGCCTTGTCTGTGTTCATTTCTGGGTGAATGGTGGTAATAAGGTAAAAGCTTAGCTGTGAGTAGATGGATGCTATAAACTCGTTCAACCCTTGACCCAGCTGTCAGATGCTGCTGTTACCATGGGAATAGTTCTACTGTGTGAAGCTGCTACTTCAGACTTGGATATTGGGAAGAGAAAGAGTACGTGTACACACACACACAGATTGTGTCTTCAGGTTGTCTAAGATCATTTCACTTTGTCTAACCTAACCTTCTCTAAACCAGTCAGTAAATCATCCCAGAGTTTGTTTACTTGTCTGCATCATGCATAAGGAGGTCTAATAGCAGAAGCCTGCGTGTCAGTTATGTGTGTTGCAGGTATCGGTCTAGTTATGCTGTTCTTCAGTTGGTTGCTGTCGATCTTCAGAGCCAAGTACCATGGATATCCATACAGGTGTGAACATGTTCATGTTGGATTCTCCTGTTTAATCCACTGCGACTGGATCAGATGGTGCTTTGTGTCGTATGGACTGAAAGTTGTCTCGTCTCTGTTGCAG
Organism: Neolamprologus multifasciatus; assembly: GCF_963576455.1. NCBI lineage: Eukaryota > Metazoa > Chordata > Actinopteri > Cichliformes > Cichlidae > Neolamprologus > Neolamprologus multifasciatus. Next base: position 13,991,163 of record NC_140440.1, on the reverse strand, counting down.
CTTCCTGATGAGTTAGTGCTGATCAGCTCCTCCAGAGTCAGAGCAAGTACAAGTCAGAGGACAGACGTGCTGCAGGGAGCTGTCCACTGCATCTTTGATGAAAAACTGTTTGCCAAGCCATGATTTGTCCTCTGATCTGTTTAATAAAGTCAGTACATCATATACATACGGTGCCTTTTACAATATCACAAGTGGTTCCTTTACAACAACAGAGCTCTGATCGCTGCTGTGCAACATGAACAGTCAGGTACCAAAAGGTGTCTTCTTGGTCTGAACTTTGGCCATATTTGATTTGTGATTCATTTCTAACCTGCAGACTGTTTCTGTCTTAAAGTGCAGACATGAGTCAGGACTGTTTAGCTCTTGTTGCTAAGACCTCAGCAGACATTATAGTCTGTTAGGATCCAGCAGTAGTACTCTGTGTGCTGTTTGTACTAAAAAGGTTCTGTTAAAACATCTGTTGAGACCATATGTGGATCTGTTGGTGCACTTACACGTTTCTTTTTTTATGTACAAATACTTCCCTCCTTTAGTAATACTCTGCTTGGTTTTTACTGCGTTTGTACACTTGTGCTCCAGTTAGGCAAACAGTCAACAGAGAGCATAGTTTTGATTTTAAACCCACATTTAAATTTAAATGTGATATTTGATTTATTAACTGTTAAAGTTAGCTCTGTTTCTGGAACAGAAAAGTTTCCTGTGTTCGGGGTTAACAAGCTAAACCTGTTGTCGGGATCACGGCCCTCACATGTAAAATATGATGTGTAGAAACAAACGTTACTTTCATTACATGGCTCAGTAAAATCCCATAATCAGTAATCATTGGTGTCTTATTGTTGTGATCACGGATGAAAATATGTTGGTGCTTTGTTGTCAAGCTAACTGTTCATACTTCTTTCCAAATGGGCCTCATCTGCAGAGCATGATGGGACTCGCGTGTCTTCATGTGTGTGTACATGAGGACTGGGAGAAGGTTGCATTTTGTGTGTTGTGGTTTAAATGTGTGTGGTCAAGTTCAACAAAGAGGGAATATTTGATCAGAGCTGACTGTTGCTGATATTAAAGTGTCGTAACTGAGGATCAGTGTGTGTCGTCGTCAGGCTTTACTGAAACTACCTGAATCAGTCTCAAAGTGTTACTGGTTTAGTTTCTCAGATATGGATTAAGAGGCACATTTCTGCTGCAGTCAAACGTAACACATGATTTCTGGTATTTTTACTGTATAATTCCACATATCGCTTCAGAAAACAGATGTCAGTGTGACACTTTAATATTTTATAGTCCTATCAATAAGGCGCCTACACAGAGAAACCTTATGAACACCATCTCGGTTGGCTGCTCCCTCTAAACATATCATACATTATTAGTACTGTATGCTGCTCAGTAACAGTCAACATTTATTATTTACCGTTTCCAGTTCTGTAATTTTTTTAGTTAAAATAAATAATAAAAAGTCTTAATAAAAAATCTAATCAGCTATGACAGTTAAGTGGACAAAGTATAACAAAAGGTCCAGTTGGGGAAATAAATCAGTTTCTTGGCCTTTACACAGTAATTGCTACAGTGCTGAACAGGACAGGCAAAATACAAAAAACATAATAATAATTAATATTATTTTATAATAGCTTTTTTCACCCTTCGGGTCAGATTATGAGCAGTTAATAGAGAGACTAGTATATTTTTATTTCGTGTATCTAAGCCTTACGTGTTATTTTAACGTTTGCCTGCAGGAGGCGGTAATACTCACCTACACTAAGCCTCAGAAACAGAAGAAGAAGAACGAACCCGGAAAATATTGCAAGATGGCGGAATCGGAGAACAACAACAGTGTTAGACAGCCATTAAATGTGGACGCAGAACCTCTTAAATTATCAGAGTTGTTAGATCGTGGTTGGAAAATATTCGAGGAGGTCGACAGCACAAACGAGCCTCTCGGCTCAAACAGTATTCAGGTGAAAGTTAAGCGCGGTGTTCAAATGTTAGAGGAAGCCTCCCGGATGGTCGCTCAGCTCGACTTGTTTAGTCGTAACGAAGAGCTCGAGGAGATCGCCACGGCAGACCTGAAGTACCTGCTGCTGCCCGCTTTGTTAGGAGCTCTGACCATGAAGCAGACCACCCGGGACAAACGGCTGGAAATAGTCCAGACGGCCCGCGCTTACTTTATGGATTTTTTAAGGAGATGTGAAGAGTATAAGGTGTCACAGTTTAAACTGCCAGACTCCACGGGTGAAAAAGCACGGCCTGACGGAGGGTCAGAAGATGGAAACGCTAAAGCTAATGTAAGTACCTAACTAAGAGCAAGTAAATAGCAAATGAGCTAACCCTCCGGCTGTGTTCATAAACACCACCCACTGAGCGTGGTCGTGGTCAGAACTGGTCAGCAGCAGATGGGTGGGTTTGTTTCTCACTAACATCCGTTCTTGTCATGACCGTTTCCTCAGTGGGTTTTCGTGTAGAATTAAAAGTACACTCTGGGATAAGTAATTGATTATTAAGCATTTATTATTTTTGTGCTGGGATTCTGTTCATCTGGACGTTTTCAGTGAGAGAAACGTTTCGTCATCATCAGGTGACGTCTTCAGTCTCAGCTGACTGCAGGTTTCCAACCTGACATTTGCATAATGACTGAAACCAGCCCACCGGAGTGGGCTTAGAAAAAGTCCCGCTCAGTGTATCAGTTAGATCACATCTTCCTAATTTCGAAATGCAAAAGCATTTTTAATCAAATAATTACAGCCTCGTTTATTTTAAGCACCACTGCAGCTGCATGTATATCAGTGATTAAGTTTCAGTGATTTTTATGCGTCATTACAGAAAAACTCCCACTGAACGTGTTTGTGAACAAATTATTATTATATATATTAAAAAAAATCACTTGATTTTTCCACTTAGCACCAGCTGTTTTATTCGAATTCAGATTTTTTTACCCTTTAAATGCCAGTAAGATGACAAACTGCCACCAAAAAAAAGTAGATGGTTGCAGTTTTTTTCACCGTGTAATTGATGAAACCTCTTATTTTTTTCAACCATCATTGCAGATCATTAACTATGATTTTTTTTTTTTTAATGTATTTTGTGCTTTGTTACTTCTTTTTAAGAATGCCAAAATCCCTCCCACTTGGTGTTTTAGTGGCTAAACATGACCATTTATTGGTTGAGTTTACAAAAATGCCATAACAACGTCTATTTCATTTTGTTTGTGTGTGTGCATCTTGGAGAGCAGCAGGATGTGCAAACACTGGTCCTTGCAGACACACTTCCCACAGCCTTGGGTTGCCGTTCTCCTGTAGGGGCACAGTTCGCACCTTGTTCTCATTTTGTTGGTGGGCTGTGGGTCACGCTCTGATGCAGACTAATGTATCCAGGGATCAGTGGCAGCAGCTGCTGCTGAGCACGGGGGGGCAAGGTTGTCACCAGCATGTGCCCCGAATCCAGGAACATCCTTCACTGGTAGCTTTTAGAGGATTCCCAGTCCTGTGCCTGATCTCCACAGGACAAAGTGTGCTTCATGATTGTGCCAAACAAAGCCAGTTTTCTTCTGAGGAGTTCTCTCCTCTCTGTGTGGAGTTTGCATGTTCTCCCCTGGTTGGTGTGGGTTCTCCCCGGGTACTCCAGCTGAACACTGGGTCAGGTGGCCACTATAAAAGAGTCAGAGGTTCAGGATATATTTTGGTCTATAAACTGATTCCATGATTTCTTTTTTAACTCCAGGTGATTATTTGTACCATGGTTTAATTTCAGAGTGCAGTGAGACATCAAACTGCATCATTCTCAATAGAAAACTGCACAAATGTGGTGTTTTCACACTTTTGACCTGTAGTGTATTTCAAAGTGTAAAGACTATCTCCAGGTGGAAAACAGACGGACCAGATTTTTATGTAAATATATTTATATTTTCACACATTTCTGACGTTTACAAGTTCTATTTGCATTTCAAGCCACACTGAACATTATGGTGAGAGAGGAGAAATGTTTCTTTGTTTTTAGTTTTTCTACAAAATTGACATTAAAGAAAAGCTGTTGGAGTGAAATCCTCGAGCTGCTGTTCACTTCATGTTAGCGACCAATGAGTTTTGAAGTAAACAACAATTGAATTGATTGGATGAGCCATAAACTGTCTTGTTGGTCTTTGATCTAAATCACTGGTACATCCTGAATCACCTGTGCCTTTGTTTCTGTATGAACTAACACAACACATTGAATACATACAGCCTTCATATAACAACAGGTTCTTTTATTAACTGCACTGCTAACGAAGGCTGTAAGTCTGGGTTTATTTATGTCACATAAGTCAGTCACAGAAAAGTGTGTCCGATGGGAAAATGTCCCAAAGCTCCACAGAGTTAAGTCACACAACCAGAAAGTGATGCTTTCTTTAGAGTGTGTTTACATGAAGAGTTCACCTGTGTGTGATCTGGAGGATGTGTTAATGAATCAGTGACGTGTGCTTTTTGTTTCAGTCTCTCCCCGGCCCAACCAACCTGGTTGCTATGGCAGCACAGAGACAAGCTAAAATTGAGCGGTACCGTCAGAAGAAGGCGCTTGAGGCCAAACTGTGTGATGTTCGGAGAGCTGTGGAGAGCGGACAAGCCGATGATGAAGTCACCAGAGATTTCTACCTCCTGAATGTCCGAAGATGGGTCACTGTGTGTTTGGAGGACATAGAGAGCATTGACCAAGAGGTGGAGATACTCAAAAAGATGGATATGTTTAAGGAGAACGCTCCCAAGCAACCCACTCACCCACCCAGGCCCCCCATGAAACCCTTCATCCTCACCAAGGATGCTGTGCAGGTGAGCTTGTTTGTTGTTGACTGATTCAGGTGCATGCAGTCACACGGTTGCACATGCAGCTGGACTCTCTTAATCAGCCTTTATTGTAATTTCCTAAAGTGGTCCGCTCGTTAGTCACCTGTGATGCGTCACACAGTTCAGTGATGTTCGGGGTCTGTGGAGGCCAGTCCATGTCTCACACTGTTGTAACAGTGTCAGTGTAATACGGCTCTTTGTCCCACTGATCAACGCTCCAACACGCACAAACATTTGACCACACAACATGTAATGAACTGGCACAAATGTCTTTGATAGGCTGCTTAGTGATGGTGTTCGTGAGAACGCCGTGAGGATCAATAAGTAATATTGATAATGGGATCTGAATCACTGAATTCTTATCAGTTCCCGACTCCATGTGACTGTAACCCTCTGACACGTCTCAGGGTTTCATCTGCCCCCTGCTCATGTTTCATTGCTGTGCTGTTGTTTCAGCCACTACACTGATTATTGATGAGCAATAATCAATAATCAAAAGAGTTCAGAATGGTCATTTTTCATTGGCCTGTGGAACTTTATGTTAATGCAGTTTTATTAATATAATGCAGTGCTCCCTCGCTATAACACGCTTCACCTGTGTGTGTGCAATTTTGCATGTTTTTTTGTTTTTTTTAAAACGGCGTATTGTGTCCTGCGTCCTGATTGGCTACGTTCAGCTTGTCACATTTACATAAATCTTTGATCCCAGCAGTGTGACTGAAGTGCTGCACTGTATGTTTGTACGTTTTCTCCCCAACAAACAACAGTGTTGACGAAACGTCGTCACCTGCAGGTTCCTTTGGTTTCATCCTGTAATACTGGATTTATTTTGAACTTTGAGAGTTTAAACGAGAGAAAAGTGTGAAAATGTTCCTGCCTGTCTGAGAAAAGAGGATAAAGTGTGCAGTGAGGGCTTTACAGCCTTAAAACATCTATAGTAATTGTAAAAAAATAAAGTTGGCTACTTCGCAGATTTAACTTATTGCAGGTTATTTTTAGAACGTAACTCCCGCGATAAGCGAGCGGCCGCTGTGTTTCATCTCACTAATGTTACAAATCCTTGAAGACAGGCTGGGGAGATGGATTTAAACGGTGACAGGATCAAGTGAAGACAAAATGAGCAGCACCTGCTGCATTTCAGTGATGCTGCCAAGCTGAGTGCAGAATGTATAAAATTAGGAGCTGAAATGATCCTGTTTTTATTTTTGAGCCATTTTTTCATTGCGGAGGACAAAAAGGTTTCAAACTTAAACCTCACCTGTGTTCTCCCCAGTGGAAGTAAATCTATAAAGATGAGGCTTTTATGGAAACACTGAATAAAAACGTGCTTCTTTGAAAAAGACTAAAGTTACAGTTCAGTGTTGAATATTCCATCAAACAGAAATGTGTGCATGTACTACACAGACTCAGTGTCGCAGTCTCACAGGTCTGAGTGTGCTTGAAGTTAATTATCATTCCTGTGGTGCTGATCACCACAAAAACGCAGAAAGTTTCAGAGCGTTTCCTACTGATAAAAACCGCTCACACTACACAAAGTCATGAAGCTTTGGACGATTAAATGACATAAAAGTCTGGGTGGTTTTCTATAGAAAGTTGTTTTTTACAGCTACAGTTAAAAAAAACAGGAATCTGGAATTGACCACAAAAAGCATAAAAGTGTTGATATCTGAAGTCGGCTCTGATACATGGATCCACTGACTCATCACAGCGTCAGCAGACTGAACCAAAACATTCAACCAAATACTGGAAATTTAATTTCAGTCTGCTTAAAAATAAGAATTACTGTCATAAATGTAGTTGCTAGTCCCAGAGCTCATTACCTCTAAAGAACACTGACACTGACATTTACACTGGAAGCGGATGAAACATTGGTTGCAGTTTTTAAAGAGCTCAACTGAATAGCTTGAAATGCTGATTAGCCGAAGTTTTCAGGCAAGTGCTGAACTTGAAATCTGATGAGGGATCAAAAATGTCCCTCTGCTCTTTGTACTTGAACATCACGCCACTCAAAAACATAAAACTGTGAAGGTACATTTACTTCATTTAACAAGCTCATATTACATCAGGTATTGTTTAAAAAAATCTGAGTGAATTTGTTCCGATCTGCTTGAACATGGATTGATGTCTTTAAACCCACGTGTTCACTCTGCACACAGGCTAAGGTGTTCGGGGCCGGTTACCCCAGTCTTCCTACCATGACCGTTGATGACTGGTATGAGCAGCACAAGAAACGCGGAGTCCTGCCTGACCAGGGCGTACCCAGGAAGCCCGCCGCGGAGGATCACGGGGATCCAAGCGAGACGGACGAAGAAGAAAAAGAGAAGAAGGTTGAAAACGATGACGAGGAATCTCTGCTAAAAGCCAGAAACTGGGATGACTGGAAAGACACTCACCGCAGAGGTTATGGAAACCGCCACAATATGGGCTAGCTCACGTGTTCAACGGGCTTGTCTCTCGCTTCATTCTATACTAAATGAAGAAAAACACCATCGCATCAATAAATATGTACATTCATTACTTTGTCTGCAGGTTAGTTGGTCTGGATGAACACTACTGCTCATTAACTCGTGTTACAACCGTTCTGTTGATTGGATCACATCCTCCTGTGTACCGTCGTGGTTTCCATTTACAATAAAAATACACAATTTGTCTGGAACCTTGAAACCATCGTGCTTATCCTGTTATTATGTCGTGGGAAGTGTGACCCCTCGTTTCCCCAAGGCTTATGAAGGACTTATCAAAGAGCTCTGAAAGGGTTCGTGATCTCTGACACTTCACTGTCTCTGGTCTGCCTGTGACCTGTGACCTGGAAGTCTGTCTCCGTGCATCATCTGCTCAGTTCAGCTGCGTCCTGGAAGCGTTTTGCTCACTCACTGATTTGAAGATGATGGCTGGTCTCTGTTTGATTTTATATATGAAGACAGCAACAACAAACTTGTCCTACAGCATCGCGACATATTACACTGGGTCAAATCTGTTTAACAAAAGCTATGTCCATGCTTACTGCTCCCACAGGAATGACAAATAATAATAATAAACTTTATTTATAGAGCACACTTAAAAACCAAGAGTATGCCAAGGTGCTTAATGAGTAACATGATGACAGAAAAAGGACCAAAGCAAGTACTAAGTATGCAAGCAGGTAGCTGTCACTGATTCATAGGAAAGCAACAGACAGAACAAACGAGGAATTAAATGAGCATAAAAGTGCATGATATAAAATCATAACAGAAATGTTAACTAGAGGGAAAGGCAAGATTGAATACAGTGCTACAGATGCGCGGATATCAAGAGGACCGGGGCAGCCAGAGCAAACGCACGGTCACCCCGAGACTTCAGCCGAGATCTGGGTTGGTCAGTAAAAAAAAAGGTCGCAGCCAGGCGGGGCTGACGACGCACTCACTGACATCCTCCATGTGCGTTTTTTGCGGTTGGTGTTGATACAGTGGTAAGGAGAAAAACAGCAGCAGCGGTCTTAATGAAGCAACTGCTGCTGCCCATGATTCTGGGTTAAAGGCCAACTTCGGCATTCATTAAGTAAACTCACGGTTACTGTAACACAGCACACTTTATTAAAGTGGATGACACAGGAAAACAGCTCTGCAGGATAGTTGATCAGTGAACGGAACTACAGAAAGTCTGTTTAATCTGCCTTAGACGTGTTTTGTATTTTTTTATTGTTAAGTTATTCTCTGCCAATAGGTTTAGAAGACACAACAATGTAGAAACACATAACAGACCTGAACCAAAGAAGCAACGTGTATGTAACACGGAGCGGAGGGTGATGTCTTTTTTTCAGTGTTCGTTTAAAGGAGGGGGAAACCTGCCTCCAAACGGATAGAGCAGTGGAGCCGCCAAGGGAAAACACACAACTGTAAAACTGTATAATTAAAATATAATTTATTATATTTAAATAGTTAAAAGTGTAAAATGAATTAAAACAACCCTGGCCAGGGAACAACACAATAAAAATCAATAAAACACAACATTAAAATCCGGTGGCGTCCGCCGCGATATAAAAGTCACTAAAAAGTAAAAAAAATCCAGCGGAGCGGTGCAGGAGGGGAACCCGGCGGCGTCCTCGCCTTCCTTCCCACGTTCTGCGGCCCGGTGCGCTAAAAGAGGGAGGCAGCGGCAGTTACTGTTCTTTCAGACGGCTTTCAATCGTTAACAGGGGAAAGTCCAGAGACTTACCCCGGGTGGGCAGAGCTCTCAACTCCGCCCGCCGCTTCTTTATAGCTGTCACTCGGCACCGGCCCGTCTCGACGCCTCCAATTCTCCACAGCCGCATACTCCGGTCTCGCGCTGCTGTAGCAATCGGCCACTCGCTCTGCGTCTCTCGATTGCCGGCGCTGTGTCTTCCTGCTCTTTTTCTTGACGCCAAGCTCCACCAGCCTTATGTGTCTCTGTAAATTACTACTCCATTCCTCTCAGGTGTGTCAAATTAACGGAAAGGGGGAAAAAGGGCGGAGTCTCTCCAGGACGAGTTGACTGATGCAAGCAAAACATGCGACATAAATAAAAACACTCCAGAAGATACAAAACATGCAATATAAAAAAATAAATAAGCACACTTCACATAAAACACAGCAAGGTAAAATAGCATCCGTCTTCCCCTGGATGACATGTACAAGCAGGCAAAGACAAGTTTTGGAAGTATTTGTACAACACATGCATCTGCAAACACTAACAGAGCTGTTATCTGTTATGTGAGTCAAATTTCCCCAGATAGTCTTGGTTGACATCAGGTGACTATGAAAGCCACGGTGTATGATCACGCCATTTTCATAATCAACTACTCAGTCTATTTGTCACAGGACAAACATGATCTCTCATAGCAACTTTGTAATGATTGTACAACTAACATGGCAGCAAAGTGCAACAATGTCTCTCTGTGTGGGTCAAGAGTTCAGGGCATGCCTTTAATAACTTGCCTGTCTGTAAATGACAGTGTCCTGGCATGAATAATCCTTCACACTTTACCAGTAGAAAAGTAAAACAATTACATTGTCTCATCAGGATAAACCTCAAAGACTCCTCTTATGTCTTTGCACATAATAATCACAGAAGAAAAGAAAGGAATTGATTTTCAATTGCTCTTAATTTCAGGAGACTTTCCAACCTGTTGGTTCAAAAGAGCCAAAAGAAAATCCTGATCGATGTTGGAGCAAAAACTAGATGCTTTTATTGGATTTCACACTGATAATGCTTACTGTCCTGTCTTTGTAAACCAGTCAAAATACATAAATAACACATTGTGATGATGCTTAAGACCACAGACAGCAGTGCAGGCGTCAGGTGGGATAAAGGAGCTGAAACATCACCTGATAAAGAAAAAACAAACAGACTGAATGAATAAAAGAAGGCTTCTTCATTGCACATTTTTCACCAATCACAAGCCTCTTCTTTCACTCTAGACTTTTGACCAATCACCGATCAGGATGAATTGCACTACTGTACTGTGCATCCCTTCCTCTCACAGTTTAAGGTCCATATGCAGTTAGCGGTGTTAGGTTAATGTAAATTGCCCATAGGTGTGATTGTGAATGGTTGTCTGTGTCGGGCTGGTGGCCTGTCCAGGGTGTAAACCACGCCCCCTTTGCTTGACGCACGCGTCGGGGCTTCAGTGATGTGTAAAATCACTAATCGTTGGTGATGAGCAGATGAAGCCTCATAAAGCCTTGAAGCTTTCCATCCAGTTGCTTCAAACAAAGGCTCATTTCTCGAGCTTCATGTGCGCACAAAGCCCCCTGCTGGTCAAAGTCTTTATTGTCCTTTCAATTGTCTGTGATTGGCTCTTGCAACAGTGTAGACATGGAAATAAAAACACCTTAATTTGATTTTGTGTGGTGAATTCATTCATCTAATGTGTTTTTGATGAACATGTGGATAATGGTAATAAAGCTCTATCAGTGTTAGAATGCATGGCGATAGGATTTCAGTCAATGTTTGATTAAATGTAATAATGAAATGTTAAAACTGTTCCAGTGGTTTCAAAAGACAGTGACTGTGCGTATGAGTACTGGGTGATGGTAACTTTAGTCATTTTATTAAGAAATAAATATTTTTCTCGCCGTGCTTGGACTCAGTTGATTGATGTTTTTAGAAAGAACCTTTCTGGCTCTGGAGAAAACCCTTGCACACGGTGCCAGGAGGCAGGGTTAAACAGGTTAGTTACACTACACTTGAGAAGGTTCCTCCACCTAACAAATCCCACTTTAAGCCTCGGTGCCACTGCTGCCATCAAAACATTCACAGCATAATCAGTTGTGCAATCTAATAAAACAGCAGGCAGAGCAGGTGCAGGCTCAGCTTTCAGATTTTCATCTCTGAGGATTTCTGGATGTGATATATTTAACCAGTTGTTGTGCCAACAGCACCTTCAGTTTTCATTAGTATTTCACTCCTCCCATAGATATTTATTTGTTTGTATTGTATTTGTATTTTATTGTATTTTCCTTCTGATATCTGTACCTGAGCTGAGGTAACGCAAAAATTTCCCTGTCGTGGGATCAATAAAGTCTTATTTTATATTGACAGTTGACACTGTCACACACTCCTGACACCTTTTAATTCTACTGGTTTTTGTTCTTAGTAATATATCTGAATATACTTGAATCAAGATATAGGCCTGTGTTCCTGAACTCACAGTACACACACTACTAACATATGATTTATAAAATGTGATACTGGAAGACAATATAAAGTATTCAAAATAGGTCAAGCTTAAACATAACAAAGTCCAGCAGGAAAGGAAGCTGAGAGATTAATGAAAGAGAAGTAAAGAAAAACACAGTGTAATGAAGGCAGCATGGTGTTAAATAAGGTGTTTGATCATTCTGGTTTATCAAACGTAGAGTACTTGATAATTTTTCAGTTACTAATAGTTTTTATTGAACATTGCAACGAGCAAAGCTGCTGAAATAAACAACAGAGAGCATCAGTTCAGGCTTACGTTTTTCTTTTACAATATTAATTCATTTAATTTATTTTTACTTTGGTAGTTTATGCACAATTTTCCAGTACTACAGTTTTATGTGTAATGAAGTGTTTTGTTTTCATGCTGTTGTATAAATTTCTCCACCACATTAAAGACAAGCTGATAAGCATGTTTTGATGGACTGCTGTGTTATAGAGGCAGACATCATGTCAATGTCAATAATAACCAGTGATAATAACGAAAACTTTGGAGAAAACCATCAATTCTTTATTGTTTCTGCACAACACTGACCTAAAGGGGGCAGCAACACGTGTTTAATGCGTATGGCCTGCCGAAAAACCCAGAAGAAGAAGAAGAACAAGCTAACACTGGGTTGTGCTAACGCATCTCTGGCTGTGTTTAGTACATTTTCTGTGGAGACAGGATGGCTGAGAAGAAGCTTCACGGAGACTTTAGTAGAAACATACTGGTAGGTTAGAACCACCGTGTCAGGCCTTGATAAAGGGGCCAGGTTGTGACTGCGAACCCGTTGTGTGGAGTACGGTCTTAGCAGCCGCTGTGCTATCTACTAAGCTAGCTTAAACGAAGGCTTCTTTTAACTTTAAAGTATAATTTAACGAACCTGCCAGTCGTAAAATAACCCGAGTGGTAGCCATCACATTTAAATGGAAGAAAAATAAATAATGTGTTTTATTTTTATTAAAATGTCTATTTGTTTTTCTTATGTTTACCACCAAACATGCATATTCGTGCATGTTGATGACGTAGCGTCCCTGAGTGCACAGTAATCATTGGTTTTACATCCTCACTTCAAACACGCAGCAGGTCTTGAACATAATTGGTATTAGCTTAAAATATCCTCAAAGTAGGTCGTGTGGTATGAGTCTCTTACTCCAGTTTACCCATCTTCCCTTATAATGTGTCCAGAACTGAGGTCCCTGCTCGGGATATAGAAGCTCCAGACTTCACGAGGGAGGATATGATACAGCAGTAATGGGTCCAAGGAAGAAGTCTAATAAAGTCCACGCTTTGGTGGGCAGCAGTGGAGAAGATCTTGTCCAAAGACTCAGTGAGCCCAAAGACTACATCAATGAGCTGTCCCATGAAGTCCTCTGTCATATATTCAGGTATGGTGCCCTCAGGCTACACTTATCATTTGTCGTATTTACTATGCGTTGTAGAGACTAGTGTGTTGGCCCATTATACCAGTCAGCATTGGTACCTTTGACTGCCACACACCCACTGGAAAACAAGATAACGTTTGGTCCATGATGGTGACTGTATGTCAAAGAGGACAAGAATGGACGTAGACTGGGAGGAAAGAGAAGAATGTAACCTGTTAATGTTGCGTAGATGGAAATAGGCAGAATGGTACACCTACGGCTTCCGTATAAAGTAGGACGGCTGCTGTCAAAGGAGCTTGCAAAGAAAAGCGTCTGGACTTCTTTAAGTTACTTGAAGACGTAACTGTAACTTAAAGAAGTCCAGACGCTTTTCTTTGCAAGCTCCTTTGACTACGATGACCTGGATGACTGAGAACCTTCACAGACATAGGACGGCTGCTGTTAGGCAAAGTCAAGCTGTATAATTCAAGCACGGTCTGAGACTAAGTCAACAGCTCATCTGCATATGTTATTATAGCTCTGACTTCTGGAGCCTTACTGCAGATTTCTCGCTGTGTAAAACAAACAGCGGTGGCTGGAACAGCTACAAAGTTCGCTTTTCTTTTCTTCATGTTGGAGTTTGTTGATTGGAAGCTTTGATGAAGGACTCCCGCTCGCTTTTCCCAGTAAAAGTTTTAAAGGTGATCGCAGGAACAGCGCTGCTGTTTTCTGTCACTCTACCCGAGCTCAGCGTGTCGGTAACGGTGTTGTGCCAAAAACTGATTTCCAGTGTTTCTGTGTATTTTTTATGTGTAATATCTTTACGTATGTTCGTAAATAGACTTCGGTGAACAGGGTTTACAAAGGGGTTACATAAAGAATTAAAAAATTATCTGTTTTTCAAGTATCTTTACAACTTGTACTCACATTATAACCAATCCGGTCCTTTATCCCCACTTAAAATATTTTTACTGAACTATTGTAATATTTGCTGCCATTTCTGCTGTTGTTACTCTTACAAAAGACATTTTTAATGTTAATGAGATTTTTTTACTGCATAAATAAAGGTTATATAAAAGTCACTGCCAACAACTGATTGCGTCTTCTATCTTGTTACAAGAATGTTGTTTGTAGCTCAAGATGACTTTGTCATCCATAAGGGATGCATTTTACATATGTTTAACATATTATAGCCCAACAAGTTACTTATAGCACTTTAAATATGAGCAATCGCTTTTTGGCACAACAACGGCTCCACCTCTTTGCTCTCCGCGGTGTGTAAACAGACTCCACGTTAAACTACGGCAGCGTCATCATCACTGCTGCTGTTCTGTTATCAGTGTTTCTGTTGTGAAACGTTTTTATTCACACGCTGCTCATAAATGCTTTTGTACTGCAGGTCTGCTTTTAGTCGCACAATAGAGCCGAGAATTAAAGGAAACAAAGAATTTGTGTTGAGAATTTTTTTTATAATCGAATTACTTGATGAATCATTGCAGCCCCAGTGTGTGTGTGTGTGTGTGTGTGTGTGTGTGTGTGTGTGTGTGTGTTCAAATTCATATATATATATATATATGTCAACGTGTTCGAATGGCAGCACGGTTCTTAAAAAATGACATTTTATTACATTACAGGGTAAAAAGCTTCAGAGATTTTAATCATCATTGTCTTTTTTGTAGGTACCTGCCCATGAAGGATATCATGTGTATGGAATGTTTATCTAGAAAGCTTCGAGAAGCAGTAACTCTGTACCTGCGAGTGGTCAAGGTGGTGGACCTGTGTGCTGGTCACTGGTGGGAGTATATGCCTTCAGGTACAGTACAACCAGTCTGCCTTTCACCAACATACAACAAAGAGCTGCTATGGTACCATTTTTTTGGCATTGCCGTCCCGAATATGAATTCTGATGTTGTCAGTTTTAATAATGAATGTATGGAGCCTAAGCTCCAGGTCAGGCTTAGAGTTCAGTTGTGTTTTTACTGGCCTGCAAAAATCTTTTATTTTTACGTCTTAAAATTTTAAGAAATTTACTTAATAACAGTAACTATAAAATAATGGTCCTGAATGTTACAAACGGCCCATGTTTCCTTTTAGATTCACTGCTGTTTTGCTTCTGGTGATGTTTCATATTTATGCAGAGTGTTTTTCACCTCCAAGTACGTTTTAACACCAAAACACAAAGAGCTTTGGTTAGCAGGAGGTCCTGGACGTGTCTAAGTCCTACACTGACAGTGTAATAACATGTGGAGACCCTTAAACACAGAACAGGATGGAGATGCATGTTCAAGCCTTTCAACTTTAAAACTAAAATGAGCAAAAATATCTTTGCTCATATTTCTAATACAGTTGAACCCCGACTTACGAAATTAATTTGTTCCCGAGGGTCTTTCGTTAGTCGAAAATCTTCGGAAGTCGAAGCACCCATCACGCCTTTGGAGTGAACGATCGGCTATAGGCTAACTGCTAACTGCAACAACAATACGTCGTTCAAGTGGAACAGCGAAGCGCAAGTACGAAAGCCAAGGGGGCTGTCACATGATTCGGAAGGCATTGTGGGCATTGTGGGCTCAGCCAATCAGAGCCGGTGGATTTCGTTACGCGGGCATTTTGCCGTAACACGGGCACCTTCTGTTATATGTTTGTAAATGCGTCCATAGTAACCGGTTTATGCTGCGACCCCCGGGCTTTTGAAACATTGAAATAAAGGTATTTATTTATGTTTGTTGTGCTTTATCGTTTAGGCTTCACAGACAGCAGCTTTTTGCTCCTTTTGAAGAAGATGCCAGATCTGGAGCAGCTGTATGGTCTCCACCCACGATACCTGGAAAGGAGACGAATCCGTGGTTTTGAGGCGTTCAGTATTCCAGGAGTCCTGGAGGCTCTGCAAGCCTGCCCAAATCTGCTGGTCAGTAAACAGTATGTGACTGATCTGCTGTGTGTGAAATAATTAACATGTGATTTATGGTCTTTATTTGTTGCTACGTTCTCTGACCTGGTAGACTGATGAGATGTGTAAAGGCCCTTTGCTGTAGCTAGCGCACGCCGGGTGAAAGAGCCTTAAGGTGTAACCGTCGAGTTACGTTTGCAGTTACCTTCGCTGATGTCATTTCAGGGCGTTGAGACTTCCCACCTGGAGCTGGTGGAAGCCATCTGGAACTATATGCCCCAGGTTCACATTCTCGGAAAGTTCCGCAACCGTAACGGAGCTTTTCCCATTCCCGCTGAGAACAAACTCACCGTCCCCATAAACGCCAAGATCCAGACCCTCCATCTGGTGGGTGAGTACAACATGATGAAAGAGACTCAGTCTAAATACATCAGCTACTATCCAACATTCTGGATGTAAGTCGGCGTCGTGTCTGCTGTTGTGTAGATTTGTGGTTGTTAAAAAGAACATAAGGATAATCTTAAGGTCTGAAGTATCTCTGTCCTTTTATATTTACCAACCCAGGTGTGAATGTTCCCGAGATCCCCTGCGTGTCCATGCTACGGCACCTTTACCTGAAGTGGGTCCGCCTTACCAAACCACAGCCGTTTAAGGACTTTCTGTGTGTGAGCCTAAGGACCTTTGTTATGCGCAACTGTGCAGGGCCGACCAACTCTCTCAAATACGTTCCCCTGATCACCGGCTTGGCTTCAGCACGGAACCTCGAGCAGCTGGAGCTGGTGCGAGTTCCCTTCTTGGGAGGGCTGATCCAGCACGTGGTGGAGGACAGCTGGAGATCAGGTGAGCAGCTGTTTGTAGACACTGCTGCGCTTTCAATCTTTAAATCACACTGTTGTTCAGTCGGATTGATTCATGCATGGCTTTGCTGTTGTTGTTTTAATGCCTGTGTTTAAGAATTTAAATGTTCATGAGCGTCACATGGAAATGAATCAAATGACCTGGAAACAGTCGTTAACTCTTTAAAACCTGAACCATGGAATTACTTTTGATGATGGAGTGTTTGTTGAGCCTTTAGACAAAATATATATAAATATATCAAATTTAAATCTGCATATATGAGTTTTCATTAGTATCACACTATATTTTTGCAGTGGCGTCATTAAAAATGTGTCATGCAATTTATATCATTTTTTGAGGGTAAAATAAAAAAGCTACACTGACGATGCAGAAGTCTCAAAAACACGTGGATCACATACGATACGCTCGGCTTTAAAGGGTTAAACTCGCGGCCGACGTCACCCCTACTGTGGCGTGAAGAAATGTGACGCAGTTTGGACCCTGAGGTGACTTTTGTTGTTCGATTGAATATGATGACAGTATGAGCAGAGAGTCCCAACATGCTGAGGTTGTGTTCGCTCAGTGACAAACTAATGCGCACACTTATGTCTGCAGTTTTATTAAACACGCACACAGTGACAGAGGTGCTGCCTCGTGTCTGCACAGAGAGGACCAGTGTGTTCATTTGGTAGTTCAATGAAAAGCTTCATTTTCAGAAATCTTTGTTTTCTTGTTTGTTTTTGTGCTGCTTGAACAGTAAAGTGAGCGCGGCCCCTGACGTCCGAGCTGTTAAAGAGTCCGGTGTTGTGGATTTACATGACGTGTCTCTACTTTTGTCTTTAGCACTTCAAATACGACTTCACGTCTGTACTGTAGTAATATTTTGTTGTTTGCTTTGATGTTTACGGCACATCCAGGAGGATTTCGGAACCTCCACACGATTGCGTTCGGAGCCTGTAAGAATGCCCTGGAGGTGGACTTGGGCTACCTCATCATAACTGCAGCTCGCAGGTACCTGCTTACGAACAGGGATTACAGAGTCAGGACGTTCTGCTGCATATTTTCATAGCTTCAGTGTTCAGCTGTGGTTAAAACACAAACAGTAGCAATAACTCAGAATAATATCTGCACCAGGGCAGTGAAACAGGTTTGTGACACGATTGGATTATTTGATGTTTGCGTGCAGACGCAGCTGTTGCTGAAATTCTCACTTCTTTCTGTGTTTTTCATCAGGCTTCACGAGCTGCGTATCCAGCCTTCACTGACGAAAGATGGAGTCTTCTCAGCTCTCAAGATGGCTGAGCTGGAGTTTCCCCAGTTTGAGACTCTTCATCTGGGTTATGTGGATGAGTTTCTGCTGCAGTGTTAGTGCTTCCTCTCAAATATCTTTTGCTTTGATGAAAAGGCGATAAGCAGCTGACTTAAACCAAGAGGAGAATGAATAGTAACTCTGTAATAAAGCCCATGTTCGGTACACTGATGATGGAAACGAAGCTTTTTCCTGTTTTTATCTAAACTCAGGTAAAATGAGCCATTCGGAGCTGGTGAAATATGGGCTGGCGGATGTTATCGAGAACCCAGGAATCATCACTGATATTGGGATCAAGGTGGTGAATGAGGTGTTCACCAATATTAAATACCTGCTAATCTACAACTGTCCTCACCTCCACAACCCTCACCACTGGATCACTGGTACATGTTTGGTTTTGGTGAATAATAACAAAGCAGCAGAGACAAATACAGCCTTTATTACGCTGCAGTGTTTTTCCCTCTCACATCATTGGATGTGTAAAGTGTTGTCATGCTTTCTGTCTGCAGATCAGTCCAGATGGAGCCGTCTGGTTGATCTCACTCTGGTTCGCTGTCACGCCATCAAACTGGAGTCTTTTTCCCAGTTTGTAGAGCTGCTGCCCAGTCTGGAGTTTATCTGTCTGGACCAAATGTTTCGAGAACCACCCAAGGTACGTTTGTTATGGTCGCTTTCTCGAAACCAATCATCCCAGAGATGCGTCGTCTTCAAAGGGAGCAGATTTTAAACTGCATGGCGAGTGTGTCAGGCTCTTTACAAGGATCCGGCACTGGTGCATTCATGCAGTGCATCAGTGTGACTGCTCTACGTGTTAGTCCTGTGCACACAGTGATTTGTCGCTATCGCCTCACAGCAACAGTTTGTAATCGTTTGTGTGTTTGTGTGTTTGTGTGTGTGCACCTGTGTGTTAGGGCTGTGCCAGGGTGGGTCTGAGTGCAGGAACTGGGATCGGTGTGTCCTCAGCACTGGTCAGCAACCAGAACTCGAACAACGACAACGAAGACCACCATCACCACAACGAGCCAAACATGCCTCCCCCACCCATCAACAACATAAACAACCAACGGCGGCGGCAGCAGCAGCAACACGATGGCAAGTCTCACTGGCTTTAATCATTAAATACCAAGAATTGTATTAAAATAAACGTCGTATGTTTTTAATAATGCTGACGGCCCACAAGTCGGATGTCGGTTAGAAAATGAGGAATTCTGGAGTAAGTTGGATGAAGCGGTGGAGTCGTGGTTGGAGCAGTGCTAAAGGACACATGTGCTGCTTGGAGATGGCTGTGAACACTGAGTAACATAAGACTAGACGCACATAGGTAGATTTTTTGCAGATGGAGGAACCTGAACGAGACTGGAGAGTACACAGTGGTGTCATCGGAGAATGTAGCTAAGCTGCATCGGGTCGTAGCCTAGAGGATACTTTGGATATCGGGAAGAGGAAGTGAGTGAAAGAAGAAGCAAGGAAGTTGGAAAAGGAAGAATGCTGAGAAGGCTCCACGTGGTAGGGAAGTGTTCCCAGATGACATGGGATGTACAGCTGAAGTGGTAAAGGAAACTGTCCAGGAGGTGTTTGGTGTTTCCTCTGAGCAGAGGAAAGAGGACGAGGAGACTCGGTGCTGGATGATGGACTGAGAGAGTACAAGAAAGTATTTAAAAGAAGAGATTTGCAAAGAAAAAGTGTGATGGTGAAGAAGACCAAAGTAGACATGAGTACTAGGAAAAGGGTGTATAGTTAGTGGTCTGTGAGGGTGGACACTGAGAAAGGAGGAAAGGATGTGCAGCAGATTTGGGTGATTAAGGATAAAGACGAAATGTTAAAATGAGGAAAGTGTGTGTGTTGAGAAGGCAGGAGTACGTATACGCAGCTTTTCTTCTCTGCCTGAGCGCTTGATGCGCTACAACATGAGTTTTTCACACATTCATGCAAGCTTTGTTTTCTGTGCTTAACTAGCTAACATTTATACACGTTCACGTGTTGGTGGATGAATCACAGAGGAACTTGGTTTCCTGCTCAAGGATGTTTAGCATGCAGACTGGAGCAAACAGGGATCAAACTTTACAATTAATAGTTTCATGGCTGTAGCGATACCTCGTGAGCTACAGCAGGACTGACTGAGGAACAACCTCCTGTGAGCAGCACTTGGCAACAGCGGGAAGGAGAAACTCCCTTTTAACAGGAAGAAACCTTTAGCAGACCTGGGATCAGGGAAGAGCGGCCACCTGGTCCAGCCCTAACTATACGCTTTAGCAAAAAGGAAAGTTTGAAGCCTAATCTTGAAAGTAGAGATAGTGTCTGTCTCCTGAATCCAAACTGGAAGCTGGTTCCACAGAAGAGGGGCCTGAAAACTGAAGGCTCTGCCTCCCATTCTACTTTTAAATACTCTAGGAACAACAAGTAGGCCTGCAGAGCGAGAGCGAAGTGCTCTAATAGGGTGATATGGTACTACAAGGTCATTAAGATAAGATGGGGCCTGATTATTTAAGACCTTGTATGTGAGGAGCAGGATTTTGAATTCTGGATTTAACAGGAAGCCAAAACAGGAGAAATCTGCTCTCTCTTTCTAGTCCCTGTCAGGACTCTTGCTGCAGCATTTTGGAGCAGCTGATAAAAGCATGAACTAGTTTTTCAGTGTCCTCTGAGACAGGATATTTCTGATATTGGAGATATTGTGCAAATGCAAGAAACCATACTTTAAAAAAAATAAAATATGTGCGTTGAAGGACATGTCCTGGTCAAAAATGACTCCAAGGTTCCTCACAGTGTTACTGGAGGCCAAGGTAATGCCATCCAGAGTAAGAATCTGCTTAGATACCATATTTCTAAGCTTTCCAGTACAATAATCTCAGTTTGATCTGAGTTTAGAAGCAAATGCAAGCCCTGATATGAATCTTGTGACTGTGAGCTTTGTACTTATCGATATAATGTCAGAACGATTGAACCTACCGTGCTGGGATAGTGCCTCGACTGAATCATTGTTGCATTAATTTAACTCAGACTAGAGAAGTGGTTGAAATTCTCAGTGAGGCAGTGCTGTGAGTTATTCATACATGCCTTTCCTGTGTTTACAGAGTCACGTTTATCATGTGTAAACATGATCAGTAAAGTTACACCAATACTCACCAAAATACTGAACCAGTCTGGCTGTTTAAACAGATGCTGTCTGGTTTCCGTCCGTTGTGGGTGAAAGTCTCAGTGTGCAGTCGCTTAGTTGGAGCTTGGGGGGGACACTGATGCATGTTCTCATCCCTCACTCTTTTTGTTCCAACGCAGCTGTAGGTTGAGAGGGCAGAGCACGTCACACACAGCGTGGAAATGTTTTTAAACCCGTGGTTCTGCCATAGTGCGACCTTTAACCTTCATGTCTTCAGTTATATAAAGTATTTTACTTCATACCCTGACGTAGAGTTGAGTTAAAGAACTAGCGCTTGTTTTTACAGCACCAGCAGAAGTAAATGGAATGGAGGAAGAAGATGAAGAGGATGAAGACGAGGTAAAAATGTTCTGTATTTCACCCTGTAAGACCCAACCCATCAAAATAGCCAGAGATAACAGACGTTTTTTAACCCTGATAACAAAGCCCACAGAATGTTTTTGCTACATCATGTTGAGTATGATTTATTTCTATGATAGATTTCTGTATATTTATTATATATTTATTATATATTTTTGTATTATTGGGTGTTTTTGGCAAATTTTTGTTAACAATGTTCATTTTTGTCCATAACATTTGGAGATTATGACAAGTATTGATCATGTTGATGAGACGGAGGACACATATGATAGATTGTAGGCTAATAGAGTCAGGTTTGGGGTTCTGATATGAATGTTAACTTTCTGGGAAGGAGAACATGGACGTTGAGCCTCAGATCGAGCTGAAAGAAGCCGAGGTTGAAGGAGGCGACGTGGCTCCGGGGCCCAGTCACCAGGCTGCAGCATCACAGCCACCTGACGAGGAACAAGCAGGTCTGACGTCGGTCTTTCACGATCAGTGTTTGGAACAATGAAGGTATAAATACACTTTCCACATTAATATTTGATTTTAATTCCAGGTCCCAGTGGTTTAGTCCAGCAGTGCAGATCAGCTTGTGCCAACGTGCCCAAACCTTCACAGGTCATCTCGGACTCGGACAGCGAGGAAGAGGAAGGCCTTGTTTCCAGGTTAATGCCACCTTCATGTTTGGAGCAGCCGGCCTCGTGTACAAAAGGTGATGCACGATACAGCTCACAGCCAGAAGGCACCAGCAAGTGCTTGATGATTGGATCGTGAGATGATGGACAGACATTCAGGATGTTTTGATTCAAGCGTCTTTCTTCATGTATCAGTCCGATATTCTTCATTTGATCACAGCTTAAAACTCGCTGCTGGTGTCAAAGGTTTTTAAACGGTGTGTTTCGTGTCCAGGTAAAGGAAAGACGCCGCTGAGGAGGGGCAACAACGTGGCTATATCCGTGGCAGTCGCTGATCAGCCAAAGACTCAGGCTGCAGAGAACAGCTGTGAGAAGAGCTGCCAGGTGACCAGTGAGCAGATTAAGGCCGACATGAAGGCTGCTACTGAGAGCAGCAGGAGGAGCAGCGGTAAAGGAATCACGACTGAGGCTGTGGAGGCCACGGCAAGACCAGGAGCCAGCGCCACATCAGAGGATACTCCAGCATCAAGGACTGGAGTGAGGACAATGACCGGCTCATTGGTAAGAGTTGGACCTACAGGAGCCACATCGGGCCAGGCGGGTGGATGTAGGAGCGTGGTGATGGACGCCACCCATGGAACAGCCCCCGACAGAGCTGCGAGTGGCAGAGAGGGTGCAGAGCGACCCTCCGTCCCTCTGAGTTCTGGTCCTGCCAACGTGGACAGAGTGGAGCCCAGAGGTGGTGCTGTAAGTAATGATCTCAGGAGACCAGGACCTCAGACTGCTCAGGGGAGGAGGCAGCCTTCCTCTGCTGCGACCTCAGGATCACAGCAGGAGAACTTTGTTCCAAGGCGACCTTTAACCCGATCTTGCACCCGCACGTCCTCTGTGTCGTTGGTCTCAGAGACAGGTAAGACTGGAACAACAGGATACGTTCTCCAGCTTCTCAGGAGGGAAACTTAAAGCTTTTCTTTCTTCTCTTCATGGCTCTGTGCAGATATGTTCGTATACATGAGGCTCAGTACATCGCTGTTTCTAAAACCTCTGTGAAGTTGTTCATGATTCGGTTGATATTTACTTTTGTTCACTCAGAACAAAACCTGTCACACATGTTAACATGCCCACGCTGAGCATAGTGTGAGAGGTGCAACGGATATGAATCTTTTAGTTTTGGTTGCAGTAGCTCTGGAGGTGGAGTAGGTCAGGAGGTGGAGCAGGTCATCCACTGATCAGAAGGTTGGTGGTTCGATCCCTGGCTCCCCCAGTCTGTGTCCTTGGGACAGATACTGACCCCAGTTTCTCTCCGTCCATCAGAGTGTGAATGTGTGTGAGTGTTAGCTGGTGTTTGGATGAATGAGGCATGTTGTGCTACAAAGCTGATTATTAGAGACTGAAGAATTAATTAATGGCAGGACTTTGAGCAGTTTTGTAGGAATGGGGTCTAAAAGACACGTTGATGGTTTGGAGGAAGTAATTATTGAAGTTAACTCAGAAAGATCGATTGGAGAAAAGGAGTCTAACTTAACATCAATGGTACTAAGAGCAGCTGTAGATAATATTACATCTGTGGGATGATTATTGGTCATTTTTTCTCTAATGGTTCAAATGTTATTCATGAAGTCGTTACTAGTTAACGTTAAAGGGATGTTTGGCTCAGCAGAGCTCTGACTGTTTGTCAGCCTGGCTACAGAGCTGAAGAGAAACCTGGGGTTGTTTCCACAGGAGCTACAGTATCCACAGTCGAACTTAACGAGGATGTAAAATTATTAACGATCATTCAGAAGCTAAGCTGAGAAATTTGCCTCAAAAGTGATACGAGTGCGTCCAATACGATCCACAAGTTTCTACAGTGATTCTATAAACACAAAGCACGTCGATCAGACAGAAGCTGAATAAATGGTAATAATTTACACACAATTGATTAAGTTCAGCTTCACGACTCGGCTACTTTTCTCTTTTATAAATATGCGTGTTCGTGCACAGATGTGACATCCCTCTTGCTCTCTTCCAAAGCCTTAAGCGGGTGTCCACGAATCACATGTGTTTTACTTTGCGCTTCAGCTCCACAAATGGAAGCTGTGTTCAGGTTCCTGTGTATAGCTGGGATATCGAGGCTTCCTCTTTGTTACAGAGCAGCTCTTCTGGGAAACAGATTTACCAAATGTAGTGTTCTGTATAGGGCTGCCATGATTAGTCGACTAGTCACGATTATGTCGACTATCAAAATCATAGACGACTGATTTAATAGTCGACGTGTCGTTTGAAGCTTTGTAAGATCACAAAAGACGCAGGAATAAGTAGTAGGATTTAAGAGTGTAATAACGGACTGAAACAGAAGATGGCAGCACTGCATGTACAAGGATGCCAGCTGCCGTTAAACCCCGAAGAAGAAGAAGCTGTGTCCCAGAATTCATAGCGCAGCCCAGCTCAGTTTCCAACGATGGCGGCAGCTAGTTAGTTTTAATATTACTCTTATTAATCTTTCTGGGTCACAAAATAAACGTTTAACATATTTTCAGGCGAGAATGTAGCTGTGTAAACCTCAAATATCTGCTCAGTTTATCAAGACACCACATATTTTCTAAAGCGTTCTGACGTTTTCGGAGACGTCTGTTACCCACTAGCTCGATAGCTAGCCGGGGGCTAGGCTCACTAGAGCCGTGAGAACACCGGACTCCCGGCAAAACGTCTTCAAACCCACCGCCTTCTTTCGCTACTCAGGTTAAACATGATATATAAGTCACTTAGATAACTTAAAAATGTTATTGTTTGGCTTTTTTTTTTAGTATTTTATTTGTTCCTGAGTAAATCGGTTTGGCTGAGATTAAAGTTATAGTTTTTACACAGCTGAATAAACGTCAAGCAGACAGCTGATTATCAGAAGTGTGAGATGCTCGAGAATTTACTCCGGTGTCCTGTTATATTTTAGATAGCAAGGAGTTTATTAAACTTCACCGAAACAATCTGCAAATTTCATTAAAGTTTAATAAACTATCATCTTGTCTTTATTTTTAGTTAGCACATACCTTAAACACTTAAAGCTGTAAGCTAATGATAGTTATATAAGAGCAGATGCTGCTGGTGCAATAAGCTGTACGTTTTATGTCCAATGGATGATGATCTGATTAGTCGACTATCAAAATAATCGTTTGTGGCAGCCCTAGTTCTGTATAAGTTCAGATCTCAGTGACGTTGATCTCACAGTCAGAGGAAGTTTTCTTCTTTTAAATTGTTGCCACAGGTTTGTCTGCTGGGGGCTGAGGTACAAAGCCGTGTTACAGCCACATTAGTAATAAAAATATTATTGAGCATTTCAAGAAAAAAGTCTGAATACTGTTTTGAGGAAAAAAAGTGGGAAATCTACTTGGACAAAAAAGTAAAAATGTGCAGATTACGTTGTTGTTTCCACGGCTGCTGCACCGTCAAACACGCTCCGTGCAGAGGAAACAAACTGATCGGCCTCCTTGTGATACAGCATCCATCCTCTTTATTGCAGGAGTGTGTAACCATCCAGCCTTTTCATCCACTCTCCCACGTTTGTGGGGTTTTCCGTCTGACCTGATACTTACACTTTTCACCACAGTGTGACGAGTAAAAGAGAAATCACTTGTTAATGACACAGATCTGAAGTATTCACCATCTCACAGCAGAGTGTCTTTTCAGCCTCTTTGCCAGGCAGGTACGTTTAACCTTGGACTCTGTTATTTTGTGTAGATCTTTCCAGAGCCAGGCCTCGAATGGCAGTGAGGAGGAAACGAATGGCTGACAAATCAACCAGCACTTCAGACCCCGTGACGGAGGACGACCACGTGCAGGTACCTGTGCACTCAGACACAAACACAGTAACCGACACTTTACTCTGTAATCCAAAGAAAAGCACACAGATGTTTTTGTCCTCGGTTGCTTTTTGGTTAAAGTTTGGTGAAATGGTTCTGCTGTTTTTATCAAAGATGGTTTTGCTTGTATAGATTTTGTCTCTGAAGAGCAAGAACCTGGTGGGAATCACTCTGACCAACTGTGGAATCACTGACCTTGTCCTGAAAGACTGCCCCAAAATGATGTTCATTCACGGTAACTGATATTTGATAACTTATATTAATGTTTTGTTTTGCCAAAAACTAACTTTTAAAATGAACTGCAGTAGATGTGACTGCTGCTACTTTTCTGAGTGTTCGTGCTGCACATGAGCTTTAAAATGTTCTTGCATCTCCGGAGGTTCTTATATTCTGTGTTTGAGAAACGAATTTATCTGTAAATGAGTCACACAATTGTCAGCTGCTGGTCACTGCATATTCAAAACAATTAGTCTTCACTCTTGTTTGTTAAGAGATCATGTTTAGGCCAAACAGTGGGAAGGAAGAAACCTCCAGCAGAACCAGGCTCAGGGAGGGGCGGGGCCATCTGCTGTGATTGGTTGGGGTGAGAGAAGGAAGACAGGATAAAGACATGCTGTGGAAGAGAGACAGAGATCAATAACAGATATGATTCAGTGCAGAGAGGTCTGTTAACACATAGTGAGTGAAGAAGAAACACCCAATGCATCATGGGAATCCCCGGCAGCCTACGTCTATTGCAGCATAACTAAGGGAGGATTCAGGGTCACCTGGTCCAGCCCTAACTATATGCTTTAGCAAAAAGGAAAGTTTGAAGCCTAATCTTAAAAGTAGAGATAGTGTCTGTCTCCCGAATCCAAACTGGAAGCTGGTTCCACAGAAGAGGGGCCTGAAAACTGAAGGCTCTCCCTCCCATTCTACTTTTAAATACTCTAGGAACAACAAGTCACCATTAACTAGTTTTTTAGCTTCAATCTGAGATGAATGTTTTTAATTTTTGACAGATTGTGCAAATACAAGAAGTCATTACTAACTTTTGTTTCAAACGCTCCAAAGTGCCTGAGACATCTTTGGTTATGCTTGTCGGAAGGTCTCGAGTAATCAGCGTCTTTGTGTGTTTACACTCTACAGCTACCAGATGCCGCGTGTTAAAGCACCTGAGAGTAGAAAGTGCCCCCATAGTAAACAGATTTGACTACGCTCAGTGTAAGAAGCTAGACATGGAACAGGTCCTGGATCAGATCCTGAGAATGCCCCCCGAGAGGAATCGCATAATCTACATGCGTCCTATGCATCAGGTTGGTGACCTTTGGTCATTAGAAATCTTAACTGGTGTATAAAATGTTGTAATGTTGCAATACTGCAACAAAAACCATTTTTCCTATGGCCGGGGTGTCAGACTCACGTTACATGGCGAGCCACATACAGCCCACTTCAATCTTACAAAAAGCTTCAACAAAGACAGAAACTGTAAAAAATAAAGGTTTTTACTGCAGTCTTAAAAAAGCAGAAATGTGCTATAGTGGAAAGTGAAAAACAGAAACTTGTTAATTACTTTGTGTTGTATGAATGGCAGTGATGGAGGTTTTTACTGTAGGAAAGACTATAAACTTATACAGATGCAGTCAAATGTTCTGCTTGTGCTTGTTTGTGATGAGCAAACAAACAAGTTGAGAATTATAACTTCATGCAGAGCCTGAGCCATGGCTCTGTGCTACACACACTCTGTAGTTTATTTTATAGACTAGAAGAAAGCGAGAAATGTATGCAAAAATAAGAGAAAGGTACACATGTGTTATCTACTTACTGCTACTATTACCAGGGAGAACACAGGTGAGGTGTTTGAAACGTTTTGTCCTCCACAATGGGAAAAGGATCAAAATAAAAACGGGGATCACTTTAGCCGGCGAATGTGGCCCGTGGGCTGTTTGACACCCCGGCTCTTCAGACCTGTCGTTGTAAATGTTGTGCCTGTAAAGCTGTTGACAGCAGATAAAACTGTGCTTGCTGAAAACTACTGGAACATCCTGGCTACATAAAAGAGGAGCTGTCAGACTCAGACATGTTCTCTCTGCTAAAATAACGTTAGACAAGATAAAGATGAACAAATGTTCAAATATTTGTCTGTTTCCAGACACTTGTGAGTCTGTGTGAAACACTCAGTGTAATTCTGTCTCTCATGTTGTCAGATTGACTCAGTAGCGTTGGAGCGCCAGCTGTTCCAGGGGCCTTATCCTTATCACATCGCTATAGTGCACGAATTCAGCAACCCGCCAAATATACGCAACAAAGTTCGCATTCGCAGCTGGATGGACACCATAGCTAACATCAGCCAGTGAGTAGAGTCACACGCAACAGTACACAAGACAGCAGTGGGCTGCTGTGTGTGGGTGGATGCGTCTGTGCGTGTGTGTGTGTGTGTGTGGGTGGATGTGTGTGTGTGTGTGTGTGGGTGGATGTGTGTGTGTGTGGGTGGATGCGTCTGTCCGTGGGTGGATGGGTGGATGCGTGTATGCGTGGGTGGATGGATGCGTCTGTGCGTGGGTGGATGCGTGTGTGCGTGGGTGGGTGGATGCGTCTGTGCGTGGGTGGGTGGGTGGATGCGTCTGTCCATGGGTGGATGCGTGTATGCGTGGGTGGATGCGTGTATGCGTGGGTGGATGCATGTATGCGTGGGTGGATGGATGCGTGGGTGGATGCGTCTGTCCGTGGGTGGATGCGTGTGGGTGGATGCGTCTGTGCGTGGGTGGGTGGATGCGTGGGTGGATGGGTGGATGCGTGTATGCGTGGGTGGGTGGATGCGTGGGTGGATGCGTCTGTCCGTGGGTGGATGGGTGGATGCGTGTATGCGTGGGTGGATGCGTGTGTGCGTGGGTGGGTGGATGCATGTGTGCGTGCGTGGGTGGATGCGTCTGTCCGTGGGTGGATGGGTGGATGCGTGTATGCGTGGGTGGATGTGTGTGTGCGTGGGTGGGTGGATGCTAGAGCTGGGCGATATATTGAGTTTTTAAAAAACATCGATATATTTTTATACGAGATATAAGATGTGACAATATCCTTTATATCGATATAGTCTATGTTACGTTATAACTATACTTGTGGAGCCGCAAGTTTGCCTCTCTTTCGTCCACTTTTGTCTCTACGCAACTTTACTCGGCCTCGCCCCTCCTTCACTGAACACAACTCCCCCTCCTCCCCCATCGCTTCACCTGCAGGAAGCAACAAGATGGACACGGCAAATCTCCGTTAACGAGTTACTGCGCATCGCCCCGTGCGTGGGGCTGGACGCCGTCAACGCGTTAGCTAGCTAACCACGCTAACGCCATGCACGGCCTGAAATCTTTTCATTTTTTCAAAAGTTGACAGCGCGCCTTATGTATGAATTCTGGTTGTGCTTGATGGCCGCGAACCGATTTAATGTGGTACACAGCGCTCAGCAATCTGTCAAAAATGTTTTAGTACGACTTTGGTAAGCTACGGAGCTGCACCGGTTGATGGATTGTCGCAGCATTACGGCTGCCGAGGAGCCTCGCGGAGTGATACGTACTGTGCTTCAACGTAATATTACCCTACTGTGTATAAGGACCATAAATGGCACCTGTTAAGAGACGTGGTTACGAAGAGGATTTCAAACTCAATGCTGTCAGTCACACAGTAGAAGTTGGGAACAGAGCAGCTGTGAAATCTGTCTTTGTTACTATGCTCAGCATCTGTTAGTTTACATTTTGACTGCACAATTGTGAGCTTTTTGTTATGCACAAAAACAACATTGTTTTCTTTTATTTATGGAGCATTATTATTTAATAAATGCTCATAATTTATTTTTGAGTAAATTTTATGTACATCTATGCTCTATGTTAATAAAAGTGCCTGTGTGACATCTGGGACACAGCTTTGACTAAGAACTCTCTTTTTGTTCTTACTTTATGGCTTAAAAAAAAATATATCGAGATATATATCTTATATCGCCGTCCAGGTAAAAAATATCGAGATATGAATTTTGGGTCATATCGCCCAGCCCTAGTGGATGCGTCTGTGCGTGGGTGGGTGCGTCTGTGCGTGGGTGGGTCTGTGCGTGTGTGCGTGCGTGGGTGGATGCGTGTGTGCGTGCGTGGGTGGATGCGTGTGTGCGTGCGTAGGTGCGTCTGTGTGTGGATGCGTCTGTGCGTGGGTGGATGCGTGTGTGCGTGGGTGTGTCTGTGCCTGGGTGGATGCATGTGTGCGTGGGTGTGGGCCTTTGATGGTAGTGTTTTGTCAGCATCACAGCTGCTTTTAGGGCCACTGACCTGTTACAGTCACACGTGTCATATGAACAGTTTTGCACTAAATTTGCTGCTTTGATCTACCAAACTTCAGAAACTGAAAGTTCTTGTACAGAAGGTAGATGAAGGTACGAGCAGTCAGCAGCTGGACAATGATCCAGGTGATCTGATGTTGGAATCCTTCATGGGGCTGTAGTGGGACATGGTCTGAACCGAGGGCATCCCAGGAGGTAATAACAGAGACAGATATCGTGCTGTATCTGACCTCTCTCTCTGACAGTTACTGTCTGATGTAGACGACAGGTCGAGCCCTCTTACCTGCTGGGACAAAGTGTCCCTCAGCCCTCTGTTCGAGGCGTCCATCTGCATGAATGAAAGGGAGTCAAAAGTTAGGTGTGTGAAGCAGGGGTTCTTCTTTACCTGCACAGATGCTACCTGGCCCTGCTCCATGCACAAGTTTGGCATGAATCTGCAGTGATAACTGTCCCCAACAACCGCCCCACCTCTCTTTTGTTCTTGGGATACAGGCTGTTGTTTTCTCCACCTGAGGACGTCTTCCAAGTGGGCCCCCAAATACTGTCCATCTGTCCAACTGCACACTTCTTCAGGTTGGCTGTAAGCCCTGCCTGCTCCAGACGTTTTAGAACAGTGGCCAATCGCTGGAGGCGGCGGGGCCTCACGAGAAGGCCCTGCCATCTCCTCCTCCCCAAAGCCAGCGTCGCACGACCTCGTGTCACCACTGAGTACAGCTCAGACACTACAAGCCCCGCCCACAAGCTTCCACTAAAGGTTTTTAAAGCCCGTCTCTCAATCCCAATCTGTCGACGCAGTTCAGAGATGCTTCAGGCCTGAGCTGCAGCCTTTACTGCGTTTTGTCCTTGTATTTATTTGTAGTGACACTATGGGATATTTGTGTATGTCCCCATGCACGCACCTAACCTCCACCTGCTCTGCCTCCACCAATGGCCCTGGCTGAACCAGGGTCTGCGTGCAGCGCTGGTGTCCCGGCCGCCCACACCTCCAGCACTTCTGCTTCAGCATTTGCGAGGCTCCCTGCGACTTAGGACATCGCCTGTAGCTGGTGGAACGTGCGGGGAGATGGTGGTGAGCGAGTTAGAGGCTGCAGTCGTGGCAGCTTCTCCACAGCCAGCACAGTTGACGTAGATCCCGACCAGCTGTGGCTGCTCCAAGGGTGACCCGGCCGCTATGTCAGGTTTGCACTCGGCCTGGATCCACCACTGTCTGCATGGTGGTTGGATCCACCAGCATCGTGGCCACTACCTCTACTGGCTGTACTGGTTGCAGGCCTGACGCCACAGTAAGATGAAGGCCCAACACATGCACACTGTTGCAGTGTTTTATTTTAAGCTTAAGTTTGCTCTGTGCAGCACTTCCTGCTGCAGCTCGCTCCTCCGGCTCCAGCTGGCTACTGAAATAGCAGGAAATTATCACCAAATCATTCCTACCTGTGCTGCCAGCCTTTGGCACTGCCCCCCGAACTACTGCACCACCACCACCACTCTGCAGTGCAGCTGCAGACCACATCCCCACCACAGATGGCTGTGGCCTACACTGTGTTCACGCGCTTAAAACAAGCGTGACTGGTTATTCTCAGCACAGACGTTAACGAGCAAGTTGGTAAATAAGTGGAAGTTTGAAACAAGAAAGAGCAAAAACAAACAAAAACAAACAAAAATGGAACAGTGGTCATTAGTAAGGGACTTATACTGTTGTACTGATTATAGAGTCGCTGCTCTTTATAAAGCATATTTCAGTTTGACCTCGAGGACTGTCTTGTGAGTTATAAATGCATCATATGTGTGTTTGTCTCTAACAGAGAGCTAATAAAGTACGAGTTCTTCCCAGAAGCCACCAGGACAGAAGAGGATGTGAAAAAGTTTCCCAAATACCCCTGGGGCCGAGACATCTACACACTGGAGGGTAACGTGTTCAGTGCTTGCTTATATTCTCCCTCCTCTGGGAATCGAGGTTTTGTTTTTAGTCAGTGACGTTATGGAAGGAAGGATTTGTCATTCCTGCGAGAGCTTCGTGTACTTTCACACTGAGCGGGGCTCAGATGGGAGGAAAGGTGGTGCAGTGCTCTAAACGTCACTGCTTCATCATCTCTGATCTTGTTTCTATGTGGATGTAAATAAATGTGATGGCGAGTCTGTGGCCACCTACAGATGGTTTTCACTGCCTCACCCAACCGATCATTCGTGGGTCTTCAGATTAACTGACTGCATGCTCCACCTTTTCAGCCACACTGATAACATCCACCCTTGATGTAGAAACTTTTCTTCCAGAGGATCCTGCATGGTGCTGCATGAATGCTGTGGTAGCTGTTGTGGTTCAGGGAGCGTCTCTGTACCAGTCACTGACCCTGGATCAGCAAACAGCCCCAGACCATCACACTTCCTCCTCCATGTTTGACCGTTGATGCCACACACTGTGGAACTTTCACCTACTCCACGGCGCACAAAGATCCTGCGTGAAGATTTCAAATGTTGATCCATCCGTCCATGAAACCTTCTTCCAGTCTTCAGTAGTCCAGTGTCGGTGTTTCATGGCCCAGACGAGCCTCTGTGTCTTATTCTGACGTCTGGCTTTCTTGCTGCAGCTCATCCTGTCAAACCTGCAGCTCCAAGTTTCTCCTCACAGCTCAAACTGAGACTTTCTCACTACGACCACTATGAAGCTGCTTGAAGCTGTTGTCCTGTGAGCCGCCTGTTAACTCTCAGAAACTCCAGTTCAGTCTTTGGGTCTGCAGACCTCTTCCTGTTTGTTTCTGAGTCTTTGAAGCAAACTGGACTCACTGACACCTCGACTTTCTTTGCAGTCTCTCTGTAGCACACACCGACATTTATAAGTGTTATGATGGTCTGTGTCTCTTCCACTGTTCATTTCCTTTTTCTCAGCATGTTTGTAGCAACACTCTACTTCCTGCAGTACAATACTGCTCAACTGATTCACGAGGGTCTGACACCACAGTGTGTTCAGCACTGCTTTATGCAGACACAGGGGGCTGGAGTGATCCTTCTGTAGGGATTAGTAGCAGCAGCTTTCAGCCTCCATTACTGCAGGACAGATTTTAAATGATTAACCATGTTGTCCCTGAAAAAGGCCTTTTTGTATAATTGTGAAATGTTCACACTCACCTTTGTTTTAACCCTCTGGCAGGTCAACACTTACCTTTGTACCATTTCAAGCTGTTCACTGGACTTGAACGACTGCAATAAATAACTGTAAAACTGGGCTGTTCTCAAACGTTTGGCTGGTAGTGCATGTTCTCACCATCAACTCTTTATGTGATGTCCCTTCTCAGGATTGGTGGATGGAGCGCCCTACAGCATGATAACAGACTTCCCTTGGCTCAGGACTCTGAGAGCAGCGGATCCTAACGGCTATTCCCGCTATGACTTTGAAGACGATGAAAGCAGTGAGTGCGTCAGTCTGTCAGCAGATGCTCCATGTGGCTGCTCTGTACTCAAACTGTTTTCTCTCCCGTGTTAGCCACTATCTACGCCCCGCGGCGCAAAGGACAGCTGTCAGCTGACATCTGCATGGAGACCATTGGGGAAGAGATCTCGGAGCGCCGGCAGAGCAAAAGAGGAGTGTTTCAGAGAGTAGTGGTCCTCTTCCTTCATCACTGTGACACTCCAGGCGAACCCGTGGATGACGACTACATCTAGAAACCAAAGACCGGGAACCAGAAGGACGTCGGCCTCGACGCTCGAGCTTCTGACTGACTTGGTTGTATTAAAAAATGAGGAAGTTGGTTACCTGTTAAAGCTGCAGGTCAGCACTGACATGCACATAATATTTAATGA
This sequence comes from Neolamprologus multifasciatus, assembly GCF_963576455.1. Lineage (NCBI taxonomy): Eukaryota > Metazoa > Chordata > Actinopteri > Cichliformes > Cichlidae > Neolamprologus > Neolamprologus multifasciatus. The sequence goes on along the minus strand of NC_140440.1, from coordinate 13,957,220 downwards.
CTCTTCAGTAGCATTACGGAGGAATAGCAGAGTCCAAGGCTGCTCACCAGGGGGCGCTAATGAGCTGGACAGCGAAACGTGGACACTGTGGGGAGAGGGTGATGATGATGTTTCACAGCGAAGGCTGACTCTTTTTCAATTCTTTGAAAAAACACAAGAACATACCTTTAATCTTTATTTGATAAGATCGAGATCTGTGCTGCTTTTCTCTTTTTTATCACACACAACTCTGAGCGTATCGTAACTCCTTCATTCCCAGAGTAAATAAAAAAAGGGTCAAACATATAACGTTGTTGATTTTGTTCCAAATAAAGGCTCGAGTCCTCGCTGACAGCGTTGTCTGCACGACTGCAGTCAGGAACGGTTCCTGTGTCGCTCTGAGTTTGTCCTGAGTTTGTTTCATCAGAAAACAGAATAAACAGAATAAACAGAATAAACAGAGACTGATTGTTGCTGAAGGATATTTAACTGTTAATGGTTGACCGTCAGTCATCTTTGCACGCGAGGCCTTTTGAACTGAAAGCTCTCAGTGAGAATATAGATCTATAGCTCCTAATGTTGACCTGACGTATTCACACTGTACACTGGGAGCTAACCGCTCTGTTGCAGCTGATTATTTCTGTGCTGTCAGAACCAATCAGAGGGCAGCTCGTCTCCATCATCACTCTAAAGTTGTGCTGATATAAGCTGAGAGGCTCATTTCTGTTACACAACAGCTGATGTTCTCAGGCCAGCAGCTACAGTCGTTCATAATCTTTCGGCTTCGTGGATGCTGAACGTGGACCGTCCTACGGAGGCGGTCTGGACTTTGTTAAAGGATTAAGGTCGTCGGGCCTCGTACGGTCGGGCCGCTTCTGTAGCCCGACTCTGCTCCACACGTCGTTGGTGTGTTTGTGGTCTTTCTGCTGTCTCTGTGTTCCTGTTTGTGTGTGAGCTACAGCCCCTCCCCTGCTTTCATCTACTTTGTGAAAGTGATGAGGCAAAGCAGCAGAACGACGAGCATCGTCTCCCTGATGTGCTTCACTGACTCGTCTTCCTCTCGTCCTCTGCTTCACGGACTGTTCAGCTCATCTTTGTGTGAACTTTGAACTAACTTTCTAACTTAACCACCCAACAAGTTTGTTTCATTGTTCCACTGTCTGCTTCTCATCCAGTGTTGGGCTGCAGGAGCAGTCGTCTAAACAGGAGTCCAGGACCTCCCTCTCCACCTCCTCCAGGTCATCTGGGGAGACGCCAACGTGTCTTTCAGCTGAATCAGTGTTTCCTAGATTTTCATTTTTACTTATTTTGAGCTGTCCTAATCATCCCTGCACCATCCTGATGATCGACCTAAAAATTAGCCGCTTTGGTTTGAAGTGTAATTGTGCAGCGCTGTCACGCTTATACTCGAGTTTCAGTTCGTTTTCCAGATGTGTTGTTCAGTCTCGACCGGCTGCTCGTCGAGTTCGTTCTGAAACTGATCAAGTTACCACTCACTGCATTTCATAAATGTATTTATCATAATTCTTAGTGAAATATCCAGATTTACTGTGTTTCTAGTTATAAAGTTACAGGAGAGCCGGTGGGTAACACAGACCAGAGCAGCTGTGGCAGGTCTACCTGCATATTTCATCCCATTTCTGGCTCCACTAATCTGATCTCTTCCTGCTTTGACAAGTCGGAGTACAGCAAGATCGAGTCTTCCACGTTCCCAGTGAATGTGACTCCTCTCCTGCTTTTAGTCAGTGTAAACACAGGACTGTGTCTCCCGCCTCCATCAGGCCTGCACTTCCTCCTGCTGCTGTGGGCTTCGTGTGACATAGAACAGCGTTGATGCTGCAGCACGCTCGCTCCAGGTCGGGCCGATAGTTGCCTGCTGGACCTCACACTGGATGTGTCACTGTCCATGTTTCCTCCTCCTTTGTCTTTTATTAGGTACAAGGACGACTTTTGTAATTCTGACCCTTTGAAAAACTGATACAAAGTCTTTGTTTATAAATAAAACAGCCCTTTGGTGTCTTTTTCCTAAAATATTCCAGGGAATTTTGCTGAATTCGTCACTTTCATCTAAAATCACTTCGCCACAGGTACAAGAGAAAAGGGGGTAACAGTTACAGAGGACAGGAGACCTGCATTAGTGAACAAATTTGGGGTATTTTTGGCAAAAATGCAACATTACATTAACAGCCCTCGTGCCTAAAATGACTCGTTTATAACACATCTCAGTGTCACTCATTATACACGAGGGCTGTGAAATGTTAGCTTTGTGTAGCAAATACTTTTCAACATATATTTTTAATCTTCTGTTGACTCACTTTCAGTGCGTTGAAATCAATATTTGAACACGACTAAAGATGAAGGCTCTCACATCACAGTCAGTCATGACCTGTAACCTGGGACGGCACAACATGTGTGAGTGAACGCACAATGTAACAAACTGTAACAAACTGTAACAAACTTTAGGTTGGAACTCTGTAACTAATTTTATGTGACAATGATGCAAAAAAGAAGCAAAAGTTGTTGGATGATGCAACAAGTGACAAAGATATTAGTAGATTTACTCATTTCAATCCAAACTTCCACATCGCAGAATAACTGAGTCGAATCGTTTTTGCTGCTTCGTTCTGTTTGATCTCGTTTCTGAAGCATTTGAGATACTATGGCTGAAAGTTTATATGCTTCTGTTCACACTGTTGATTCCTGCAGGACACGACTGCTCGACTTCACAGAGATGTTTTTGTTCTTTTCAGTTTGAGTTAATCTAGTTTTAAATAATAGAACTCGATCTGTTAAACAGTCAGTTTATCTGTTCAGACGTGGATCTTGTTTTTTTACTGTTTAACTGAACACCAAGGATCTTGTTTTTTAAACTCACAAATATATTTATATGTATATGTATGAATATGTGAAGAAGGAAAGATGGAAGAGTTCTTGTACATCCCAGAATGTCAGCTCAGGCTGCTCGTGCGGCTGTGCAGCATCACTGCGTCGGGGCTGAATCTGTGTCTCGTCTCTTTAAAGTTCTCTCAACATACTGACGTCTTTAAACACTTGCAGTTTGTTTCTTCCTTCTGCTAAAACCTTCACTTGTTACTCTTATTAGTGAAATTGACTGTAATGGTAAATGACACAAAGTCTAAGGTCAAAGTATGAAATGAAGTGCAGCTGTGGATTCTGAGGTTTGCCTGTAAGTGTTGTTCTACGCACAGACGCACACGACGGGACGGTCAGTGTGTCGACACGTCACCATGAAATAACTACAACGTAAGAGTGCCTGAAGCTGGTCAGTCCTCTGGTGCCTGATACTGACCACATGAGGACGACCCTGGCGTCATTGCCCACCTCTCAATTTTAAATACACGTAGACACTGAGGGCTATCAGGAGGGGCTGTGCGCTCACCTGCTGCTCTCTGGCAGGTAGCTCCATGCCCTCCTGGGTTTAAATGCACCTTAGAACACACATACATCAACTCTACATATGAGCGGGCGGAGGGAGGTTTGGAGTCTTCACACACCCCCGGGCTCTGCAGCATGCTGGAGCGGGGGGGGGGGGGCTGGGAAGAGTTGGCCGTCCGACTGGGGTCTGGAATGTGGGGCCTCCCTGCTGCTGCTGAGTCGGGCGGTCTGCTTCTCCCCACCGCAGGAAAAAGGGTAACACCACCTGGGTCTGGGTGCAGTTCCCCCTCCAGGGGCAGGGGTACCTAGACCCGGGGCTTAGAGTACGCTTGGGGAGTGTGACTGTGTGTACAGCGTCTCTCTATGTCTGTCTCCACGTTGGGTGAGTGTTGAGTAATGGCATATGAGAGCATGAGGGTGGGAATGGATGTTTGTATCTGTGTGTGCCTGTTTGTCTGTGTCCATATGTCAGGTTGGGTATCAGACGCCACCTCTCTGGGGACATCTCAGGCCCTCCAAGGTATGGAGGCCTATCTCCCCCCACCACTCCCCCTACCAGTGGCAGACGCCCTCAGACATCGGTGCGTTGGTGGTTCTTTGTGTCCGGGGATGGGCGTTCAGGTACACACCGGCTCACTCCTGGCGGCTGCTTGTTGGAGCCTGGGGCTCACTCGGGCCACTTCGGGGGTGGGGTGCCCTCGGCCTCTCGGCCTGGGGCTCGGTCACTCTGGCACAGCTGGCTGCCTGCGGAGCTCACGAGCACGTCACTGCAACCCCCCCTGGCTTCTGCTCCGCGGCTGCTGAGTGACCCCTCATCTGGGACTCTCCTCAGCTCTTTCTGGGACAGTGGCGCAGCTGCTCCTCTGTTGGTCTTCCTTGGTCTCTTGTGTTCTGGGGGCCTCTGGATGTCTGGAGTCTTGATCTCCTCCATACCTGCTTCATGCCCTGGAGGACGGGGCTGTGGCCCCCCCACACCCTCTAGCAGATCATTACATGAAGGAACCTTTTAAAAACAAGCGTCCATGCTCACAGGTGTACACACGGGTGCTCACACACACAAACTACACCCTTTTTGGCTCCTACCTCAAAGCACACTGTGCTGTCGATCTTACGTGCTGCACAATAATGTTTAATATTTAGTATTTACTGTTATATTCCCATAGATCATCATGATGTTGTTTATTATGTTGCTCTTTTTTTTCTTCTGCTTGTTTTCTTTTTTCTTTCTCAACAGGTGATCCAGGTGATCGATATATGTATTTTTTTTCTGCTTATTTTGTTGGTTTTTTGCCCTTTATCCCCGTCCCTCTTCTCAGCTGTTTTTTTTTCCAACTCTTTCTTTCCCCAGTCAAATCTGTCCCGTATCTAACAAGTGAAAATAAAAAAATAAATAAAATAAACAATAAAAGGTGAATAAATAGACCATTACAGCAAGGCTGGGATGGTCAATTTGGGCATCTTTCTTCACCTTTAGACAATAATTCTGATGCAAAAGAACAAAACGGGACAGGCCACATGAGGACAGAAGATTAGAAAACGTCTAAAATGTTTTTCTATGAAGTTTAAAACGTGAGACTTCCTGTTGCCTCCATGATTGAAGACGATGATGAAGAAACTTACAGATCGTGAAACACTGAAAGTCAACGAATTATTCAGTTCATCCCCCACTGTGTGTGTCTGTGTGTGTGTCTGTGTGTGTGTGTGTCTGTCTGTGTGTGTCTGTGTGTGTCTGTGTGTGTGTGTCTGTGTGTGTCTGTGTGTGTGTGTGTGTCGGTGTGTGTGTCTGTGTGTGTCTGTGTGTGTGTGTGTGTGTGTGTCTGTGTGTGTGTGTGTGTGTGTGTCTGTGTGTGTGTGTGTGTGTGTGTGTGTCTGTGTGTGTGTCTGTGTGTGTGTGTGTGTGTGTCTGTGTGTGTGTCTGTGTGTGTGTGTGTGTCTGTGTGTGTGTGTGTCTGTGTGTGTGTGTGTCTGTGTGTGTGTCTCTGTGTGTGTGTCTCTGTGTGTGTGTCTGTGTGTGTGTGTCTGTGTGTGTGTGTGTGTCTGTGTGTGTGTGTGTCTGTGTGTCTGTGTGTCTGTGTGTGTGTCTGTGTGTGTGTGTGTGTGTGTCTGTGTGTGTGTGTGTCTGTGTGTCTGTGTGTCTGTGTGTGTGTCTGTGTGTGTGTGTGTGTGTGTGTCTCGTCTTGTCAGCTGCCCCGTTTTTAAACATTACCTTATTAAGACAAAAGCAGAGGAGGCAGGAAAGTCTGAGGTTTGTCTTCTTCTCTCTCAGCAGAAATCTGCTCAGTTTGTATAATTATACTGAATATCAATAATTATTTATTATTAATCAGATCATCACAGTTACATGATGTGCTGCTCCAGCCCACACAGACACTGTGCACATTTTTGTGGAGAAACGTTTGAATTAGTTTGTTTGGCTGTTTGTTCAGCAGCTGGTGATCAGGTCTGATGTGCTCACGGTGTTTTTAAGAACCTCAAACTTCACATGTACATGAATAAATCCAGTTTGATCCACACACATCTGGACCTGTGATGTGGTCTGCTGCAGATTCTCCTCACCAACGTGCTTCCTCGTCTTCGTCTTCCAAACTAAAGAGCTTAGGAACGGCTGGTGTTTGGTGCTTTATAAAAATAAAAAACTGTCAGTTATTTGTCCAAAGATTCCCAAACAGCTGATACGTTTGTAAAACTGCTTGAACTGAAGGTAAACTACAGTCACTGTGATTGTCCAGAGACGTGGTTGTAGCTGCTGGGGGAGGTGCAGTTAGTCTGTCTCAGCCTCCTGAGCTGCAGCAGTGAGGAGATGAACTTCAACACGCCAGCTTTTAATCTCACTTTCTTTCTTCCTGCTTTTCCTTTTACGCTTCCCAGTTTTCCCGCCTCCCTTGGCTGCACCTCCCCTTCTCTCTTCCAGTTGCTCTGGTTTCTCAGCTTCCTGCTCCTGTCACACCTCTTTCCCCACTTCCTCCACTCCTTTGTTTCTCACTCTCTTCTCTGCTACCTTCTGTCTCTCCATCTCCTCGGGTCCTAGCTGAGGATCCTTGCTTCCTCTAATATTATCCAATCAGTAATATCCTAAGGGGGCATTTCCTGGTGTATGGCCCATCCTCTTACAACCATACAAGGTAACAGTGGAATGTCTCAGCTTCATAAGAGCGAGACGCCGGGAGGAGAGGGCGACCCACTCTGATGAGCAATCGTGCCACGAGCTCCCACTTAATGTGGAAAAACCTGAACTTTAGGGAATTTTAAAGGAAGCCAGATACGTTTGTGTCTCATCACCAGCAGCTACCAAACAACAGTCTTCTCAGACACAACCGAAGTAAAGGGCAGTTAATTCATTTCACCAGGCAACACGAAGCAACCGAGTGAAGATGAAAAGCTGTGGAGTCGTCTCATCAGCCCAGCGGTGCCGCAGCTCGCCGACCTGCAGCAGAGAGTCAGGTATGATGTTGGCGATGTCTCAGAGTCACTGTGGTCTGGAGCATGTTGATGTCACAGCGATATTTAACTGCCTGTAGTCCTGTAACGATGCACCTGAAAGTTTCTGTTACGCTGTTTCTTTAGGAAGTTATTTGTTACACTGTTGCATTTACACCAACATGATTGTGTTGCAGCAGCTCTGTGTCGTCACAGTAACACTAACAGTAACCTGCACGTTTCTGTTTCTACATGTGAATCAATGCTCCTCCACTTTTATTAGACACAAGCTGAGGCGATTGTTCACCGAGCAGGAACCTCTAATCTGTGTAACATGTGACTGCACCAAGAAGCACTGATGGTTTGCTTTGCCAGGCCAGGTGTCTCTAACCTTAATCCATGTGATCACTGATTGATTGAAGCTCGTGATCCCCGTGAAAGCGATGGTGTATAAAGCAGTTTGATGAAAGGAACAAAATACTCATGAATGCAAAGCTCTTAATTTCTGCCTTTTTCCTCAGGACGCTGCTTTGTGGTAAATGAGAAAAGATGGAGAAGGAGAATATGTGGAAGCAACAGCCTGGGTAAGAACATTCCCATATATTCCCAGTTAATAAAGTTTATGGAGAAGTCCAAACGAGAACAACACGTTTCATTAAATCCATTTGATAAAATTCCTGCATTTAATGAAGCTCTACTTTCACTCACAGTTACCTTGTTCTTTCATGAGCTTCCATCGTGGCTTCTTAATGAATTCTCTGAGTGTTTATGAGTGTTGGGCTGTAACAGAGGAGAGCTTTCATCTGCTGAAGCACACTGACAGCTGCAGATGGACTTTATTCATTGCAGGTTACTGACTAACTTCGGTTGACTGGAAACCAGTTTGGTTTTCTTTGTAAGGCACAGTCGCAGCAGCAGCAGGGTGGGCTCGCTGAGACCATGAGAGCTGCTGCTGTGACTGTGGGGTCCGTGATGGACGTGAGAAAGTGTAACAGGCAGAGAGGGAGAGAGAGAGAGGGAGGAAATGATGTATTTATTTTCCAAGGAGTCAAAATTCTTAAGGGTAGCATTAGGAGGACATTCACATAACCCCCCCGTCCACACTCAGACTCACACGAGTTCCCTGTGGGACCAAAGAGCAGCGATTCCCAGGACAATCTTCACATGGAAGGCGAGTGGGTTCGTGATGCTGGGGGTGTGGGAGTGGGTCTGTGTGCCTTGTAAGGTCAAAGTGGGAAGACAGAGTTCACACAGAGTTTTGATACTTTTCTGCATTTGTTACCCGTTTGCAGCAGAAATACATCCCATAATTATCAGACGCTTTGTGACAACACTTTGTACTTTTCATACTTTTTGCTCTTCATTCGTCGTCACACAAACGTCACACTTGAAGTCTTTTGATCCTGATCTGTAAAAAGCGTTCTCAGCTCCTCGAGTGGCAGCGTGGACGCCTCAGGTGTCCGTGACGCTGCATCGGCTGCTGTCACGTCTTCTCCTGCCTGCACACAAAACGGGAATTTCAAAGTCAGTGGTATCATTTAACTCAGCCTGCAGATCCCACACAAACGTTGAGATTAAATACTTGTAGATATTTACAGTGTTGAACGTCCGACAATGTTTTCAGCTGATATTTGGTGGTTTTGTTGTTTCTTCTCGTTCAGTGTTTGGAGCCTGAGAGGCTGAAGAAACGACGACTCCTTCACATGTTTGCTTTTCCCTGATTCTTCCCTAATTAGAGGCCACACTGTTAACGGGAGCAGTCAGCTGATCAGGATCCAGTCGGCCTGCTCACATGCTCATGACCATCTTTGGTAGTGATGATGATTTAAGCTGCTTTTATGCTCCTGCTGCTTTTGCAGACTGTGTGACTTTGTTTACCTTTTTATTGGATCCATGAGGCTGTGCTGGAGCTTTTATTTGAAAGAAGATGAACTCCACAAACATAGGTGTGACCTGTCAGTGTGAGGGGGGGGGGGGGGCCACTGGAGTAAGGATGTGATAGATGGAGAGAGGGGGGGGCACTGGAGTAAGGATGTGATAGATGGAGAGAGGGGCTTCCTGTGTGTGATTTAGGGAGCCGAGGGAAAGCGAAAGAAGACCATATTTGGCAATGTTTGTCTTAGCATAAGACACGGCTCTGACTGTTATCACACTCTGTCTAAACACACACATGCACACACACACACACACACACACACACACACACAGATTCCCACTCGCAGCAGCTAAACCGTCACTGATTACTTTATTAACATGTATGATTAGTTCACACTGATGTAAAGATGTTATTATCATGCTGTTATATTCAGATATTTTTGGGCTTTTGTAGCAAACTGCAGTTACACATCTGATAAATGACAAACAGCATCGCTCCTCCCCACAAGAGGAAATGTTCAGTTTATCAGGAGAAACTTTATTTCTTTAAATGCAAAGTGCACCAAAGTATATTTGAATCGTGGGAGCTGCACAGGTTTTGTTTCCTCTCCTTTCTATTAGAAACCCCCAGGACAGAATATCGGCTTCATAGATCATGTGAGACATACAAACCGCGCGTGGAAAAATGTCTTTGTGACGTTGTTTTGATGTGAATCCATATCTTCAGACATGAGCCACTGTGGGACCGCGGCCTCTCTCTCACAGTGTCTGTGAGAGGCAGCAGCAGCTTTTCTTCTTAATATGGTCGTGCTGAGCCCAACGCACGGAGCAGCACTGAGCGAGATAAAGACCTCCTCTCTGCGCTGCCTTTTAAGTGAGTCTTTGACTGGTGTGACTAGAAAAGGGAATGTTGCTGCTGAAGGAGGGGGGGGGGGGGGTCACATACTATCAGTGGGAGCGATCGCAGACTGGAAGAGGGAATGTTTATCCAAAGCGGTGATCCCATTTTCCATGATCCTCAAAATAAGAGACTTGCCTTATATGGTCAGGCTGGGAGTTTCCAGCTGAGCGGAGTCAGAAGATTTCTGGAAAACGGCCTCGGCTTCTCCCGCTGCCTGAAGTGTCTCAGGCTGCTGCACCTTTGATGGATGAACAGCTCGGAGCGTCTGTTTTCATTTTTCGGAAAAAGGAATTCTATGAATAATCTTTGCTTAGTAGTTCTCTCAGATGGATCCGCAGTAACGTGCTGGTCCATCCCGAGCCTCCGAGAGAGTTTTAGCTCATCCAAACTGGAAACTGTGGGAGAGATGAGCAGACTGGTCCGAACAGCCACCACATGTTCCCGTGTCACAGACGGTAACGTGGACCAGGCCACAGCAGAAGGTTTGATGTCCTCCTCGCTGTGAAGGGTTTTCTGTTTTTACTCGTGTGTTGCAGAAGTCTTTCACGTGTTTCAGGTGCACAAAACTCTGAAACCTGAGACGATGTGTGTGTCTGCGCACACAGCAGCTGCACCAGCGCAGCACACCGGTGCAGGCTGAGAAATCAGATCATCTCTGTTTGATTATTCCTGCAAAAATGTTTCAACTCTGCACTTCATGTCAGTCGCTCTTCACACACACACACACACACACGCACACACACACGCACACAGACACACACACACACACACACGCACACACACACACACACACACACACACGCACACACACACACACACACACACACGCACACACACACACACACACGCACACACACACACACACACACACACACACACACACACACACACACACACGCACACACACACACACGCACACACACACACACACACACACACGCACACACACACACACGCACACACACACACGCACACACACACGCACACACACACACACACACACACGCACACACATGATGTGTTCCACTCTTTTATATCTAAACTTCCTGTTTTCCTCCAGTCCACCTCCATCCCTGCGGCCCATGGTGCAGTGCTGCATCTCTGGTCAGTTGGTAGTCTGAGATGAAGCACTGTAGCTCGGGACGGAGGGCGCAAATACCAGTTTAAACATATCCACCACCAGGACACGTAGTCCAGCAGCAGGTCTCCACAGACTATAGGAAACAATCATGGATCCTGTGAAAGGAGGCAGCTGCAGGCTCGGTTGTGGATTTTAGGTGACTGGACTATTAAATTAAATTTCTAACTATTCCAGTTATAACAATGCTGCTTTGTCCCATTTCAGGACAAACGAAATTGGAAACAAGCTGAGAACAAATTGCACCTTCCTCTTCTCCTCTCTCCTGGGGTCCAGTTTTCCCAGGAATCCCTTGACCTATCAGAAAGGGGGATTCCTGGAAATACTGTTCTTGGGGGTGGGGCTTATCAGCAATCCTTTATGCTTTAACTGTTTAATAAAACTGATTGTTTGCACTGACTGACTTTTGAATTCATGTATTTTTTAAACACAAGAGAAACCAAAGTGAGGAGCGGCTGTAATAATATTTACTGTGTCACACGTTGTTAAGTGAAGGTGGAAGAATAACTGGTTTTAAATTTTATTTAAAAAGGTTTCATCCTAAACATGAAGCGTTGTTGTGTCTGTGTCGTGACTCCATCTGTGCTGGAGAACTTCTGTCCGTCTGTTCAGAAACAATAAAGAAAAAATCCTCATGACTGTTCAAACTGTTGATGTCTGCTGTGCTTCTTACTTCCTTAAACAGGTATTAAAGGACACAAAATACAGGAAGTTTAAAAATGTATGTAAAGCTGCTCGTCACAGACATCAGTGGCCAAGGTCATGTGGATCCTGTCACCTATCCCAGCTGCTGCGAGGTGAGAGACGGGATAAACCCCGACAGGCTGCTGATACTGCAGCACTAACACAGGAAGATCAAACTGTCTCACATGTGGCCAGTTTAGAAACACCGAACTAACCTAAACTACTCGTGTCTGGACCGTGGGAACGACCACGGGAAAGAACTCATCCCTGCACGGAGAGAGCGTGTGAGCTGCACACAGAGCGGCTCTGATGGAGGCGCAGTGTGGAGACTGTGGGTTTACAGTGTTAATGATGTCAACATGAAGGTTTTCCAGTGTAGTAAATGAAACGTGTTTCCATATAAATGGGAAGAAAAAGCAGCAACAGAAAATATAAACAAATACAAGCACAGGACCTGCAAACTGCTGAATATGAGCAGCAAGGAATACAAACTTACATCACCTGTGTTCATGAATAAGTAACAAACTGTTAGGGGTGGGGGAAAAATGGATATTGTGTAGTATGGTGATATTTTGTTTGCTAATAATGTATCGATACAGGGACAGCAGAAATCGATACTTTGTTACAAAAAAGGTTTTTGTGCTCTGACTTCAGAGCATGTTGATCCTTTTTCTGAGCAACAATCCTGACATTCCTTCACTGTCCAAATGTGTTTAATAAACATGACAGTTTACTTATTTTAATTTAAGACATGTTTTATTTTAATGAAGTTTAAAACTTTTTTATTTAATGTAAAATTATATTTTGTTTTAATTTACTTTCAAATTCTTCAGTTGCTGAAGGGGCTGCATAGTTTTCATAAACTGCATAGTTCAGAATAGCTATAATTGTACCAGATGGTTGATTCAGTTAAGTTGGACTAGACTGTAATACAAACCGTTCAGTTTGTCAACAATCAAACTGAAATGAGAGAAAGACTGAGTGTGAGACTTTGATATTAGAGAAAATTAATATTGATAAAGTTTACCTTTATGTACAGAATCTGAATATCGCAAAATATTTTAAAAAAATTGCAATAATATCGTATCGTGGGATGTATGGTGATTCCCACCTCTACTAACTGTACACATGAGCACATAAATGGTAATAAAGCTGAACGTGATCAAACATTAGGCTGCAGCAGGAAGCACCACAGATGTGACCTGATCCAAACATGAGGAGTCACATCCACACAAACTGACACGTCGTTCCCCTCGTGGTGGAGCAGCCACACAGGACAGTGTTTCTCCACCACAAGCTGTATGGGGCTACCTATTACTGCTATCCAGGGGTGGGTGACAGGAGCCCCCCCATTTCTCACACTCACGTTTCTTTTCTTTCTTTTCTGTAATAAACAGAGCAGCTCTCCCAGCTCACAGATACAGACCAGCCTGCACACAGTGAGATGTATGAGAACCTGCAGTAACATGTTCACGATTATTAATGTGAGCCTGCAGTTATTAAAGAACAATAAGATTAACGTTTATTCCACACAGATTAAATATATATTGAAAATATACAGAGATTAGGTCAGAGGATGATCCATGGTGACTTGTTGTAGCCTCTGTCTGTCCAGCACGTAACAGCAGGTGATTTAAACCGTGACTGCTGAAGAATGTTTTCTATCTTTGTTTGATTTATGGGAAAAACACAGGTACACACTGGAAGCCCAGATGTCCCAGTTTTACAGTGGAACTGGGAAGCAGCTCACATTTGTGGATCTGTGCGAATTTGTCCCCAAACGCCACGTGGGCACGCGGCGTGATCTGTGCGTGTCAGGCGATTCGTCCATGCGTGTTTAAGGTGAATGTTTGTGTGCACAGAAAGCTCACAATGATCAGATTCCTGAGCTTAATAAACTGAGTATTTGTTCAGGTTGTGTGCATTCAAATGTTGTTTGTTAATTTATTTCAATCATGTAAACAAAGTTCATTTAGCAAAGAAAAGAAAAGGTTTAGAAAATGAAGCTAATAAATTTCAATATTGTTTCAACGGCTCTGCTTCAGTTCAGTGGGAGGAAGTACACACACACATTTAATCCCAGCTCTTTGCCATGTGAGTTTACTCCTGTGGATTATACGCAGCTGCAATCCTGACACATATTTCTCTGCTGCACACAGTCTGCACACGTGCATCTGCTCAGCGGCCTCCTCGGCCACGCTGACGTCTGCAGAAGCAGCGAGAAATTCAGCTTGAACTTTCAAAATGAGCAATTTCATTGCTAAATTGTTTAAAGTATATCAGTAGAAGTCAGCTGAGGCGGGACAATGACGTCACTGGCCTCGTCTCTTTGTCTTCTCTCCTCTTTATTTATTAAACAAACACTGGACAAACCTGTGAAAAAGTCTTTGCCTCCTAAACCTGATATCTCAGCAGCAAGAATATAAATGAGGCGTTAAGTGTTTCACGTCTCTGTGGAGGAATCGTGGGGCACTCTTCTTCACTGAGTCATGTCAGGACCTCGATCACCAGGACACTCGCTGATACGTTTGAAACTGATGACTGAATATAATCCTTCAGGATTTTCTAGCACAGCAGACTTCATGTAATGCACCGAGCGTGGAGGCTGAAGGGTCATAGCTGTTGTTATCGCTGAGGGTCCCAAGTGTGCGCACAGGTCCTGGCTCCTGTTTACATTTTGTTTTCAGAAAATGTATTTTTAATTGTGCTTTGCTCCTCGTTGTCTTTGCAAAGCAAACACTAAATGCACTTTCATCTACATGACCGCCACGGCCCAGAACATTAAAGGTGGTTCTGTTAGTGCAGGTGTGTCACAGCACACCGCTGTCACACACACACCTGGCCATCCATCATCACATGTAGGACTGATTTCTTTTTGCACAACATCTCTAAAGTTAGAAATATCCTGTCTCAGAGTGACGCTGAAAAACTAGTTCATGCATTTATTACTTCCAGGCTGGACGACTGTAATTCATTATTATCAGGATGTCCAAAAAACTCCCTGAAAAGCCTTCAGCTAATCCAAAATGCTGCAGCAAGAGTCCTGACAGGGACTAGAAAGAGAGAGCAGATTTTCCTGCACTGGTTTTGATTCACGGGCAACACGGTGGTTAAAAACACACCCACCACGTCTCTACCAAGCACTGGTTCTCCTCAGGGGTGCTGACGCAAAGTTTAGCACAAATCACATCATGAAGTACAGACAACAGTGCAGATCTCACCTGGGACCAATGAGAGCAGGGAGGAGGTGGAGGAGGTGGAGGAGGTGCAGATGGCTGCTTCTGTCAGACGCTTCTTCCTGTTAAAAGGGAATTTTTCCTTCAGCCATAATTAACCTCAGTGTGTGAAGAGGACTCTCCATTTACATGCACAAACTGGAGTCTATTAGATAGATATGATACAAACCACTGCAGCACAGTACCTGTAATACCTACAGCATGTTCTAATCGCCCTAATAGGATATTATGGTCGACAGTATCGAATGCTGCACTGAGGTCTAGCAGGAGAAGCACAGAGATGAGTCCACTGTCAGAGGCCAGAAGAAGACTCGCTGGTTTGTTCCCTGCACCTTCAGGTGGAGTGGGACGTCACCATCATTGCTGCATATGCAGCAACGACAGTTTCAGAATACCCGGCTGTCTTGGAGTGCCTGGGTGGGGTCCTCCCTTCACCTGGGGCCTCCTGCTGGGAGACTTCAACACTCAACAATGGTGAGATGTGGAGGGGCGTGATTGGGTGGAACAGCCTGACCTGAACCCGAGCTGCACATCACTAACACTGTTCAAACAGGAGTGTCTGTGCACATGGCAGCAGGATATGGAGAAGGAGAGCCATGTGCATCACATTAAAGATGCTTGTGCTTCAGTAATGAACTGCACCATAAAATATGCATTAATAAATTCATTTTTACATTATTTTATTCATTTAAACATTACTGAAGTAATTAACTTAATTTAAAATAAAAACACCATTTATATACATCAATACTTCAAAATGAATTATTACAGTAAGCACACATGGATGATGACACCATGTTCACCTCAGCCCCGCCTCTAACACGCTGCATGTTAGCACTGAATGTTCAGTTTAACCATTTCCTGCACCTGCAGCTACTGCGTGTAGTCAAGTGTGTGATACAGATAATGAAGTTTAGTTAGTAACAAAATAAAATAATGATTCAGTTTATGAATTCCAGTCTGAAGTGGAGCAGGTCAGGAGGTGGAGCAGGTCATCCACTGATCAGAAGGTTGGTGGTTCGATCCCTGGCTCCCCCAGTCTGTGTCCTTGGGACAGATACTGACCCCAGTTTCTCTCCGACCATCAGAGTGTGAATGTGTGTGAGTGTTAGCTGGTGTTTGGATGAATGAGGCATGTTGTGCTACGAAGCTGATTATTAGAGACTGAAGAATTAATTAATGGCAGGACTTTGAGCAGTTTTGTAGGAATGGGGTCTAAAAGACACGTTGATGGTTTGGAGGAAGTAATTATTGAAGTTAACTCAGAAAGATCGATTGGAGAAAAAGAGTCTAATTTAACATCAATGGTACTAAGAGCAGCTGTAGATAATATTACATCTGTGGGATGATTATTGGTCATTTTTTCTCTAATGGTTCAAATGTTATTCATGAAGTCGTTACTAGTTAACGTTAAAGGGATGTTTGGCTCAGCAGAGCTCTGACTGTTTGTCAGCCTGGCTACAGAGCTGAAGACAAACCTGGGTTGTTTCCACAGGAGCTACAGTATCCACAGTCGAACTTAACGAGGATGTAAAATTATTAACGATCATTCAGAAGCTAAGCTGAGAAATTTGCCTCAAAAGTGATACGAGTGCGTCCAATACGATCCACAAGTTTCTACAGAGATTTGGCTTTTAAGGAATTACATCTGCACGCACATGAACTTCGATCAGACAGTTTTTGACAAATCTCTACATTCAAACCTGAATAAATGGTGATAATTTACACACAATTGATTAAGTTCAGCTTCACGACTCGGCTACTTTTCTCTTTTATAAATGTGTGTGTTCGTGCACAGATGTGACATCCCTCTTGCTCTCTTTCAGAGCCTTAGATGCGTGTCCATGAATCACACGTGCCCACGTGGGCCTAGTCAGGTACCCTGAAGCCACATAAGTACCAGAAGCAACGACCGGTGGGGAGTGGCAGGGAGGGAGATCCTCTCCGCTCTTAATAACAATGTCCCAGAGTAACCAAAGCTCAATGAGCCCCAGATCCAGGCTCAGACACAGAAAGTGCACAAAGACACATGTCCACCCCCTGAAGTGTGGATGGATTGGTGCATCCCAGCCTCAGACAGGGTGGAAGATCTGCCTGCTCCCCTGCCCTACTGGTCCGTGTGAAAAGTGGTCAGTGGGATGCGTGTATGGGTGCATTGAAGACACAAATGACAATGAACAACATTAATGACCACAAGTAGATGAACCCTACTGGTTTTTGGTGATGACATAACCTTTTCTCTAGCACCACCATCAGGTCAAAGTTTTAGATTCAGTGCATCTTCAAAATCCTTCCTTTGCACATCCACCACATCCACCCTTCAGGATGAATCCTGCTGAACGTCCTGCTCCTAGAGCCTCTGCTGTAGCGCCGCAGCATCGCTTTCACTCACCTCTCGTCTTTAAAAAAAATATTGGGCACATTTAAATATGGGCATCAGTTAAATAGTCAGGACATGAAGTTCTTGTCCAGCAGTCAAGTTTGTCTGCACTACAGCACACAGGATGTGCAGAGTGTGCATGCTTGCAGTGTGCACGGGTCATGCTAGTCTTAGAATAGTTTCTGGTGGGACAAACTTGGCTCCTGCCACGTTTCCTGCCTGTGGATTGTCCCACTGCTAATTCTCCAGTGTTACAATCCACAGGGCTGTTTGTCTTCGTCTGTCCCACACGATGGCCGCCGCCGCCGCCGCATGAGAAATATCAGGTCTGACTGAGCAGGTGAGAGTATAGGTCACACACTTCAATACTTGGATGTGAACAACTCGCGAGCCACACGGCAGGAAGTATCCAAGTTCTCACGGGAACGTTTCCCCCCTTTCATGTGTCAGCTTGAAAGGACCAACACTGCACACACAGGTGTAAAGATTCAAGGTCACAGACGTGTTTCCACAGCTAAAACAACCCCAGAGGAACACCGATGTATGCAAAACGTGTACAGCTCATTGAAAACATATAAAAAGTTCATGCTCATGAAATATGAAGCCAAAAAAAGTTTAACTTTTTTTAAATTTCTAATTATTTTTTGGATGCTAAAAATTGAACGAGGTGAACGAGACCCGAGGATTACAGGAGAGTTAGAGGTGAAACGGTGGCTGTCATCTGTCAGCGATGGCTGATGTTAGATCAAAATACTGTCTTTAAGCATTTTACACAATAATGATGTCTGACGTGTTTCTCCACACTTCATGTCTTTTATATTTTGTCCTGTTGGGTTACAGATGAATAATTTGATTTAAAATCAAAAGTAAAAGTAGAATTTAGCTTCATCTGATCAAAGTTCAAGATCCCTACATGAATAACTTTCCTTACTCCTCGGTCCACAGGAGTGCAGTGGAGGCTCTGTCCTTACCTGTAGCCATCACGAAGCATATCAGGCTCCATCAATGACATCTCTCTTCTTCTGCTCGTGCACACACACGATGAACATGTGTGTTCATCGTGTGTGTGATGAACATCAGTTGCTCTTAAACTGATTTAAGAGCAAGAGTTTGCTCTTAAATCAGTTTGTTGAACATTCTTCCTAGAAAAGGCCCACAAAGTGTTTCTGATGTAACTGGAGAAAGATGCTCACCGTGAAGGTAAAACCAAACCGTTCCAGTAACTGACTCTTGATGTTGTTAAAAATAGTACGTTACATCTTCTGCTGTATTGGTGCCGTTTCAGCCCCATAACAAACATAACCGATGTTGATCCAGGAGCATAATTAGAGCTGACAAATGACCTCGTCACCAACAGAAGCTCAGCAGTCACTTCAGCTTTTCACGATTCTTCGGTTACATTTTGGTCAGATTTAGCTCCACTTATAAAGGTTTGGAGTTCAAATAAACACGTTGTGTTGGTATGTCAAACCTACGTCAGGACAGCTGTGGGAGTGCAGTACACTACACACACCCACTGTGTAAAATATCAGTGGTTTCCAGGTTAAGTCACGAGCTACAAAAACAGCCGAGGAACCACATCAACACCAACACAGGGACAGACTGTTGCTGGGACGCCCACTCGTGTGTTTCTACTTTGTCCATCGTACTGGAGTTACCTGCTGAGTGCTCACACTGCTCTCCAGGAATAACGGCTCATTAGAAACTAAGCTTGTTTGACTGTTGGGGGCTGATGGAGGTCGCCTGTAAAAAACAACCTCTGTATAACGTCTGGAGCAAAGGATGGAGACACGTCGGTATTTATGGATCTGTTCTCCTGTCACCAGGTTTCCACATATTTGGTGCCGATTGTGCAGAAGTTCATGTTTGTACTGCCGTGTTATGGTTGGTGTTCAGAAATGTTTGCTGCAGAGTTGTGTTGTTATCCGTTTTGTTTCAGCTGGACCCCAAACAGACATCAAGTCGACCCAACAGCTGCAGTAGGATCTCACACATCCAAACATTTAGTGGAAACTAAATGATACAAATATGCAAACTTGCACATTTGTGCAAGTTTTCCTGCCTGGTTTTGAATAGTGTGCAACAGTTTACATTCATATAACACAAACTATGGAGCACCGTGTGTTGTGCAAACTGTTGCTTTGCAGCAGCTGTGCTGCCGTCAGGTTAGCGTCCAACATTCACATTAGTTTGATCTGTATTCAGGGGCCATCTCGGTGCGAGTGTTTTGATCCTTAACATGAACTATAATTCGTGCTCGGCGTCACAAGCTATTGCTAACAATAGCAAGGTGAGGCACAGATGATCAGTTTAGTTTGATGTAGTCAGATTGGACTTAAATATTACTGTTAATAAATGAATAGTTTCTATATTAACAGCACGACAGGGTGAGACATGCCTTTAAATATACCCAGTTTCAACCTGTGCAGGTCATCCAGTCTTTCTGATCTAAATCATTCGTAAAAACAAAACAAAACAAAAATCAAAAAACAAACAAAAACAAAACCCAAAAGCGTCTCAACATTTATTCAGAAATAAGTTGTTTGGTCGAATGCTGGGTACGAGGCTACAGTGCTAATCTGTGTACAGTGTATAAGACTCAATGATGACGAGAAGCTTTTTCCACTGTTGGAAACAAAAAAGAAGAAAAAATAATCAAAGACAACCATATATTTTATAATCACTGAATCTTTATAATAAAGGACATCTCTGAGCAAGAAAAACTGTTTCCCAGTGTTCTTTATACACCTAACAAACGACTGGTATACGTGTGATAACTTGGACTCAATCTTGAGACAGTGCTTTAAACAGTTTGGTCTCATGATGCAGCACACTGAACCTAAAGCCCGAAAAAAGGGACAAAGGAAAAAAAACAAAACAGGAAATTAAAAATTCTCGTTTGTTTACTAAAGAACTGCAGAAGGGATTTTAAATACCACGTGAATATCCCAAATATTCAGGTGAACATGATTTCTTTATGGTGCCGCCTGCTGGGAAAAACAAACCAAGCAACAGATGCACGCTCACATATCATGCCTGGCTGGTGCTTTCTACAGTTTTCATGTGAAGGTGGCTGATAAGAACTTGTGCTTGCTCTGAGTTATGTAATATTTTTATTGGCATTTATGGAGAAGATTTAACAACAGATTTATCATTCAGAGCTCTAGAGAGGGAGAGAGCCAGAGTATCATTCTACCATTGACTGCCATCCACTGCTTATTAACAGGCAAACTCCTAATCACCATAGGAAACAAAGAAAACCAGAAGAAAAAAAAATCAACATTTGATTTTTTTTTTAGTAAATAACATCCAGGGGTGTGTCATTCAATTATATAAGAAACAAAAGGGAGAACAGGTTTTAGGTTTACATGTTTAACATTTGGTAAAAGGAGGGAGTGAAGTAACTGAATGGGAAGAGAAGAGATGCTTTGAGATGTTTCTACTGGGAGGAAAAACAAAAATGGTCAGTTGATCTGAACTTCAGTTTCCAAAGAAACAAAGTCAACACTGAGAGAACAGAGACAGAAGGATGGATGGGGAAGGGGATGTGTGTTGGGGGAGGGGGGGGGCTACAGCCTCCACATCCTAAAAAAAAACCAAAAAACAAAAACAAAAAAAAAAAAACAAAAAAAAAAAAAACTTCCAGAGTGGAGGGTTTATTATATATACACATATATGAATATATAGATAACACAACTGACAAAGGTGTGTGTAAATCTATATATTTCCATTACATAGACAGTTATGATGGAAGGAAAGACTTTCTTGTTTGTCGCTTATCCAGGAAGGGAGACTTATTAGTCCTGGTCACCAACACTTCAGGAGCTCTGCTCAGAGCAGACCCCTCAAAAACCTGGAGACAGACAGAAGCATCATTACCACGGTTGTTCAGGAGCACAGAGATGGACAAACTGAACACCCACACCAGCGAGGTAAGCATGTAGCGCAGTGAAAGCAAAGGTCAGCAGCAAAGAACTACAACCAGCACACAGGAGGAGTATCAGGGTCCTACAACGCTAGTTCCCTAGAAGGTTCCCTACAAATGTCTTGTTGCATGCTGAGTCATCCAGGTGAGTAACTCTGAAAACGCCCGGATGAACAGCATCGACCGTTTGGGATTCCCCAGAAAAGTCCATCAAGCTACCTGCTGTTTCATTTCAAATAGAGTTACTGAAACAACATCAATACTCAACTAGTGTGAGACTGCACAGGTAACACGAGCATGTTTAAGCTCGCATTAAGGTCTGTGGAATTCCAAGATCACCATCTGTGAACAATGTTTGCTAAAATAACTACAAACCCCAGAAATTGTAACTACATGTAGCATTACCATCACTCGCACTACAGCTACATTTAATGTAGGATATTTAGTAGCACTTTGAGCTCACTGATGTGCACTACCAATCACAGTTTTAGAACACCACAATGTTTCCAGTTTTTATTGAAAATGATGCAGTTTAATGTCTCACTGTGTTCTGAAACAAAAGAAACTGGAGTCAACAAAGAAATCATGGAATCAACTTATAGACTAAAGTTGGGTGATATGTAAAAATTTTCCAACCGACAATTGTCAGTCCAATAAAAGACGACAGGCGATACTGACGCAGGCACAGACTTTCTGATGGGCGGAGCCATGTAATCACGCACGGACTGACTTGTGCATTTAGAATTTAGACGTTTTGTTTGGAGGGAATATTTTACCTTCTTTCCCTGTTTCAGTATTAATACAGATATTTATTTGAGATGCGCCAAATCACACAAAAGACTTAACATCTGAGTTTGTTTCCTTTAATGACGGCTGGAAGAGACATTTTGAATTTTAACTGACTTTTTATTTAATCTTTGTATTTGTTGTTTGGTCGAGTGTGTCAGAGACACTGTAAACACCGAGTGGAAAAAAGAAACATCATTGTGCTTTTTTATTTAAATGTTTTTGTTTCTGAACATTTCTTTCTTTCTGTTATGAGTTTGTAAATGGATGGGGTTCAAGTCTGGAGACTGAAGGACGCTCCGTGTTTCCAAGCTCACCATCTTGTTCTTCCTGAGGAGGTTCTGACAAACTAGGTTCATGTAGGAATTAGTAGCACCAGCTTTCAAGGCTTGATCCTCCATTGATGCAGAGAAGCTTTAAGTTGTTAACAATTGTTCCCTGAAAAAGGCCTTTTTGAATAATTCTGAAATTTCCAGTATTAGGCAACCTTACCTTTTTTTAAACCTCTGGCAGTTCACCACTTTCCTTTGTACCGTTTCAAGTTCTTCACTGGACTTGAACGACTTGAATTGCAATAAATAACTGGAAAATTTGGGGTTGCTCTTTAAAAAAACCAAACAAAGCAATATATATATATTTTATTTAGCTTTTTATTTAGTGAAGAAAGAACAGGAAAGCGGGGGCAGAAAGGGCCGTGGGTCGGACTTGAAGGCGGGCCGGCCGCTCTCAGCCGTGTGGCACGTGGTCGCCCGCTGAGCTACACCAGCGTCCTAAAACGGGGGTGCTCTAAAACTTGACGGTAGTGCACATGCCCAACATGTGCGTGCCAAAGCTACATCGAACCATGCTGTAGACTAAACTACTTTAAATGGTCACATATTGCATCTCACCTGAACCACAACATGTAAACAGCAAACCATCAGTCATCCACAGACAGACATACAGGTATGTCAGTACTCTCTATATGCTGGCGTACATGCACCACAAACTGCATGTGGCTTCAGACTGGCTGTGTGGAGTTTGCATGTTCTTCCTGTGCCTGCAGGAACAGGGCACATGGCTGTGCAATAGCCTGATGACTCTGTCCAGGTCTTCTCTGTAGCACAAGCTAAACTAGCATCACATACAGCACTGCATGAGAGCAGTTGTTTTTGACACTGCCCTCTGGTGACTGCAACCAACTATGACATGTAGATTATGGTGTGCAAAACGTTGTGCACAAGATCAACAGACGAACACGCTGATCACTTGACAGATATTAAATGATGCAAGCCTTCTAGACTGCTCTTATTCTCAAAGCCATTTTTCACTACAGAGCAACAAAAGACACAAAGAACATGCTAGTGCTCATCTGTGTGCTGCTACAGCAAGACTATCACAGCCCAAGTCTGGTGGGGCCAAAATGGGTTCTAATGCAAACTGGGCCATGTGATGCTGTTGTCACAATGATGCATTTGAGTGATTTGAGTTTAGAAGAAATTAAAGACAAAAGGCACATAATGTACAGTCAGTATTGGGCAGAATTTATAGCCTTATAATCAGTGAATAAATACATACAACTTTGGAATGTCGTCAAGTTCTGACATTCAAACAGTACACACACGTACACACACATCTGTGTATACATATGTACACGTGTTCCTTTATGTAGGTAGAAGAAGCAGAGAAATCCCTGTTAAACAGGGCGCTGCATCAAAAACATCTGATGCAGCATGTTGCTATTTGTTGATGTTATTCAATTTGTCAAATGTGTACAAAAATGTTTTTATACACAAACGCAGCAGCAGTCTACAGCTGCCATTGCCATACAGTGGTGACCATCTCAATCATGGAACAGCAAGGGAGACACAACATGTTCAGCATTTTCAAGTTTGGATAGGAAATGTTAGCGACTGCAGAAGAATCAAGAATGATAGTTGGTCAGTATTAAAACATTGCGACAGCAGAGAAAGCCTGTAGTCCAACCCCCAAAAAGGACAGAATAGCATGACAGCAAAGTTAGTAGTCAAATTCCCCAAGGACGTCTTTGCTTCTAATTAAATCTTTCTCTCTTTTCCAATATTATTATTATCATTATTATTATTATTATCATTATCATTAATATTATCATTAATATTATTGGGCCTCAGGCTTATAATGTGGCTTGACTTTATTTCAGCAACAATATCCTTTTTGCTGTACATTTCCAATTTGGTGCTTGTTTGTTCTCCAGGGGCACTGGGGTATGGAATAGGGGATTCTAATAATAAAACAAAACAATAAGACAAACAAACAAAATAAACCCAGAATCTAAAAGTCCTGAATATGATGCTGAATGATTATATGAGCTATTGGCGCCTGTAAAAAACGTCACTTGGCTGTTTGCTACTAACCTTTCATGTTAGGCTTGGGTTTGTCAGTTTGCTTGCCTGTGGGGGTTTGTGCCTGCTGGCCCTGGCCCCCGGAGGAGGCCCCCTGCTGAGCGGCTTTCTGTTTCAGCATGGTCCAGTCAAATGTGTAGTCATACTGGTGGTTCAGAGTCCTTAAAACACACACACAGAAATAATATACCAACGTTAACATTGAACAGTTTAAAATAATTTTGTAGGAAAGAAACAGAAATAAGATGGGAAACACTTTAGTTTATTCAAAAGCATACAAATCAGTCTGTACAAATCAGTCTGTACTAAAAGTTTACAACTGCATACAAAAGATTAGCTAATGGATCAGCAATGACAGTGTAGTAAAAGCACGTGTTTGGGGTTAACTACTGGAAAGTGCATTTAGCTCAAAGCTGACAGCCATGTACAGAGAGTGGGACGCGTGTGTTCACCTGAAGAGGATGCGAAACAGCTGGCGCAGATACATGTAGTCTGGAGCCTCCTCAAAGCGCAAGCCACGGCAGTAGTTTAGATACATGGCAAATTCTGCTGGGAAACCCTGGAAATATGCATTCATACAACTGAGTGTGCACTGCTTTGATCATGGTGCCTGTTTAAGCCTGTAAGATGTGAACGTGACATAACTGCAAGAAAAGGCCATTTTTATTTGACTTTATTTGACAAAAGGCTCTATTGGCCCGACTAATGTTACATGTAAAATTCAAAGTGTTCATTTTGCTAGCTCTGGCATCCTTGTACAGTCTATTTAGGTTTCTCTGTGTGGGCACGCTGAACATGTAGGTCTCAAAGTGTTTTTACCTTACAGAGGACCTCAACTGGGGTGGACATCTTCTTTTCTGAAATCTTTTCATACTTCTGCTTCTTTGTGGCAGCCTGGACACAAAAGTACAAACAGCATGTTTACGCCACAACCCACTGTTACACTAAATGCACTCAGGCTACAGGTGCACTCACTGAGTCTGAGCCAGAGAGAAGTTAACTCATGCTAGTGAGCGATAACACATCATGGTGTGCTGTGTCTTTAGTTTGTCTACCACACGTCCAGCACAAACTAAACGACTGTGTTTGCCTGCTGTGTGTCAAAGGCAGCGACATACCTTTAATCCCTGCCATGGCAGACTGGTTCTGTTGAAGTACATCAGCACGTAGCCTAGTGACTCCATATCATCACGGCGACTGAAGAAAACAAAAGTGTTCATTGAGTACACAACGAGTGCATTAGTGTTCCCCTGACACTGTCAAAATATTCATTATTTTTCGTTCTCTTAGAAATGGTTTCTGTGGCAGTATTACGAAGAGAAAGTTACAATGTAAACCAGAAAAAAGACCATTTTTTAAAATTAACTTGATTTTTAACACTGTTGGAAAAAAGGAAGCTATAACGTCCTTTGTCTATCAGATGTTTGCACAGACCTCTGCTCAATGCCCAGGTGTGCGTTGATGGAAGCATAGCGTGCCGTGCCAGTCAGGTTCTTGTCTTCTCTGTATGGGATGTGTTGTCGTGTTCGGTTGTCTCTGTACTTCTTTGCCAAACCAAAGTCAATAAGGAACAACTGATGGAGAGGGACAGAAGACTAGTTAGTTATCGATTACCGACAAACAAAGAGTTCTTTCATTAAAATCATCCTTTTTGTCCTTCTGTAAAACAAACGCTAACATTACTCAACGATGAACGTAACCTTGTGATGTGTCGATATGCAGAAGCGTACGGGTTCATTAAGCTGCTCAGCGGAGTGTGCTTGGAGGGTGGGGGCACTGCACTCTTACTCTGTAACATTTATTATTCATTTATATGAACTGACACTAGTCTCAGGTGAAATGTCTTTTAAATGACTGTAAAAAGCCATTTTGATAATCGATCTATTCCTCGACTACTGAGTTTGCATTTACAGCTCTGTGCAAAAGTCTGGAAAAAGCTACATTTATTCTTTGTTGCGGAAATGGGTGCAGTGATTTATTGACACATGCAACTAATACATGGACATACAAAACAACAACAAAACAACAAAACAAGTTAACAAGCTTCAAAGTGTATTTGGTAGTGAGCACCCTTAATCTTCAACACAGCCTAAACCTTTTGGTGATATTTAAAGTTGCCTTCTGGGACGACTGGCCGAGCTTCATTTGGAGGCGAGCCGTTTTTTGTTCCACTCTCTCAATACGACACCACCTGGCTTCAATAATAATGCGGCCTGGGTTCACAGTTCCACTGTTTTATTTTGGGGGCACCCCCCTATCAGATATGCCTTTACCTCAAAGTGTCTTTGAAATCACTGTCATGTTTAAAACTAAAGCTAGAAACTTTCCACATGGCACTGCATGATGGACATGATCTCATGCAGGCTTCTGCATTCACACTATTACCAAATTTTACCAACGTTACTGGCTGAAACACAGAATGTCCACTCTGCTGTACAGATGACTGCACACACTGAATTACAGCTGCCACTGATTACTGTAATCTGGTATTCCATTGATTAAGTAACCAGGTAAGAGTACTTTTGTCTTATTAAATGAGCAATAATAAATGTGAAAAAACAAACTGCTCATTAATCTCCATTAGTGTTGGTCATGTTACTTGACAGAAGTAATTAGTTACCAATTACTTTCTTGAAGATGTAATCAATAATCCCATTACTTCACTGATTATTTTTCAAAATTAGTTACTTTATTACTTTTTAAAAACATGATACACAACCTGAATGTGTAATAAAGCAACAGACCTTTGAGCCCAGTTTTTTTCTGCATAATCATAACAATTAATGAAACTTGTTTTAATCTTATAACTTTATGCAGATATCACGTCATACTGAGCCGCAGACAACATTCCTGTCACAAGGTAGAAACTGCAATCAGTTTTTAGCAGTGACTTTTAGATTTCCTTCATAAATTAAAAATAATCCAGTTGACATTAAAACTGTCTTCTTTAAGAGTAATCTGGCCACGAGGGCAGCAGAAAAAAATGCAACCAATACAACAGTTATGTTGTAAACATATTTTAAGTGGCCAAAAAGGACCGGATCGATTATAATGTCGGTACAATAACACAAGATTTGTAAAGATACTTAAAAAACAGGCAATTTTATATGTAACGTCTTTGTAAATCCTGTTCATTTAAGTCTATTTACCAATATAAGTAAACACACGGAAATACCGGAAATCAGTTTTTGACAACCGGCGTGCTCGGTGCTTGCTCAGATTTGAAGTTTCATTTCCTCCCATGCAGATGTTTGTCAGTTTTTACAGAATCAAACTCAAAGTACTGTCAGTGCGTCCACGCTTTAAACGCTGCATGGTCGTACTCTCTCGCACTCTGGATTATCCATTGTTGACCTGCACACGTCACACGTGCTTACGTCTTTGTCATGAGACACTCTCACAAATAAAATCACGACGGTTTAGTAATGCGGTGTGCTTACGGGAAAGTAACAATAATCTAATTACTTTTTTGCAAGAGTAATCTTACTTGTTACTTAAAAGTAATCGGACTTCTGCCCATTCTCCATTTTGGAAATTGCAATATGTAATCATTAGGGGTGCAACAATATTCGTATCGATATTGAACCGTTCGATACAGTGCTTTTGGTTCGGTTCGCATATGTATCGAACAATACAAAATTTTTTAATTTATTTTATCAACTTTCCTTCTGACGATGCTGTCTGTGTTGAGCGCTCAGTGGATCTGCGCTAGGCTGCACTGTCGAGCGCAGATCCACTGAGCGCAGCGCAAGCTAGCGAGACAGAAGCTAAGCTTGTTTCAACACGGCAAATTGAACCTCCCCCACCCTCATTCAGATCTGGCGTTTGGAACTATTTTGGTCTTCATGTGACGTATGACCCTGAAGGTAAGCACGTCATGGACAAAAGTAAAACAGTATGTTGGATGTGCCAGCAATGCTCAATTACATTGGTGGGAACTAGTGTGTTAGCGCAGTTAGCTCGTTAACGTGTTGGCCGTCCAGCCCCACGCACGGGGCGATCCTCGGTAGCTCGTTAACGGAGATTTGCGTGTTGTGGCGTTAACGTCATTTCAGATTAACGCTGACAGCACTAGTGGGAACACAACGAATATGACTGCACATTTACTCCGACATCATCCTCGTGCAAAGACAAGTGGAAGCAGACAAAAACAACAAGCACGCATGCTACAAACTTTACCCGAGTCATTTAGACAGCCGTTAGCACATGATTCTCCTTATGGGGACCTGATATGTTTAATATGCTGCTGAGAATATAGCCCAGAAGAAGCGTATAGTATAGCTTTTATTTTGGAAAGAGACATTTCTCTGTAATAAACTTTTCCAAAGATGAGGGATTTCTCCATCAGATAGATTAAATTACATACATTAAATTAAAAAACTGTACTTTTGAGTTGAAATATATATTTATAATTTTAATAAATGACAAATTAAAAAGGCATAAACATTTTTTTTGTATCGAAAAAACATCGAACCGTGACACCAAAGTATCGAACCGAACCGTGAATTTTGTGTATCGTTGCACCCCTAGTAATCGTTTAACTGCATAACATTTGTCAAAAAAACCCAAAAACCTTCCAATGTATTTTTGCTATATTACAATTTCTAACAAAAAAAAAAAAGAAAAAGAAAAAAAAAAAAAAAAAAAACACCCTTAAATGCTAAATACAAAAAAAATCAAAAACAAAACCCCAAAGTCAAATAAAGGCTTGATCACAACACTTGAAAATATCAGTACCTTCATTAGGTTACACCTATGCTAGCAATGTCAAAATCTTACGTCGCCTGGCTCTCAACTTAATCAGAAAACTTGACCTCTGATCTTCAAGTCAAGGTCGGAGAGATTCAAACTCGCCCAAGAGTTTTAGCAGAGGCACCTATGATATCAATTTGAAAATCCCAGGCGGCTTCCTCTAGTTATGGCATTCACAAAATGTTCAGAAAACTTGACCTCGTCCTTGGCCTTGAGGTCAAAGTCACTGAAGTCACTGGTAGGGGGATTTTAAGTCGATACACCTGCGGTATCTATGTACCTATGTCACCTCGCTCTCAAGCTGTCACATTCACAAACGTAGGCATCCAAACTACCCGCCCACCCAGCATCATGACGTCAACACCCCTGTTGACCTTTTACGGCTGAGGGGTAAAAACAAAAACAAGTCCAGAGAACACACACTTCCAACAACAGGAGTTACAACTGGATGCACACTCACAGCCAGTATAATACTGCCATTTATGACCCCGGGGGGGGGGGGGGGGGGGGGGTAAATAAATGAATAGCTCCCTCCCAAATGTGACATGGTCAAGGGGTTGGGAGAAAAAAAAATGAAATTAAGGTGTCTCATCTCTGTAATTTAGGCTTGCAGCCATAATTCTAGTGTTCACACACAAACACCCTGTTACAACATGACCAAAACTGCAATCCTATCAAGACAGAAATCCCACTCACTCCAAGACTGGAGTGAGCACACCTACAATCTCCTTAAAAGTGCAGCCAAGTACAGTTCACTATACTGGCCCATTTCATTTTTCACAACTGACAAATAGTCATTATTTGATATGAGTTTTAAGCACCAGACACACTGCTCAAAAACAAAGTACTGGTGACTGCCAGTGCTACCCGTCAGACCTAAGTAGACACTTATTGTATCAATTTGAAAATCCAAGGCAACTTTCTTGATTACATTGACAAGATTTTCAGAAAAACCCTGACCTCTGACACTGGTTGTGTTGGTGGTAATAAAATTAACTGATGCACTAGATGAGCAACAATAAGGCTTCTTTTTTTAAAGTAGTTTTTATATTTGGCTATGGTCAGTGTCACTACAGGTAGCATGACATGATAACTGGACTCTACACAGGTCACGTGCAGTTCACCTTCACTGGGATGACATATCAATAATGTCCCCCCGCACAGCCTCAGCTTTAAGACTTTAAATGTCTCTTATTGAAAGATTTCATTTTAGGTTTAGAAAACCAAACACAGCAACTATAAGCGACCTTTAAAAAGGCGGATGAAGAACCAGGCAACTTTAATGCCTCAGCATTGAGGCACTAAAGCAGGTCAAACAGTTTATCACTGCATGTCAATCACGTTAAATGCGATTTGCTGCTGTCCTGCTGGTACATGAAGACAACAGTCTTATTGGTGAAAAAGAAATAAACTTCCATTTTTCCTTTGCTGTGTGAAATAGACTTACACAGTGCAGACTGGTCTGTCAGTCCCACCACCCACCAGTACTGGTAAAGTATTAAACACTTAACAAGAATCAACCAGAACATTAGATTCTATGATTCTGCTGTTTCTCCAGTGTTTGTTTCTATTAGCTCACTGACTTCTTCTTGTTATTAAAGTTAGGTGAGATTCATCGCTAAAAAAATAAAGTCATTTCACTTCCTCTTAGGCCAATGAGGACAATCAGGCACTCGTGTATAATTTAGATGAATGCAGCGTCTTTGTTACATCACATGGCAATGACAACTACTTCTTAGCCAATGCTAACAAGATTCACACTGTTAGATGGAGCACATACGCTGGGCATTATGCAACTGCAAGATGGGTGCTGGTGGGCTAATTCATTTTAAACCAGTGTAGTAAAATATGATTGCAAAGCGACAACTGCAGTTGTGAGGCAGCTGGTGTTGTGGTAAAGGTCACACCTGGTTTAATCCTGAGAAAGATGGATCCTGAGAAGAGCTAACAGCCAAGCTTCTTTTCCTCTTCCCCACTGACGAGTCTAAACACTAGGGCAGACAGTAGAGGGGCAGGGGTCAAAATTACACAGCCTCCATCCACCTTCAGTTACAGTTAACATGAGTACAACAGGCAGTTCTGTTTGTACCCACATTGTTTTCTCCTTTTAACAACTAACACTGTCCTGTAGAGCTAGGATATGCACGGGCTTTTGTACATGCGATGCTGGATCTAAATAAGAAATACACTTTAAATAACCGTGCTACAGATTTGATCATTCTGGCCACCTGTCTAGAAGAAATCTTATTATGGTTTTCTTCTGTCAGGACAACCATGGAAAGATCAGATCAAAGTGTGTGTAGTATGGGACACATGGATGCTTCAGTATGATTTCTGACAAACACTTGGGGGAAATAGACAGCAAGTGCCATATCTCACAAAAGACCTGGGCACAAGCGGGGTTTCGGTAAACTGGTAGTGACGAGTGGTGAAGAGTATTTGATATTAACATAAAGCATGTAAAAAACAAAAAGCAAATTCATGGGTTAATGTCTTTTCTACAGTTAGGTTAGTATTGCCAAAACCAAAACCAAAGGTGGTTAATAAGTCACCTGTAAAGTCTGAAACCAACACCCAAGATTTCCTCTGATACAGTGCAACCTTACCAAAGATTTAAGGCTCTAGCAGAGGGACTAAGGTACTGTGTGGTTTGTGATTTGGTGATCTAAAAACAACAACAAACCCAAACAAACCCTAGCACATGAATACTATTTTTTTTTTTAAATGTATTTTTTAAATGGTCAACACTGCATAAATCTGCTATGAAATATGACAGCTCTTATAACGGGCATGCAGTGTCATTTTAGCTCTTTAATAGGTGAGGTAGAAGCCAGCGACTGAGGACGTCCAGTGTTCTGTTACTGGCCTACACTCAAGCTTACTTGCATTAGTGAAGAGCAATATAGGTGCAATATTTACCCAGGGCATTCAAATAGCACAGCAAACAGAGCAAAGCTAAAAATGAATCTTTGACAAAATATACCCACCACACAGATAACGTGTTTTTACTGGACACTTTCCTTTCCACAAACCAGTACGCACCAGTAACACAGGCATAAATGGCTCATGTTGGGATTTTTGAGGCCATGACCAAGCAAAGGAAGCCTCGGTCTAAGATTAGGTGTGCCTCATCAGTATTATACTTCACATGGGAAGGTCTGTACACGCATGCACAACACTATAGTAATTCAGCACAGCTCTGCTTTGTGAAGTGGACACAGATTAGATACGAAAAAGCATTAAACAAATCCATGACTATAGTTTGCACATTGAGTAGAATCTGTGCCTAAATACCAAACTGTCCTGAATAATAACCTTTTTCTTTTGATGAAAATGTTTTGTCCTGTTGGGACTTGTTGTTTCCATAATGACAGCACTCTTCTTCACAGGGCCTGTGGGGTGGCTGCATATTAAGGAGTGGCCCAAAGCCTCACTTTCCTTAAAATTGTCAGGCCAGCTTCTTACTCTCATTTCTTTATCAGTTATACCTCATCAGCATATTTCAATATTAGGAAGAAAAGCTTTACTTTTATTACTATTAAAACCCATCACCAAGTGCTCAGTTTCACCTTAATTTGACTAAAACTGCAAAGCAAACATAATGCTCATAATTTTGATTTACAGCAGCTTTTAACTTCTTCTAAGCAGTGCAGAAAAAAAATGAGCAAGACAGGGACAACGTGACGGTAATTCAAACTCTTAACGGTTAAATGTTGGTAATACTGATAATATTAATAAGTATACACGAGGGTGGGACCCAAGATGCACGTTTCTCAACTTCCAGGTGAGTCACTCAAGTGACTTTCAATGATTATGAAAAATACTGTTGACTAACATCCGATCTGGTACTAAATGTATCAGAAGCCTGCAACGTCCACAACTGAACAGCTGTCAATTCAAAGCACAGCAAATTGTTTCCAGTGTGGACACAGCTTTAGCACCACCTCCCTGTGATCTGTGTTATGTGCTCTACACCACTTGTGTCACACACCAGGCTGCCGGCCTAATCTGCCAGGAGAGATTCAATACAAATATACATAAAGTGACAATAAACTACATATCCCAAAACACAAGCCGTCCCATGAAGAGACCGCAAACTGCCACTAGATTAAAGTGTTCCTACGACACCACTGGGCTTAGTGACCATCTCAGAATCGATGCAGAAGGAAGGCTGTTTAATGAGAAACAGGAAAATTAATATTTGTTATTTAAGAAGAAAAACTAAAACAGCTTGTGCTGTGAGCGTGTCGGTGGTGAGGGAGGTCTATATACGTTGTATTCCTTCACATTTAAAAAAGAAAAAACATCAGTCCATTTATCATTTTAGTCTCCAACAAAAACAAAACGTGGTTCAAGAATTAAAGGCAGACTGCAACCTCAGCAGAATGTGTTCATCAAAGCTGCAGCCCAGAGGGACACAGCACCAACAGCAGCTTTACTGTGGCTACTGCACGTGCTTCAAAGAGTTTCTCAGAGTGTTTTTGAAGCGGTGCATGCCAAGGGTTTGTGACCAGGGATCCACCAACCAGATAAGACTTCTTAAAAAATAATGAAAAATCACTTTGTCAAAAAACAAAACACCATAGCAGAGTGAGTGAGAGGATTTACAGGCAATCTTACATCCGTCATGGAGGGGGGTATCTGGCTTTTTCATTAGCTGTTGATAAAAGCACAGACAACACTGACACAGTGCAGTTAGCAATTTTTATACGGGGCGCTGACGTCTGTCCCGAGGAGCTCTTTCATGTAGCTTCAATGCATGGGACGACGACAGGGAGGGACCGATGTGGTGGAAAAGCCTGCTTGGATTAACATAGGACAAAAGGGGGGGGGGGGGGGGGGTGCCACAAACCTCTGATAACATTACTTCATCATCCATTAAAAAGAAGCTTTGTGTGGATTGTGTGTATGGAGACATGTCATACCATCCACAGAAGCTGAGCAGGAACGTAGTTCTCAAACTATTTAAGCTCAGAAGAGATTTTTTTCATGAGAAAAAAAAAAGCAAAAAGCAAAAACAAAACAAAAAACAAACAGAATTTGTGTTTGCCTGTGGTCAGCATCTCATCTGGATGGAATTATTAACTCCTTTTAACTCAAATCTTCTAACAGTTTAATTTAACTGAAATTTAATGGCGGTGTTTGCATCTTGTGTTCTTTTTAGAACACGGCCTATGGGTGGACACGGCCTATGGGTGGACACGGCCTATGGGTGGACACGGCCTATGGGTGGACACGGCCTATGGGTGGACACGGCCTATGGGTGGACACGGCCTATGGGTGGACACGGCCTATGGGTGGACACGGCCTATGGGTGGACACGGCCTATGGGTGGACACGGCCTATGGGTGGACACGGTTGTGTAATATGGGATCTTGTGGCAACAATAAAGCTACATGGTGTGTTAATTACACACCATCGATCCAACTTCACCAATCTAGTTGGTAGAACTGAAACAAATTTGTTCTTTTAAATGATACACTTTTCTGTATGTGCAGTTATGTATTCAGTGTGCTTGCAGAGCCCCCCCCCCCTTTGTTTAACTACATCATTAGCTGGGGGTAGCTTATGCTGACAATGTGAAGACTGTTCAGCCATTTGTTTCTCTAAAATACAAATCTGTCCCACATTCTCAGCAGCTGCTCATCACCCACTGTGACAAAGTTCACATGGTAAGTTATGAAGAGGTTATTTTTGCTGCTGTAGTGTGGCTTTATTAAACTTATAACTTTAAAAGTTGTTAATTAAAGCAACGTGTCAACATATGTTGTTGCATTTATGCAAATGTTTGAATTATTTGTAACCTAATATCAAAAATCAGATACAGAGACAGTTTAACAGTTCAATTACATTTATCCAGTTACAAATGGTCCTTTGAGGGAAACCATGATGCTGATGAAAATGAGTTCCCCGGCTCTACACCACTCATCACCTCACTCAGGCATGGTGACATGCAGACTTGAATTTGGTAACAGAGAGATTATGAAAGAAACTAACATTAAGTGGCCCAAAATGCATTAGATACTAACACTACCACAAAACAAGGTCACAAACTCAACCAAGTAAATGAAACTTACAACTATACTTCTGAGCCCTGTTATTTTTAAGGGATTCCTGTGAGAAACTGGGGTTTAATATGAAAGCATTTAAGCAACACTACCACAGTGAAGCATCAGTAACTGGTAGATAAGGACATCTGGGAAAACAGACCGGTATGTCCAGTAAACACAACAATAACTTCAGGAAGTAGACTCAGAATTGATTCCCACCAATCACAAAGCTCCTTCAGCATGCTGACCTTCAGTCCACGTTCATGTTGCACTTTACAGGTGTTCAACATTTTGCGACTGCATCTTGCACAGTTGCGATAAGCTCATGTTGACACCACTAAACGGTGTTAGGTCCCTATCTGGACCCATCATTGGCAACAGTAACCCTGGTTCTGCACTGCAGTTTCGGTGAGTGTGGTTACAAAGTTAACCAGATGTCCACCAACTGTATGTTAATGTTAATACCAGTCCTCCCGCTGACAGCAGATCCAGAGCAAAACAACGATTACTACAGAGAAACAAAACGGATGCGAGCAGGGCCGGCTGGTTAGTAGCGATTTTCAAAATAAGAGCTTTATTTACTTATGTTCATGGATGATAATGTTGGGGATCAACGATGGTTCAAGGTTAATGGTAATAGCTTTTATAAAGAGGTATCAAATTTGTATCCAATTTTTCCCACAGATGCATTAAATACCAGCATTTAGAGATTCAAGCCCATTTAAATCTACCTTCAACCAATATTCCCAACATGGGGACGGGAACTCATGAACATGTTCACAAATGCAGACTTACACATGCTAAGTCTAATTTGCGTGTGTTGGGAGAATTTTTCAGATCTCATAATCCTAATCCATAATCCTCTTAATCCTAATAAGAGAAAACAAGAGGACTGACGTTTAAATGAGAAATTCTTCAAGCTGGAAATAAGGCATTGTTCCCTCTTGTAAAATACAATTCATACTCGTGCCCAAGGCACCAAACCCTGCCGTTCAATAACAGGTTACCATGTCCCTTTCCATTTCTAGTAGACCAAAAAAAGAGAAGTTGCTAATATTTATAGTAATAGTCACACCTGATCTGCAGTCTTCCAAAACCAAAACAGAAAATGTCAAAGGTTTCTCCATTTTAGAAACTCAAGAAGTTTAACTGCATCCAGGCAAAAAACGTTCCAACAGTGTTGTACCTGCTGGATGAGACTGTGTGTTCAGGTATACGTGGTTGTGTGTGCAGGATAAACCCTTAAAGATTTTGTGCTCTATAAATAAAACTACAATGAAAAAGAACATGTGATGGCTGCAATGAAGAAAAGTGAGCATATTCTGAAGTTGTCCCTGAGCTTTGCTGCTGAAAACAGCCTCTCTGCCGGTGTCGATGGTAATAATTCAGTTACCAAACAGCTGCAGGTGACTGGCTCAGAGTTCTACTCATGTACATTTATAACTGGCCTGCAAAAAAAACATTTTTATATATTATTACAAATTAATATTTTCTATTATTTTACATTTAATTAAATTTTTTTATGAAGGGCTTGAAATCAATATGGTCTTGTGAAAATCCTCACAGTTTAAACTGCCCCCTGCTTGGTGCAGGTTTCACTGCAACAGAAAGTGGGTCGGCTCTCTTCAGCTTAAACTCCGTATCCGACCAATATGCACATTTTAATGTAGCGTCTGGCTTTTGGTCGCTGCAGATGTGAGCAGCTACAAAGTTCAGTTTTGTTTTTGTCTCCCAGCGTCTTGAGCAGGTGGCTTAATGAGTGACTTTGAGCTTTTTCCCTGGATGGGATTCACTGTGATTACAGGAACAAGTGCTGCTGTTTCCTTCACCTACGCTCACCGTCTTCTGCCTCTTTGCTCGAGTGCAATAATTTATTAATTTTGACTTCTCTGTGAAATCTATTACTCTACACTGTAAGTAGACAGACTGCGGCTCCACGTTAAAATATGAAACCATCATCTTCACTGCTGCTGGTATCAGCAGTCTGTTCTTTAAAAACTTGGGGCTGCATTGTTTTAACGTCATTTATGTTTTTTACATTCACAAGCACACTCCTAGACACACCACAGTTCTATCACAGATCTGTTTTAGTGAAAGGTTCATGTTTCCATGGTGCCGACTGGAGTCATTACACAAAGCATCAAAGCAGAAAATCAAAAACGTTTGTGTTGATGACGTCACCATCAGGAGATTACTAAAGCTAAACATTTACTACCAGAGGTGTCTATTAGGAAGCAGGACTTCAGCTTATCCAGATCACTTCAGGGTTAGTCCTGGTTTTCTGTCGTACAAAAGGTGATTGACTACTTACAGAGGTGTAACTTATGCTATAGATGTTCCAGATTAGACATCAACAGGTATGAAATCACTGATTCACCACTCCTGTAACCTCTGCATGGAGAGTTGGAGGGTGCTTCCCTGATGAGTATCAGTAACAGATCTAAGATGCAACTTTAATCCTGTGTTTTTCCCCCCTGTTGGCAGCAAACACTAACACTTTGGCTGTTCATTTACCATTAATTCATGATCCTGAAACAGGACACTTCCTGTTTGAATTCTTAAACTTTACTCTCAAACCCTTTAAAGACAACGGGGACAGAATAAAAGTGTCCAAAGCAGTTTATGTTTTCACTGTTTCTTTTATTCACAGCATGTTTTAAGAGCAATATGGATTCTATGCTGGGGGCATACATATGCTACTTATTGAACTGTACCTAAACCCACTGAGTGAAGCACACACTGTGTTGCACTGTCACAGAAATGTGCACGTACTAATTTGTTGATTTAGAAAAAGCATAAAATGTTCCTATATTTCTCTTTACACTGCTGTAACTGCAGCTAGAAGAACACACACCAAGAACACAAATTCATTTAACTTTGATCTGCCGACAAATTAAAGTCATTTCCCTTCTTCCACTTGATGTGGAAGAAAAGTCATGTAACCCATGAAAAAGCCCCTTTTAGATGAATTCGATGCTGCCAACACCACCCCTCTCATGTGAACTGCAGGTGAAACCCTGGATTAACTCAGCAAGTTGATTAACCAACTTCATGTGACCGTACAGTCTAGTCGTCAGTGATTCCATAGAACTGAAAGACGCATGTTGAAACTGCTTCATAATATCTGGCCCCTGTCACATCACTATCCTCCAACAGGTCTATACAGTCCTTGAATATGACATACTTATGTACTGGTCCTGCATATCTTACCTTGTTACAGTGACGGCCGATGCCCATGAGAAAGTTATCTGGTTTGATGTCTCTGTGGATGAAGTTCTTTGTGTGTACATACTCGATTCTGCTGATCATCTGAAGATATAAAAATGTGTTTTAAATGTGACCAAATGACTACAATGGACAAAAGTTTCCAGATTATATACAAAGGCAGGATACAGATAATAAACCTTTGCCTAGTTCCCTTTTTTAAAAGCCTGCAGAGAAGTGGGTGTGTGTGAGCTGGATACCTGGTCTGCCAGCATAAGGACAGTTTTCATGGTGAAGCGGCGAGAACAGAAGTTAAACAGGTCCTCCAGACTGGGTCCAAGCAGGTCCATAACTAGGACGTTGTAGTCCTTCTCTTGGCCATACCACCTGATGACAACAGTAACATAGAAAAGTGGGTTTTCACGGTTGATCTCAGTCACAATGCATTCTCTAAACCAACTTCACAGGCTGAATATACAGCGGTGCCTTGTTTATCCCAGGAGTTACGTTCCAAAAATAACCCGCGATAAGTGAAATCCGCAAAGTAGCCAACTTTATTTTTTACAATTATTACAGATGTTTTAAGGCTGTAAAACCCCTCACTGCACACTTTTACTCTTTTCTCAGACAGGCAGGAACATTTTCACACTTTTCTCTCTTGTTTAAACTCTCAAAGTTCAAACCTTCATAGAAAAACAAGTCCAAAGGCTCCTGCAGGTGACGACGTTTTGTCCACACTGTTTGTTGGGGAGAAAACGTACAAACATACAGTCCAGCACTTCAGAGTCACGCTGCTAGCGATCAAAGATTTATGTAAATGTGACAAGCTGAACACAATCTGTACTGTACAGGAGAGACAGCACGAGATTGACTGACAATGGTCTACAGCCAATCAGGATGCAGAACACAATACACTGTTTAAAAAAACAAACAAACCAAAAAACATGCAAAATTGCACAAAAATAAAATCCGAAGCAGTGAAAGGTGAACCGCGTTATAGCGAGGGACCACTGCAGACCCAAAGCAGGTTGGCCTCTTATAAAAGTGTCATTTTACGTGTCCCTTGTGCATAATAAATGAGTCGTATAAGAACAAAAGGTTACACGTCACTTTGAAATAATACTAATGTGTTTTTGAGGTACATTAAAATGTCCTGTAAAATTAAGCCCACACTGTTCCACGGAAGCCCATCAAATGGCGTTCTCTCTTAACACCAATGACATCATTGCTTAGTGGGGTTCTGGTTTAATTTAGTTGTTCCGACTGACATCCTGATGTGTCAGGAAACAAGAAAACACAAGTTATTGTGACGCGGCAGAGGTTGAACTTTTAACCTTTTAAAATTGTTTTAAGACCGTCTCATTTTTTCCCCCCACTCTAAAACACTACTGTGATGTGGAGTCATGTGACTCTGGAAAAAACATTGAACACAATCTGTTCACTAAAGCCAACTCTGTGTCTAGAAACATGGAAAGGAACAAACCAACCACGGTTCTTTGTATATTTATATTTTCAAAACTAATCACTGAAAATTAGTCTTTGGATTTTGTTTTTTCATAGAATATTTTGTTAGTAAATAATATCTGTAACAAACGCCCCTTTGCTTTGCATTGATGTGCTTTCATACCTCTCTAAAAGCTCAATTTTACTGTTTACAGCTTGAACCGAGATTACTTATACAGGGATTATACTTCCCACGTCCACGGGTGCTCAGGTCCCAGTCACCTCATCGTTTAGTTGTTCACTGTAACTGTTAATTTTATTAAAAGGCAAAAGAATGAAATCGCAGATATAGTTGCTGAAAGATAACACCTGTTCTTAAACAGCTCCCATGGCTTCCAGTTCAGTATCAATTTCAAGATCTTGTTTACGTTGACTATCAAAATCATCGACGACAAATTTAATAGTCGACGCGTCGTTTGAAAGGGGGGAGGATTCAAGGCTCACTAGAGCCAGCGAGAACACCGGACTCCCGACACATCATTTTCAGACCCCCTGTGGTCTTTCGCCACTCAGGTTAAACATATATAAGTCACTCAGATAATTTAAAAATGTTATTGTTTGGCTTTTTTCAGTATTTTATTTGTTCCTGAGTAAATCTGTTTGGCTGAGATTAAAGTTACAATTTTCACACAGCTGAATAAACGTCAAACAAAGAACTGATTAAACAGAAGTGTGAGATGCTTGAGAGTTTACTCCGGTGTCCTGTTATATTTTACATAAAGAACAGACGGCCGAGTTTATTAAACTTCACCAAAACAATCTGCAAATTTCATTAAAAGTTTAATAAACGATCATCTTGTCTTTATTTTTAGTTAGTACATACCTTAAACACTTAAAGCTGTAAACTAATGATAGTTATATAAGAGCAGATGCTGCTGGTGCAATAAGCTGTATGTTTTATGTCCAATGGATGATGATCTGATTAGTCGACTAATCGCAAAAATAATCGGTGACTAGTCGACTATCAGAATAATCATTTGTGGCAGCCTTAGTACAGACATATGTGGGTATGTTGATTCTTGCTGATGTGCACCTATTCAGTAAAGAAGCTACAGCGAGTAAACCAGTAAATCTGTGGCAAAAATATGGGCAGTATGTAACACCAGGTCCAGCTACACACGGTGGCAACCATGCTGGTGCACATTAAGTTGTCCATAACATTACAGAAGGTCTCCGAGGGCGAAAAATGATACCTGTGACAATTTTACTTCGTATGCCGTTGGCCTGTAAATGGTGGGAACTGAGGAAAGGCTCAGTTGTCATTAAAGTCTGCCTTCACTGAGGCCCGTGCTATGATGTCCCATGACTTGGCGAATCCAAATAGGTACTAATGGAAGTAGGGGGTTTATTGACCTTCGATTTGAAATGGAATAACGAAATCTTTGTGTTTGAATAAACTTTTAATTAAAAGTAACATAAGTGAGTGATTAATCCACTTTATATTTTTTAAACTATCAAACATTTGGGGGAAATTTTGAGCCCAGAGGGAAACGGGTGTGATTGTGTGCTGCCACTGAAAAAACTCAAATGATTTAAAACAAAACTGCAGTCTCACTAACGTTAATTTCATAGTTTCATTTTGTTTTCACTCAGAACAGCCTGTACTTTTATGTCAACAAGGTCTAGAGGCAATAAACCAGGTGGGGATGAAAGGTGTATGGCAATGAGGGTCAAGCGTCATGATTCCTTGTTAAGGAATTAACGGTTACAAATGCCTTAGTTTTGACACTGCCCATTAGACAGGGACTCAAATTTAATGACATCAGTCTCTTAGCTTTAGACGAGCTGATTAGTCAACTAAACAAGACCAAAAAAAAAAAAGAAAAAAAAAAAAGAGAGACTAAGAAATGAGTTCCCAGGAACAACCCTACTTGTAACTGCCATAATTATCTTATGGCACGATATATTTTCAACCCACAAGTCTGGTGGGAATCAACTATAGTCACAATATGCACACAATTGACAGCTTTACCATGATTTTGAAGTCTGTAACATTCACAGGCCATAATCATGACCCCAACACAAGGCTTGAGTCACTTCTTTACACACATAAAAAAAAACAAAAAGCCTGAGCCACAGTGAGGAAGTTGCACAAACTGGTATAGGTGGGGCCTGAATAAGTCAAGTCAGACTGTAGCAGGAATGTAGGAGAGGCAGCAAGATCAGCAGGTTGGGCAGGCTGTAGGCAGGACTGTTTCAACATGAAACCAGAACTATGAGCACCAAGACTCACTGAACACAGCCTGTTTGCAATACAGTTAAAGTGGAAACTTACTTTACACTTAAATGACAAAAAAGCCAAATTGAAACAACCCTAAACTGGGATTTATGGTTTACAACCATTTTAATAACCCATACTAGAGGCTATTAAGGCTTTTATAGGATTTTCAGGCTACATAACCCTAGAAAACATTTCACAGCATTACAAAGCAACTGTTGACAGGAGATTCTCACCAGATGTTGGTAACAAACCCTCTAATCCACATATGCAAATTCAAACCATAGATGTCCATAAATGATGTGTAATAATGGGATCACAGAGTTGGACACAGCTACTGTCAATCCTCAGTAGGTGGCAGCACATTTTTATCAAGAACGTCTCAGTACATTCGTCCATTAATCCTTCCATCAATGAAGCATGCCAGCGCCGTATGAAAAATAGCCCCACGCTATTATGTTCCCAGCTGCAGACTTCCCTGTTTTTGGGCTAATATGCAGTGTATTTTGGCCTCTAAACACTGTGTGTACTGAGGCATCCCATCCCAGTCTCATCTGACCAGACTATGTTCTCCTCAGACCCCGACGACGGTATATGACATGAACAGATGACTACCAGAATGTAAACACGTCAGAAAAGCTGCAGCATAAACCGTTTAGCACACTGTTAAACACCAACGTCAGTCGTTTCACTGAAAGTCGAGTTTAACTGGGAACAAACAAATACAGTACTCCTAAATATCCACTGATTAGTGTGTAATTATGTCTTTCTACAAACAGATTCAGGCTCAGTTTAGATGTAGTTTATTAAATGAACACACACATTACTGAGATGGACATGGCCGTTCAGCCTAATCACAGGTCATGTATGTTGCTAGAGACCATTCATCTACGTAGTATTGCTAAAGGCTGAGGAGAGTGCTACAGATACAAATTTTAATTGATGTGAAGGATCATAAAATTTAATCTCATTTAGCGCTAAATCACAACAGTTGTCTCAAGGCGCTTTACAGATCCTACAATAACAAAGAAAACAGGTAAAACACCAGCAATCATATCACACCTATGAGCAAGCTCTTTGGCAACAGTGGGAAGGAACAACTCCCTTTTAACAGGAAGAAACCTCCAGCAGAACCAGCCTCAGGGAGGGGCGGGGCCATCTGCTGCGAGCATACTTGGATTCTACGTTTGACAATAGGTAGGGGTTGAAAGAAAGTTGAAAGAAAAAACCCCCGAAAAACAACAAAACTGAATGTGAAAACCACCAACATGTTTAAAGAAAGCTTTTCATTGTTTGAAATAGAAATATAAGGTGGAAAACAAAGTTCTGTCCAACCATTCATATAAAACTGCAGCAAATTCCTTTTTTGTTCGACTTACAGAACAATCGGGTGAGACAAGACGCCACCAATTATTTGTGATAGTTCTTGTCCACCACAACACAGACGGGTGTATTGTTGCTGCCCTAACATTTATGTTTTTATTCCACACAGTTGTTCTACAATGACAGAAGGCTTTGGTGGCTTTTTAGTCGTCTCATTGTTTTAACACACAAAACAAATGGCTACACTACACACCAGCTACACACTCCAAACACATTCAATGTCAAATCTCTCACATTTCAAACTCGCCATCACTCCCAAAACTTTCCTCTCTTTCTAAGCATCCATATGCCACGTGTTGCCACATCATTTTTGATTGGCTCATGTGGTACATTTTGTAACCAATGAAAGAAAAGTGGCTGTTTTAGTTTGGAGGGGATTTTCCCCCTGGTATGAAACCTGCTTGCGAGCGCTGACCTTAGAAAATCCAGCTACAAGTCTAAGATATAAAATGAAAAATGAATTTTTATTTTTTTAATAGAACACTTAAATGCTGAAACGAGTGCCGGGAGCATTAACAAACGGTACATGACCAGCAGCTTGTTCTGAAGGTCAAATATGAACATTATCACGTGGCTGCTTTGGACAGTTTGATGCATGAAGTTGAAATGCCAAAGACAGGTTGATCTTTCTTTTCTTTTTAAATTAAACTATTGACTATCACGCTTTGTCACAATGTGAATATCTGAGTGAAGATAAAGTCTAAACGTTACCTAAATATATTTATTTCTTTGACAAATGGCTGCTGCACCATGGCGTGCTTGAAATCCGTTGGTACAGTTCCCATTAGAAGACAGGTGTTAATAATGGACAACACACGAGGTCCAATAGTTTCAAAGACGTCTTTAAAATGACGAGTGGGGATAATGTCGAGGCGACAGAAACAGGCTCAAAGGGATCAAACAGCTGATAAATTTGGGGGAACAAAAGCTGGAGTGATATGAGAGCTGATAGCAGTGACCTTATTGACAAAAACAAGAGTTTTCACAGGTGGCTGGAGACCCTGGAAAGTGTTTGGTGGGTGGTAGCAGAACTAATGGTGTTAATAAGACACGAGGTCTGTGACAGGAATTACAGATGATGTCTGATAGATACTTCTATCCTAAAATCCTTCCTCTAACCAAACAGGGCTTAACATATCAAAGGACAGCTGAAGGTTTTTTCTTCTTCATTTCTTAGAGCACATCGAGTCACGTTGTTTAGCCAGGCATCTTTTTTAGGTTTAACACCCTCAGTTTTAAAAGGAGCAACAGTATCAAGAGCATCTGAACACAGCAAGCAGGTGATCAGCACTCATCTACAGGGAGCGACTGTCCAGCTGAGGGACACCAATAATCTGTTCTTCAGCAGGAGTGATGATGCAGGTGAATGAGGTTTAACTGTTCATTTTAAAATGCAGTCTGGTTTTGGAATTCTTCTTATTGAAATTTGTTCCTGAGTATTCAGTGACAAACAACATTCGAAGGTACAGTTAGAGTCTGAAGCTCAGCTCAACCGGTCTGTGGGTTTACCCAGAGAGTAGTGACTGAACTAGATCTGCCAAAAGGTAGGCATGTCCAGGATGGGTCAGAGTCCACCTGCACGGCAGCGTGGACTCAAAAC
Source organism: Neolamprologus multifasciatus (assembly GCF_963576455.1). Lineage (NCBI taxonomy): Eukaryota > Metazoa > Chordata > Actinopteri > Cichliformes > Cichlidae > Neolamprologus > Neolamprologus multifasciatus. Next base: position 13,912,433 of record NC_140440.1, on the reverse strand, counting down.
CAATAAGGATGAGGGGCAGGTCCAGGTCAGCTCTGCTCATTTCCCAGCTCATCCTGTCTTGATGCCTTTTGGATCTTCTAATAGACGTCTTATTTTGTTTATTTCTGTCACCTACATTTTGCCCCGACCAATTACACATCAATATTAAAAAAATAAAATAAATTAGGATTCCAGCTTTTAATTAAAACTCCAGTTCAATGACTACCACAAACAAAAAATACACGTTATCCAACTTTTACACTGTGTGCCACGATGACAAACTGACCCAAGCTAATTAAATGACTCGTCCCCCCTCTCAGAAAACACAATAAGAAATATCACGGTCAGTAGTGACGCGTGTTCACACTGGATTAAAGTTTGTTTGCTCTGTGGTTACATGAGTGGACATGAGTGGACGGGTGTTAAACCAGAAACCAAAAAATGAACCAGAAATGAGGAAATCCGCCTCCAGTTTCTGCCTTCCAGCACACTAAAGAAAAATCCAGTTGACCTTTGACAGCTGCAGACTGCCTACATGTAACACGGGTCACATCATTAATAGCAGCTACCCAATTACCCATTACTAATGCTGGTAATCAAGGCATGTAAGACCCGTCAGGAATCTATAAATTATTGTGATGTCACATCTGTTGTAAATAAACATACACTAAAGAAAATGTAACGCTTTCATCAAAACAACCGGTCCAACTCACAACTAAGCAGTCTTTCTGGCACAGATATGAACAAAGAGGTGAAATATCGCGACACTGGTGCTCGGGCTGAAGTGTACACACTGCATAGTTAAATATACAGTGCTGGAGTGGGACGCAGCTTACTTTAAGATTACCGCTCACCCTAAATGGTTATTATTAGCAGTTACCGCAACTAATATTACGTGTCCCCGCTGACGGGTCCGGTAAAGGCTTCGTGTACGCGCTGCAAACACACCGTTGGGCATGGTCTGCTGTTTTCGCTTCTGTTCGCCGCCGCCATTTTCTGACAAGGGAGCGGAGGACATGTTGGAAGCTAGCACAACAAAAGAGCGGCCATTTCCAATCACACAGTCCCCTTTCCGCTCCGTAACAGCTGTAAATCAGGATACAAGTACACACCTAGGGTCTGTAAACGGCTGTCACCGCGCAGCCAAACGTGTCAAACGGAACCGAGAGGAAAGCGTTTGAAAGCGGAGGCTGGAAATACATAATACACAGTGTGTCCTCGTAGCTGTTGGGCTGATTAGCAGGCCTAATGCCAGCAGGGTTCACAATCACTGTTAGCCGTCTTTTTCCCAGACGGGACGACATTTATTGACCGAAATAAACGTTTCCACGTTAGTATCGACACAGACGCCGTGCCGCCCAAACATTTCTCCTTACCTGATGTGTGGGATCCCGACACCGCCTTGTAGGATTTTGTATAGTTTGCTTTCGTATAACAACTGCGGATGTCTGGCCTTTTGTGATTCCAATTTAACAGCTACTTCCTGAAAAATAGAGACAACAAATACACTTCAATATTTACCATTCTTTTTACTACTAACATCCAGGGATTCATAAACGGAATACAGCTAAAAGTATTGTGTAAGCCTAGCAGATAAATAGAAGCTGTGCACTTTCCAACCTATAAAGTTATCGCACACATAGGACAAAGCTACCGTCATATTCGGTAAAATTATTTAGCTACTTCAAAAAGACAGCTAAACAATCCAAGATGTAGAAAGATGCACCATATTACCTCTCCATTTGTGATGTTGATGGCCAGATATATGTCGCCGAAAGATCCTGATCCGATTTTTCTGACGAGTTTGTATTTTCCACCGACTATGAACTCTGCTTTAGAGCCACTGCTGCTCGCCATATCCACCAGATATCAAATTCCACCTGATTTGCTTTAGGAAATTCTGTGGCAATTTAGCCCGATTGTCAGCAGAACATACGGCGTCCCGTATATCCACTTGGTGTTACAGGGGGCAATGTGGGCTAGCTGTTACTACAAAATATTTTCGACAACCAATGAACCAGGCTTCGATAGATCTCATATATAGTGTTCTGGCTTTCGTCTGGCTACAATAATCTTAGTTAAAACACAAACTGGTCAGGTAAACGCTCAATGGCGTGTTAGTATCGACGTACAAACATCCAGAACTAAATTAGAACAAGCCTAAGGCCTTTAACACCCAACCAGCTACCTCGAAGTAGCAACTAATGTCCGTCAAACCTAACGTTAGCTAACGTTAGCATCAAGCTAACGTCGTCGTAACAAACGCAACGGAGAAACTGTCCAGGTTTCCTCTGCGGCGAAGGGCGAAAGTTAATCTTTATACTCTCGCGGGTGCCGTTGCTTCTTCGATCTTTTAAAGACGTTTTCAGCAAACTTTAAGGGTCGAAACCGTCTGTACAAAGTACAACCCACTCACTCCGCCATCTTGTCTTCTCTACCCTTTCTCTCAGCTGGTTGCCGTTGGAGGCGATTAGCTAAGGTACCTCATGGCCCCTTCAGTTGCTATCGGAAATTAAAGTAAATATAAAAAATATGCCACAAAAGTTAGTGCTAAGAAAGGAAATATGCTTTATGTATGCCCGCAGTATAAATGCTTTATAACGCAACATTCTTAGTTTGAATAGCCTTAAATTTTGTATATTTAATTCTTTTTTAATTTGTTTTTTTTGTCCTATCGCGTGTCGACGTGTGTTAGAGGCCAATTAAGTAACCGTGAAAAGTTCTTTTTGGGGGGTTAACTTTTGTTTGGTTGATAATTTTGTCAGGTTCCACCACAGAGCACTTGAATGCACCAGCAGGTGATGTCTTCGAACAGACTACGTCATGTGACTGGAAAACAGAAAATATGTTACAAATATTTGCCAGAAATTCTATATGTTCATTCAGAACACGAATATGACAAGGGTAGATGTTTTTAGTGGGCAGTCAGAAGACCAAAAAACAGATTTATGTTCCCAAGTAGACCATTACGCCTTTTGCTATAATGTCATATTTTATTAGGATTTTTTTATTTTGAGATATTAAAATCACAACAGACAAAACTGGGAGACAGAAAAGCAAAAGAAGAAAGTGAGACAAATTTGGCAGGGAGAGAAAAAACACGACAATCTGCTTGAATACCTGCCGAAAAAAAACACACAGCAGTGAAACCACAGCAACAACCAGCATATGTATAACTAAGAGTAACATACATATGATAAGTGTTACTGAGCAGCACACAGTATTAATATTACATGACATGTTTAGAGGCAGCAGCCGACCAAGATGGTGTGTGCGCACCTGTGTGTGTGAGCGTGCTGTGCTCATAAGGTTTCTGTGTATCTAATAGTGTGTGTGGGGAGCCACAGGCCTGCCCCCCAGGACATGAATGGTCCAAGACACAGTCATGTTGCAGCGCTGGGTGCTGCGGTATTTCACCGGGTACGGATCCTCTCCGCAAAGATCTCCAAAACAGGCCAATAACATTCCTCTTCCAGGTCCCAGAGGCAAGTGAAAGGAAGATTTGTGAAAGAGCTGCTCAGCAGACACTGAAACTACCACCCAAATGGACATCCAGACATCCAAACTAGTCCTAGAGATTCAGCAGCACCTCCCAGGTCGATAATAGAGAGAGTCCTCAGCACAGCAAGAAATAACAAGCATGGAGCCAGAAAGTCTTTTTTTAGATAAATGGACGTTCTTTAAAAAGACGACTGTCCTGATCTACAAATGAAGACAGCAAATGTTCACGAAATCAAAAGAAAGGATGTCCAGGCCAAATGTCTGCATCCAGCAAAAGTGAAAATATATCTGCACACCGGAGAGGAGACCATCGCACTGACGGAGCCACACTGCTGCTGGAGAGTCCAGACATGCTGTGGAGAAACGGAGCATGTTGAGGACAGCTGAAGGAAGGCTGGACGCTAAGAGTAAAGGGCAGAGGTCTGTTGACTCAACTGTAAGAAAGAAAACAAGAGGAGGGGAGTTGAACCTACACGAGGAATGATGAATGCCATAAATCCATAAACATGAAGACGATTTGGACAGTTACATGTCAGAGATATTTCTTAATGTCCTGGTGGTTCAATATGAGCAGATTACACTCATTTGGGCCTCTTTGACGTCGCACTGAGCCTTTTTTCCCACAGAGGGGGAAGGTCTCACCTCTCTGACCAGCACAGAGTTAAACACAGGTAAACACAGTTAAACGACCTGGTTGACTGGAGGTCCTGCTCTGTGTTATTAATGTTATTAATGCTGTTTCTTTGCTTTTCCTGACACATGTCGTGGACATATCTCACACCTACAAGTGAAGCACATTTATGGGAAACACTTGTTTAAACAAAAAGGGGAACATATCATAACATCATACAGATATCAGGACCTGTATGAATGTTGTTATAATGTAGCACAATCAATAACCCGATCAAGAGAAACGGGCAGTGATTTAGGGTTTGAGTCAGAGAAAGGGTTTGAGTACGCGGTGCATCATGTAGGAAGGGTTTAGCATGTGTACCAATAATGAGGACGTTTTTTCATGATGATGAAACACATTTTGTCATCTTCACTGGAACAACAGGAGTCGTGAAAATAACAATTTGAAATGTGCCCAAATGAAGACTGGCTAAACTTCTGTGTGGGATTATGCACTAAGATGAAGGAATTATACAAAGAGAAAATGTTACAATTTAAAAACAACAGTTACATGTGTTAACTTATAAGGACACGTCAGATATATGAATAAAACATATTGTGAAATGGGGAATAAAGCCAGCAGGTTAACGGCCTTTCAGCCCAATCCAGCTGAAATCCAGAGACCAAACAGAAACTAAGCAGAGAAGTACAGGCGTTCTGTACTTACGTATTAGTATAAATACTACTGTTTAAAACTACTCACTGATTCAACTTCTTTACTCAAGTAAAAGTAAAAAGTACAGGCTCTATCTTCTTCTATATGAGGTTTGTGAACCTTGTGCTATCATACAAATAATAATAAAATAATATCAGTAGATATTCTAACTACACTCAGCCCGAGTCTGAAGAAACAGAAGGGAATACACACACACTGTTGCACATTGTAGAGGGTGAGGGAGGGGGGGGGGGGGGGGGGGGGAATCCTAAACATGGTTGTAATGGAGCCTCTGAATAGCAGCTAGTCTACCTCAGTTTGATTTGTAGCACATCCCATGATATTAAAAAAAAACAATGTCTTGTGCACAAGATTTAAAAACACAAGGATTTACATTTTATAAGTTTATAAAATCCCACTGAGCAGTCCACACTTTAAACCTAACCTCTCCTCTTCCTCTCCACTCTGAGTGAAGCTCTGTCTCGTTTCTCCCTGTGAAGTGCAGCAGCTGGACCTTTAGCCAGCAGGTACACTGTGCAGCACACAAACAGTGTGTGCGTGCTGATGTTTGTTGAGCTGGTTGAAACGTAGCTCCAGCTGTTAGAAGTGCTGCAACTGTAACTTATTAAGGACACCGCAGTCGACTGGTGTTGTGGCAAAAACAAAACAAACAAACAACAAACAACAAACAACCCCACCATCTGGGTGGCTGTGGCTCAGGTGGTGGAGCAGATCAGCTACTGGTTGGTGGTTCGAGCCTTAGCTTCCCCAGTCTCCATGTCAAATATCGTTGGGCACGATACCAACCCCAAGTTGCCCTCCGATGTGTTTATCGGTGTGTGAATGTAGATTAGTTTGCACCTGTGTGAATGAGGCATGTTGTAGCGCTTTGAGCACTGGGAGAGAAGAAAAGTGCTGTTTAAGAACCAGTCCATTACCACCGTCCCCTTTAACCCCTGACTTTGGCACAGGTCGCCTCTTTTATGCGACATCCTGGTGATTAATAAAAGAAAAGGACAGCAGGCCATGTGCTGCTGATTAGGCTCAAACTGTAAACATGTAGGGAGCAATTTTTCAATAGGAAGAGGGTCATGTGACACATCAAACTTATTGGTAATGTCACAAGAACAACAATGGTGTGCCACAAAATCTGAAAGTTTCCCAACCTGGAAGAATACCTCCTTCCAGGAAGCCAAACACAGGGTCACTGTTGTGTGGACATCACTGTACTTCTTCATTTTCAACTGGATGTTAGTTCTTGGATGCTGTTTTCTTTCTATCCAGTGACGTGTTCTTGTGGGAGCGTCTCCTTTCCTTTACAACGAAGCCAATCAAAGGACGGCTTCAGTCAGTGTATCCTTACACCACAGTGTGTGTGTAAGGATAACATGTGAAACACACACCTGCTGCCAGAGAAACACGTCTACAAACTGAAGCTATGAAGCTGGCCGTGCTGTTCTGGGCTGTTCTGCTGTTTTCTGTCTCTGGTGAGTTCTTTCACAGCACAAACATTTTCTGTCTCGGGCTCTTCTTTAAATCACTTTTTCCTCCTTTTAACAGGTTTTAGGTGCATGAAAATATGTTAGCAAGAGTAATTTAAAAGAATGATTACAGTTTGTAAAAACAAAGACATTCAGTCCATTTCAGTACATAAATTAATGAATTAATTAAACAATACAAAAATGCCTAAATTATCATTCACTGTGTGCTTTTAGGACTCAAGGATAGTTAGAAGGAATAAACAGATTATTTTTTAGTTGCAGTTTTCTCTCCATGGTGTGAAACAACATTAACAAGTGAACTGCATATTATTATTAAACCTTAGTTTACAAGATAAGACCTGATGTCCTTTATGATCAGGAATATATTTGAACTGGAAGAGTTCCTTTGATGTTGTAACTAAAACATGTTTTTCATATTCACACATCAAAGACTGGAGTGGAGCAAAGTAACCGGACGTTCAGATCACACTCTCTTATTCTGCTTACCTGGATTATAATCTGATGGACAAACTGCTGGTTGGGGACATACTTACCGGATATGAAATTGTGATGGTTAAAACAGGGTCAAATACACAAATAATATATGTGTGTATGTTGTGCAGTTGAGACAGCATCTGTGTTTCCAAACAACCACAAGTTGAGGACATCTGGAGGACCGAGAGCAGAAGCTCTTGTTGATGTCACAGAGGTAAGAGTCGGTCTTATTCACTATTTTTATTTCTCCCGTCTTAAATGTTTCCAGGATCTTCTTAGTGGGCGTGGTCACTTCAAATGAATACGACGTTCTTTATTTACGATGCATTTCTACTTACAGGAGTCGCCCCTTTCAAGATGTTCCCGTTAACAGAGATCAAACAAGTTTAAACATGTATTTGATTTCTCAGAGGCTCATGAACTGTTCTTCTCCAGAAACAGCTTAAAGAAAAAACAGTGTTGGGGAACGTTATGGTTCAGTAAAGGTTCTTGGTGGAACCTTTATTAAAAGTGTTGAGATCAAAGTTCAGTGTCTAACTGACGAGGTTAATATTCACCCCTTTATCAGTTCTGTTAATCATAAAATGCTTCAGAAACACTTTTTCTTCAGCGTAGCATGAAGTCAGTACAATGACACTGATCGTTTTCTCTCTACTTTGGCTGTGGTGTCGCTGCTGGTAGCTGGACACAGGTAGTCCTGCTCCTCCAAGACGGCACATCAGTATGTGCAGAGGTGCCAAGTAACAAAGTACTAATACTTTGTTTTAGTAACAAAGTATTAGTACTTTGTTACTGTACTTAAGTAGAATTTGCAAGAATCTGTCCTTTACTTGAATATTTGTTTTTCTTATTTTTACACAAATATCTGTACTTTCAAAACAGACTTGTTGCTTTTGTTTCAGTGGTCACATTTATAGAGTATATAAATGTAATAGAGTATATAAATGTAATAGAGTATAGGAATGTAATAGAGTATAGGAATGTAATAGAGTATAGGAATGTAATAGAGTATAGGAGTGCAGGTGTCCACAAGATGATAAGGAAGCACGAAGCACGTTTTTAAGAGGCAGATAAATTAAAAATCCTATCAGCAAACAAACAAACTGTCTGACTTCAGTTTGTCACACAGTGTGTTGCAGCTGAAGGTCCAGCGGCTGTATTTTCATGGAGAGAAAAGAGTGAGAGATACTTCACTCAGAGATGGAGAAAGATGTAGGAGGCAACAGGACACGAGAGGAAGAAGAGAGGTTCGATTTAAAGGTCCGAGCCTCAGTCCTTCACCAACCCAGACACGTCTCTAATCATATTTCCACACTCGGCAACGCACCTGCCGAGGAACAACTGACGACTCTGTCTCGAGACATGTGACACTAGAAACATCAGCAGCCATAATGAATTGTCTTCCAGGGGTCAGAGCAGGGGAACCTGAAACTGCTGGCTAAGGGTGAACGTAAAACTGTAAAATTCACGTCGACAATCCCCTCACATCCTTAAAAGTAACGTTAAAGTCGTTTTAACGTTGCCAAAACCACTCTGTAGTTTTCTCTGGTCCCCTCCCCAATCAGACCAGCAGTGACATGTTTAGCTGCATGTTCTCCTTAAACTTCTGGCTGTCTGAGTGGTGTCCCAGAAACGATGTGGGCTTCATAGATAATTGGCAAATTGACAAATTGACAAACAGTCAGAGTTTGAGCCAACCGTCCCCTTAATGTTAACGAGTAATGACTTCATCAATTTCGTCACAATTAACATTTTTTGATCGTACCCAAATGTATGTATTGGTGAAGCCAGATAACACAAACCAATTAGTTTAAACTGCAAGAATGTCTTACAGACATGGAAGAAGACATAAAGACACAGGTGACCTCTAATTTAAAATAAAAATGAGGTTATTGTGGCGATTTGCAAGTATTTAGGTGTTCTTCTTGGTCATAAACTGTTTTGAACGTCATGCTGATATTACCACCCAATAAGGTCAGCACAAACTGTACTGAGCTTATTGTACTTGGCCCTGAAAATCTTAGAAATATGGTATCTGACCAGATTCTTACTCTGGATGGCATTACCTTGGCCCCCAGTAACACTGTGGGGAACCTTGGAGTCATTTTTGACCAGGACATGTCCTTCAACACACATATTAAACAAATATGTAAGACTGCGTTCTTCCATTTGTGCAACATCTCTAAAGTTAGAAATATCCTGTCTCAGAGTGACGCTGAAAAACTAGTTCATGCATTTATTACTTCCAGGCTGGACTACTGCAATTCATTATTATCAGGAAGTCCTAAAAACTCCCTGAAAAGCCTTCAGTTAATCCAAAATGCTGCAGCAAGAGTCCTGACAGGGACTAGAAAGAGAGAGCATATTTCTCCTGTTTTGGCTTCCTGTTAAATCCAGAATTCAAAATCCTGCTCCTCACATACAAGGTCTTAAATAATCAGGCCCCATCTTATCTTAATGACCTTGTAGTACCATATCACCCTATTAGAGCACTTCGCTCTCGCTCTGCAGGCCTACTTGTTGTTCCTAGAGTATTTAAAAGTAGAATGGGAGGCAGAGCCTTCAGTTTTCAGGCCCCTCTTCTGTGGAACCAGCTTCCAGTTTGGATTCAGGAGACAGACACTATCTCTACTTTCAAGATTAGGCTTCAAACTTTCCTTTTTGCTAAAGCATATAGTTAGGGCTGGACCAGGTGACCCTGAATCCTCCCTTAGTTATGCTGCAATAGACGTAGGCTGCCGGGTTTTTGTGATGCTCTGAGTGTTTGTCCTTCTCTCACCATGTGTTTATACACCGTCTGAATATGCTCACCCTAAACTGAGCTCGTGCATGAATAGAGAAAGCACCATGGCACTCTGATTAGCCCATATCACATATCAGTGTTATTTAAACATTGCACTACATGTTTCAGGAGAACGGATAATATACTGTCAAAGAACCATGAGTCATAAAAATGTTGACTTTTTCTTTTATTTCACTTCCATGCAAAATGTTTACAAAGAACAAAAGTAAATAAGATGAGAAACATGAAGTCAGTCTGAATCATCAAGCATTCAAAGTACGATAAATATTCAGTACGATCAAAAATGGTCTCATTAATATTCCGCTGATTCTTTTAAACATTTAGTCTTTTTAGCTTTTGAGCAGCTTCTCAGGCGTTAACCTGAACACTTGGCTATTTAAGTTTAATTCAGCACTTTATTGTTCCACAAGGGGAAATTAGCAACAAGGACACCAGTGAGCAAAGGACTGCGTAAGATTAAAACAACATCACAATAAATAAAAACAAAAACAAATGAATTAAAAAAAGAAGAAGAACAATAAAACCCCACACTGATTATTTGATTCTAAGGAGACGAGTTACTGTAGAAATAAAAGAAACTGAGTCTTTTCCTCCTCACAGCTAAGTCTTCACCTTTTGTTTGTATGTTTGTGCAGCCAAAGTAAACACATCCAGTTCAGTTTCCATGGCCTGTATTTGGGTCCACTCTCCACTTCACAGTCTGTAGACGTGACTTCACCGCACGTCCCAGCCGATTCACGTTCTTCAGTCATGTTACCAAACCAAAGAACGACACAGAAGAAAACCACAGATTCAATAAAAGTTCTGCAAAGCAAAGACATGAGAGATGAGACGTTAAAAGTTCCTTTAAGGCTTCTCGTGTTCCTTCTTCCTGATGTTGCTGTCATTTGGAACCGCTATATCGATCACTACGGCCGTCTTCTTCTGTTTGTCTACCACCACTATGTCCGGTTGGTTAGCCACCACCATTTTGTCCGTCTGTATCTGGAAGTCCCACAGGATCTGAGCTCAGTCATTCTCCACCACCCTTGGGGGCATCTACCATTTTGACCTCAGGACTTCCAGGTTATATTCGGCACAGATGTTTCTGTACACTATGCCGGCCACTTGGTTATGCCGTTCCTTGTATACCCTGCTGCTAGCATCTTGCACCCTGCTGTTAAGTGCTGGATTGTCTCATCTTTACACAGCCTGCAGCCTGGTGTGATAGACCCCAGCCTCTATCAATGTCATGCTTAGAGCTTGTTCTTGTGCTGCCATGATTAGTGCCTCTGTGCTGTCTTTCAGTCCAGCTTTGTCCAGCCACTGGTAGGATTTCTGGATGTCAGCCACCTCCTCTATCTGCCGGTGGTACATACATGCAGGGGCCTGTCCTTCCATGATGGTTCCTCCTCTTCCTCCTCTTTCTTGGGTTTCTGCTGCCTGAGGTATTCACTGAGCACGCTGTCAGTTGAGGCCATCTTCCTGATGTATTCGTGGATGTTCGTTGTCTCATCCTGGACTATGGTGCTGACACTCACCAGTCCCTCCTTCCTTCCTCTTAGCGTACAGCCTCAGGGTGCTGGACTTGGGGTGAAACCCTCCATACATGGTCAGGAGCTTCCTTGTCTTGATGTCAGTGGCTTCTATCTCCTCCTTTGGCCATCTTATTATACCAGCAGGGTACCTGATCACGGGCAGGGCGTACGTGTTGATAGTCCGGATCTTGTTCTTGTACCCCCAGGCTGTGACATCTTCATGGTTCCCATTCACCTGTGGGATCCCCAGGTACCTGTAGCTCTCCTCTATGTCTGCAATGTTGCCTTCTGGTAGTTCGATGAAGTTGGCTTCCAGTGTTGTCCACCACATCCCCATTGAGCACTTAGCTTAGCTTAGGGTCCTGTTGATCTTGTACAGTTCTAGGCCTTCCAGTATCCAGCTGTGGGGCATTGAGTCATAGGCCTTCTTGTAATCAGTCCAGGCAGTGCACAGGTTGGTCAGCCTGGTCTTGCAGTCTCAGCTGACTGCTCGGTCTACCAGTAGCTGGTGTTTTGTGCCTCTGGTATTCTTGCCAATATATGTGTGTGTGAATATATACATATATATATATTAGTGCTGTCAGCGTTAAAATAACATCAACGCCGTAACTGAATTAACACGGCAATTCTCCGTTAGCGAGCCCCGTGCGTGGGGCTGCACTGCGCTAACTAACGCGTTAACGAGCTGACCATGCTAACGCGTTGAAATATATATATACACACACACACACGTGTGTTTGTGTGTGTGTGTGTACTATATAGATACTGCTACTTGAAAACATTTGTTCTTTGCATGCAGAGAGCAATTCCTTGTTTGTGTTCACAAACAAATAAAGATGATTCAGATTTTTCTGATTCAGTTAAGAAGTTAAGAAAGGAGCACCTGTGTAGGTCTGTTCAGAGGTCGACCAGCCACTGGAGGTTAAACTTGCTGAAGGGATTAAATTAAGAATGAGTAATCCTGTCACTGCCTGCTTTTGTATCCAGCCCAACTGTGGGAAGTACGAAGGAGGAATCTGCACCAAGGAGTATGCTCCAGTATGTGGGAGCGATGGAAACACCTATGACACCGAGTGTCTTCTGTGCAAGAAGAACAGGCATGTAACACACACACACACACACACACACACACACACACACACACACACACACACACACACACACACACACACACACACACACACAATGAATCTATGTTTGTTTTTCTCTCCTACAGAGAAGAGAAGAAGACTGTGAAGGTGGTGAAAAAGGGGCCATGCGCTTCCTAGACGGCTATGTTGCCCTCATGGGTGTTAAACAGGGCCGATTGATTTCCTGTGTTTGTGTTCTCAATAAAGTTACCGTCTGCAGCATGTCTCTGGTCTAATCCTTTAACACAAACACCCTGACTACAGCACTGATCACAGACATGTTTAATTTAAACAGTAATAACAGTAAGTGGCTGAAAGCTGGACTTTTCTCATAATACTATTTATTATAGGTGAGCAAAATGTGGTGTAGTCAACGATTTGTTCTGAGAAACAGCCATTTCATCATCACACATTTCTGTGATATAATCACCACTTATGTGTAGACAATACAACAAACGGTGGAAAAATGTATGTCCTGCCAAATGAGCAGAGTCTCTTATTTAGTCACAGCTAAGCGATATTTACATGAGTGTTTCTGACATACCAAACATCAAACACTATAGCGTGCCAGAGGATAATGCATGTATTATTGCAGAAAAAACTGAACTGAACTCTTTCAGCTGAATAGATTCTGGGCTGTAAGTTTAGCTCACTTGTTTTTGCTGAGTTTGGATGAAATGGTTTCTATGAGCATTTAGTGGAGATTCTGCGGTTGTTGTGGACACCACACATGCCAATAGTGTTCAGCTACAGTTCACCCCCTTTGTCCCCGCTACCGGCAGCTTTGGGTCTCAGGAGGTTTTAATTTAAAAAAAAAGTTTTAAAAACTCACTAAATGTACTATTTTCTATATAAGGTTCTTCCCTTTTCCTTCTGTGAGATGAGATGTCCACAGTGGGAATTCCCAGCAGAGACACCAGGGGGCCGCTGCCCAAGCTGCAAACCTGCAGATTGGTTTTGTATGTTCTGCCTTTTATTCTGATCATTTTTGCCGTGTTAGATTATGGAATCAAGAAGGCTCTGATGTCCACTCACTACAGCTCACAGAAAGAAGTGCAGCATAACTCGTGTTTATGGTGTGGTCTGCTGGGGCAGCAGCATACTGGGAACAAGCTGAAGGCCCGTTGTGGGTCGCCCTCTTGACCCAGTGGTGGTCGTGAGCACCACCACCGAACTCTGGAGAATTGTGGAGTTGATGAAGATTCTTGTAACAGCTCAGGTTATTCCTCCCACGTTATCCGTAATATCACCAATATTTACTTTATTGTATCCTCAAGTTATCTGTGACACGTATCTACTCAAATTTACTCACCTTAGTTTGCAAAGAAATAGTTTGCAACAATGTGACCAAATGTTAAATGAACATATTCTCATCTCACCTATGAAGTACAAAATCTGAGTTTTATTTTTGCTCTTCAGTCTCAGTCGCCCATTAAGATACAAATACGTCACTACAGACTCAGACCACACAGCGAAAACATAAAAATATACTGTGAGTGATGTTTTCTTCAGAGATTTTTTACTCTGTCCACCTCCGATGTTCATGCCAACAATGCTCCAGAGATAACGAATAATCGCACAACAACAAAGGTGAATTATCAGTTATAGTCACTGTTTTCTTCCCTCTTGTTCCTGGTTGATCTTTGTTTTTGGAAGAAGCTAAGGACATTATTCTGTTTGTTTCCAAGCTAACGGTGGTTAGTGGTCATTTATCAAGACACAATTAAACTGTACAACGTGTTAATGAGAAATACAAATTACAAGTTATCCTATAAATTATTTAATAAAATCACCTGTGCTGCATCAAAAGTGCAGGCCATCAACCTCTGCAGTCACAGGTGATGCCAGTTTAACGACTTCCTGTCTGTGATTTGAGAATGTTTTTGAATTTTTTCAGTGATGATGAAAAGGCGACTTTTGTTGTGATTTGGCGCTATATAAATAAAATTGAATTGAATTGAATGATCCGATACTCGTTTCTCTTCTTCAGTAGCAGTCTTTCCTTTTCCAAACTTTCCTTATATAGTTCACCTCAGCCTTTCTTGTCATGTGCTCGTGTTCACATCGCCCTCTGAGTTCACTTCTGTTTCTGCCCATTTTAGATATTTCAGTCTTTGTTGCCGTTGTTGTGATCGAGGTGTGTTTAGAAAACTGACATTTTGGAAAATCTTTAAGGAGTATACGGATTTAACTGTGTTTAATTTTTGGACACATTTTCAGTGAATTATTTTAGTTTTACTATTTTTCGGGAGGTTGGAGTTCAGACTGGCTGATGATGTCAGCAGAGATGAGAGCAGCAGCTGTTGATGATGCTGTGCATGTAAACTTCAAACCTGAACTGAAGAAAATAAAGTTGCCAAAAGGAGAATGGACTCATCTCTCTGAGGGTGCAACACAACCTGGGAGTTTTTCACTGCAAAGAAAGATGAGCTGCAAGCGACGAAAAAGTTTTCCTTCATGTATAAAGGACGACAGATGTACCTGACTGGGAGCAGCTTATTGTGGAGATAGAGGAAAGTTACTTACGCTGTTGCACAGTTGATCAAGGCAGTCAGGTTATATGTGAGGCTCTGCAGAACCCGCTCACATTGCAAGTCTTCAGCAAACCACTAAACCTCAGCAAACGAGAGAGGGCGAGTCGCCTGACAAACCAATCACAGTTTAGGAGCACAAACATTAGGCAGTGCCAGCAGTGTCGAACGTCCAATACAGAAAGGGACACTGGGCATCAGGTTGTCGTAGGAAAAAGTGCTCAGCTAATTCAAGTAAGATCGAAATCACACTTAACACTGAAGGGGAGGAGCTAACAGATCCGTTCAGCCTCAAGGCGCCGTAAACAACAGCAAATAGCTGGTAGGCAAAAGATGCATTAAAGCTCTAGAGCTGAATATACAGCTAAATGTGTCTGTGCAAAAGACATATAACACAAACCCCAGACACCTTTATCAGGACGTTAAAGCAAACATACGGGACTTACTCAATCTGGGCTGGATCCAAAAGTGGGGAAGGCTCATCACCAGGGTTTCACGATTGAGAAAAGCAGACCCTGCATTTATAACACCATGAGGACTCCGTCAGTGGGTGAGGGTCCCATTTGGCCTTACTAATGCCCCAGCAGGGCTCCAGCGCTACATGAAGGGATGTCTGGGAAACCTCAGGGATGAAGTTTGTGTCCCATATTTGGATGATGCTTCAGCTTCAGGTTCCAGGTTCAAGCAACACAAAATGTGAGGAGAGTGCTACAGCGACAGAGAAAATGTGGCATCAAACTGAGGCCACAGAAGTGTGATTTTTCAAACGTGACGTCTACTATGTGGGGCGGGTAGTTCCTTCAGAGGGACACAAGATGAACCCCAAAGAAGCTGAAGATGAAACATGAGAGAGGTGAGAAAGTTGTTGGGTTTCCTTAGACCAGGGATGGGCAACTCCAAGCCTCGAGGGCCGGTGTCCTGCAGGTTTTAGATCTCATCTTGGGTCAACACACCTGAATCACATGATTAGTTCATTACCAGCCTCTGGAGAGCTTCAGGAGCTACTTTAGCCATTTAAATCAGCTGTGTTGGTTCAAGGACACATCTGAAACCTGCAGGGACACCGGCCCTCGAGGCCTGGAGTTGCCCACCCTGCCTTAGACCCTTTATACAAGACTTCTCGAGGACAGCCGAACCGTCTATGAACTCTTAGCAAAGTCTGAACAGAAGCAGAGTGAAAAGAGTAAGGGGTGTCACCGCAAATCTGCTCAGCTGCCACCACCCCATCCAGTCCAGTCGATGGCAATTCACCAAGAGACACTCAACAAACTGTAAAGCAGCTGACAAATCCACCAGTCAGAGAGAAACCGTTTGTTCTTCATGTAGATGCCTCTGAGGATGGCTCGGTGCAGTCTTGTACCAGCATCAAGGGGCTGCTCTGAGTCATAGGCGATGGATCGCAGACACTGACCGCTGCAGAAAAACACTACAAGCTACAGTCTGCCAACCTGGGATTCCTGGCACTGACATCGGCCATAACAGAACGCTGTCGTGAATATGTTTCATGCACCTCAGTGACAATAATCCTTTAACATATGTCATGAAGTCAGTAAAACTTAATGCAGCTGGACACCGCTGGGTGGTCGGTTCACCCTCAAGTACAGTCCTGGATCAGCAAATCGAGATTTCTTATCAAGAAGAGGAAAGTCCACTCATGCAGGAATGCAGAGGAATGCCAGCAGGATGCCATATTGGGAAGGATCTAGAGAGAGAGAAAACAGGAGAGGTGAGCTGGGTCTCACCTGTCACCTGTAATGTCGACGCATTGCCAGAAGGAGGCATCATCTCAGAAACATTTCAGCCTTTTGCAGTTGACGACATCAGAGATGCCCAGAACGCAGATGCAGCCATAAATCGAATGATGTCCCTGAAAAGATTGTAAAGATGGTGGAGAGTCAGGCAGTCAGGTACCTTCTCTGGCAGTGGCCCCATTTGTAGATTGATGGAGATTGCATTTAAAGTCCATGATCTACAAACACCTAAACAAGGAGATGGGACATTTAGAGGCAGACAGGATGGTCGCTCTCACCAGGGAGAGCTTCTGCTGGTCTAAAATGAGGCAGGAAGTGGAGCACTCTGTCACTCAGGTGTGTCGCTGTATGAAGAAGAAGACGCCTACCAGAATAACCAGAACACCAGTTCAGAGCACTGAGACTTCTGCACAGTTTTAGATGATGTCCATTGACTGTTTGCATTTGGATGAATGCAAAGGAGGTGAGGAATACTCGGAGTCGTGGATCATTTCACCAAATACGCTCGGACATACACAACAAAGGACAAGTCTGGAAAGACTGGGACAAAGAAGCTCTTTGATGACTTTATCATGAACTTTGGTTTCCCATCCAAAATACAGCGTGACCAGGGCAAGCTCCAAGATTACTGCAGTATCAGCCATTCTCGTACCTCCCTGTACCACCCACCGGCCAATCCTGCAGAGCGCTTCAACAGGACACTGCTAGGTATGCTGCGGACACTTCACGAGTCTCAGAAGTTATGGAGAGAAGTTATGTAAAAGGTCTATGTAATTGCGAGGCAGAATATGAGAAGGAGTGCAAGAAGAGCACAGAAAAACCAACATGCATGGAGCTCTGAGCTTCAGCCAGGTGACCATGCCTTGGTGAGAAATCTCACACCCAAATCTCGGGAAACTGCGCAGCTATTCGGAGGACATGATTCATGTCCTCAGCGAAAAGAAAGGTCCTGATAGTCCAGTGTGCCTTTGCAGGGGACAGGAAGAAGACGAGCGTTACACTGTAACTTACTGTGAACACAGCCTGAAAGAGAAAAGCAGTGGAAACATCGTCAGACCGAGCCTGATACTGACCAAACAGACACAGGTAGTTCTTGTCATGGTCCTGAGTCTGTGGACTCAGTGATTTTGGGTTTGGTGTATTTATTGTTATTAATATTCTCATTATTATTTGTGGACTGTTTTGTGTTTTGGGATTTTTGGATTCTGGGTTTCTGGGTTGGTGCTCCCTCTGTTGGTCCCTGGTGTTAGTCTTCCCCTGTCTCGTCAGGTTCATCAGGTCCAGCTGTGTCTCCCACCTGTGTGTGATTTCCAGTGTCCCTCTGTGTATTTATAGCAGGGGTCCCCAATCTCAGTCCACGAGGGCCGGTGTCCTGCAGGTTTTAGATGTCACCCTGGGTCAACACACCTGAATCACATGATTAGTTCATTACCAGGCCTCTGGAGAACTTCAAGACATGTTGAGAAGGTAATTTATCCATTTAAATCAGCTGTGATGGATCAAGGACACATCTAAAACCTGCAGGGACACCGGACCCTGTGGACTGGGATTGGGGACCCCTGATTTATAGTGTGTGTCTGCCTGTGTTCCTCGTTGCGTCGTCTGTGTTACTCTGCATTACTCTGTATTCATCTCCTGGAAACTGTCTGGGAACCTCTCTGTGAATCCACTGTGTGCTCTCCCTGCTGTCCTCCCTTCGTGTTCAGGTTTGCCGTTCTATAGTTTAGTTTCTCCCAGTTTAGTTTCTCCTAAGTTCTGTTTATGCCATCCCCACTTTGTGTTCTGTCATTTATAATAAACCACCCTCACACCTCAGTAAGTGCTGCATTCGAGTCCCATGGCTGCTGCCCCAGCCATGACAGTTTCAGTGTTGTGTCCCCGTGCCTCATCATGCCTGCATTGTCCCAGCTGTGTCTCCCTCCTGTCTCATTCTCTAATCACACCAGTTTGTATTCAAGCCCTGTGTTATTCCCTGCCAGTTGTTGCATCCTCCTCGTTAGTTGTGTGTTTCTCGGCCGTCATGTTTTGTCAGGTTATGTCAGGTTATGTCATGAACTCCCAGTTTAGATCATCCTTCCGAGTCCCATCTCTGAGTCCTGCGTTTGGGTCCAACCTCTGCCTGCCACACAGCTCACCGTGACAACACCACTGTTGCTTGGGAAGCTTGCACACCAGAGCTTCACCCACATGTGCTGTACCAGTGCACCAGTAATGTGATGATTTGAACTTACTGAACACAGTCTGGGCAAACACTTACCTCCTACAACAAGGCATTAAGACTGCACACAGCTGTTGTGTGTGTGATGATACGAACATATGTTGCTGTCTGCACGGTCCCACACACACCTATGGGTAACCAAATGCAACCACCACACAGATTTAAATAATAACAGGAAAAAACAGACTGTCTCTGTTTGTAGTGTAACAACGAGCAACTCACTCACCCTGGAGAGTCAGTCACAGGACCCTCTGCAGTTTGCATGCCAGCCCCACCTGGGGGTGGACGATGCAGTGATACATGTGCTGCAGAGAGCGTGTTCCTCGACCCAACACCACAGTTCAGATAATGTTCTTGGACTTCTCCAGCGCCTTTAACTCGATCCAGCCCTGCTGCTGAGGGAGAAGTCGGAGTCCGTGCAGGCGGAGGCTCCACTGGTCCAGTGGATCAGCGACTACCTGACAGGCAGACCACAGTTTGTGAGACTGCAGAGCTGTGTGTCAGAGAGTCTGAACAGCAACATGGGAGCACCCAGGGAGCTGTGCTGCCCCCTCTCCTCTTCACCATCCACACGGCCGACTTCAAGCACATCACAGAAACTCCTCCAGGAATCCTCTGATGACACGCCATTATTGGAAGTGTGGACACGGGAAGAGGAGTCCAGAGGACGGACTGACCTCTTTATGAGGTGGTGTGAGGGGAACCACCTGCAGCTGAATGTGGCCAAAACAAAGGAGCTGGTGGTGGACTTTGTTGTAATTGTTCATTACAATCCTCTCAGGTCTTACAGTGCACCTGTCCCCAAAGGTGGGAACAAACCAGGTGCTTGCACAGTGACCTGCATTATCAGCTCCTTTGCCCTTAAAATTTTCAACATCCACACCTGAGAGATGCTGAAACGCTCAGGGTCACAGCCTCGCACTCTCATCAGCCCCTCAGATTTATCAGCCACAACCTCCAACCTCCCCTTCTCCCTGACCTGAGATTGCAAACTGCTCCTCCCTCTGGCCATGTGGTGGTACACCAATCACACACTGTCCCCTCAGCAACTCCTGATCAGTGTTCCTGTGTTTCAGAAGATGCTAAGTTTTGCCTCCCAGATAATTCAAGCACTTTTTTTTAAAATGAACTCTTTTTGTTTTCTTATTTGCAACTTATTTTTTCTCCTTTTCTGTGTTAAACGGGGAAGTTTCTTATGTGAGGGAGGAAAAATGTGACGTGCAGAATTAACTTCAGGTTTATCTATCTATCTATCTATCTAGATAGATAGATAGATAGATAGATAGCCCATGTAAATAAATGATTTCCCTTGACTTGAATCTTCTCTGCCAGTGTCAAACAGCTGATTCTGCTGCTGACTCTTTTTCTGAGCTTCTGGATTCCCACCAGCTTGAGTGCACTGGTTCTGCCAGAGTGACCAACACAACCACACTGGTTGACTTACAATCCCACAAATGCAGGTTGAAGAATCGGTAAATAGACTGGTTCTTATATTGAGCATACCACATTCTCCCATTACTAATAACCCTCTATGGAACGGTGTTGCCTTCAGGAATTAAACCAATTTTGTTGTGATTACACTCTCCCTTAATTTAAAGAAGACGTATTTACTTATTTTGTGACACAAACACTTCAGTTTTCAGTAAAACGATGAGAAGCCCAGAGTTTGACCTTTGACTCGGGGGTGGAGCAATCCTCTCAGATGTCAGATCTGCATGACAGAGTGCAGCTAATGCTGAGACTAATATCAATTTTATGCACGTTTAAATTGAAATAAGCATATATTTAAAATATGTGCATGTTTAAGAACATTGAAGAAGTATTTTTAGTTTATAGACAGATTTTCGTTTTTGGTTTGTTGTCTCAGGGCAACACTGTGTAGTTGGGCCAGTTTTCTTCAGGCAATAATGGCAATGCAGCAGTTCAAAGTTCTGGTTCTTGGGACAGCTTGCTTTAGATGTTTTAGGTAGGGGTGTTCCCCCACTCCAAAACACCTGAATTAAATGGTCAGTCTGTTATGGGACAGCTGCAGCACATCCAGCTGGTTATTTGAATCAGAGGTGTTGGAGCAGCAGCACTGAGTGATGGGATGTGTAAGCTATCAAATCATTACTAAAATGAGTACAAACGTGGAAGAACTGAGGACAAGAACATTTTATGCAAGTTTTATGGCAGTTAGTGTGTGTGTGTGTGTGTGTGTGTGTGTGTGTGTGTGTGTGTTATTAGCTTGGAAAGGACTTCAGAATTCATCATATTCACACATATTGCACAGAACCCGTGCACAGCCAAGACACACAAAACACACACAGTTGTTTGTGATTCGTTACATTGGGGAGGCTACAATCACTCCCAAATCGTTCAGAAAATTCATAAAAATGATCTATTGAACTACTACAAAATGTGTGTTTCAAAACTGCTCATTTCAAGTGAACTAGTCATGAATAAAGATTTACTGTAGTATAATTATATGTGAGTCATTTTTATATGTATTATTCAAGTATAAGAATTTGTTAACAAGGTAATAGTAATTATTTAGAATAGTTATCCCACATATATATGTGGCACTAAGAGTCTTAAGTTGAAAATGTACCCGGAAGAATGTTTTCACACTTATTAAAGCGTCGCTCCGTAGCGACGTCTGTCACCACTGTACCTGGATGAGACAGTCCTGCATCCAGCTGTATTCTTACGTATTGTTTAAAGCGTATCGCAAGACTCGACACGATCATCTGACAACTGAAAATTACGCCTAGCCCTTAATCGTAAAGGTTGGCAAATCAAAGCCAACTGACCCACGAAACTGCGTTGCTGTCTGTTGCTAAGAAGAGGGGCGCTCGCCGCATCTGTTGCCGGGGTGAATTGATTAAAATGTTAGCATCCAGCTAGCTAGCAATATTTCTAGATCTGAGGCGCAACAACGAGGTTTAAATCGAGAATGAATCATGTCCTCTATTGCTCCTGCTAGACACCACTCGAGATGAATCAACACTAATTTTCGTGTTCGGTTTCGGGGCTCTACTTTCCGCCCGAACAGGAAGACGGACCTTAAAATGTAGAAATTGGGTACATGTAAGGTTAAAGAGCTAACTGCAGCTAGCAGACTAGCTTGATGAAATACAACTATAATCTATGCGGCTACCGCAAAACGTAGCTGCACTGCCAGCCAACATGGACTGTTTGTTTTCCGTTCAGCCCGACGTTGTTAGAGATGAATAAAACGATTGTAGTGTATTCGACCGAGAGCTAGAAGGCCGATGCGACAATGGAGTCTTTCCTGCAGATAGCTCCCCATTCTTTGGCTATAGTGCTATCCAGGGTCGGGGCTGGGGAGGCGTTAGGGGGCAGGGTGTCTGAAAGCGACGACTTCCCGAGACACCACACCGGCTATGAGATTTTTGCCGATTTTAAAGCAGAAAATACCCAGCATCATGTATGGAACCAGCGGATTACAGAGGCCGTGTCCGAGACTTTCTTCCTGGGATGGATTGACGAGCATGTGCTATTAATTCAAGGCAAGGAAGACCACCTGGAGGTGCTGAGGGAGGGATGGATGCGGAGGTCTCTTAATCCGCCTCGGGGATTCACCATTAAATACCTCGGTGAGGCCTCTACACCTAGTCTTGTGTATTTATGCTAATGATATCCCATACAACTGTTGAAGCTTAATACAGCACCTTGACGCTGAAAGCCATTTTCATGTGCACTGCCTGTTATCACTTGGAAATGTCTTTAGTTTGAGCACCAGTGCTTATTTTAAGGGCCGTCATAACTGACAAGTAGCTTATGATTTGTTAAATCTAGCAGAAAAATGTAAATATCACTTTATATTCGCCTAATACACTTTGTTATTATCTTATTTTGTATATTTTATAATCGCGCATCTTTGGGGATAGACAATTTGGCCTATTTAAATAAGACAGAGTTGAATTATTCTGTTGTTTAGAGCATTTATAATTACTCTTCATACCCATGTTAGAGGCCCGGACAGCTCAGACTGAAACAAAACTGGAGAACTTGTTTTAATGCTGGTTTTGGATCAAGGGTACATGTTTCTCACAAGTTTGTTTTTCATTAGTGACTTGATGCTGTAAAACTTAGACAGTATAATGATTGACAGTTTTAATCAACAGCTGCAGTCAAAGAGAAACTGGGCTGTGTCTCTTTGGGAATAGGGTTGGAATACTGAAAGCAGACAGGGCATGTGCTTCCAACCCTGGGTGTCTGCTTCATCCTGAGAAGTCTTTACAGTAAACTGGACTCAGGGGTCTCCAACCTTTGTGAAACTGAGAGCTACTTCTTGGGTACTGATTAATGCGAAGGGCTACCAGTTTGATACTTTACACTTCTGAAATAACAAATTTGCTCAATTTACTTTTAATTATATGTTATTATTAATAACTGATGGTATTCATCTCTGTAAAGACGCTGATTCTTGCTTTAAGAAGGTAGGAAGCAGATACATATACACACTTTCTTTCTATAAATCTCTAAAGTATTTACATTTTCAAATAATCTGCAACGTTTTCACTTGCCGCTAACAATGTTGAACAAATCATGCACTGCACCATGTCTGCACAGATTATGAAACATACAAAAATCAACTTTCAGATTTTACTGAATTTGTCACAAAATCTGCAGATTTTTAAAAAAAAATCAAATGTTACATCAATGAACACGTTTGTTTTTCAATAATTAAATTCAGCTTTGCCATGACACTGCCATGTTGCCACTGGGAACCCTGGCATTTCCTGCTGTTCACCAGTGTGTTGTAATCTGGGGTATAACTTGACACTGCAGCTCTCAGTCTTGCAGATGTGCATCAGAGCGGCGTGTCCTGTGCTTGTTCCTGATGAAGTTCATGTCAGAAAAGGCTGATTCACAAAGACAGGTTGAACCAAACAGGCTGGCAACCTTCACAGCTGCTGTGCATACACCACTGTACTTTTCTGTGTCAACAAGGCACCAAAAGTTTGGCTTTGAGGTGGACGTCATTTTGCTGTGTTCTAATTTCGATTTCCACCTGTCCAGCATAAAGCTGAACATTGCTCTTAGTTGCTCAGCAATGCATGTTGTGTCCATGTTCATGAAGGGATTGGAAATGAATGATCAAGGTGTTGAGAGTACTTTTCTGCAACTTTGTCAAAAGTCTCAGATGCAGAAGCGTTGTCTTTCAGCCCCATCTGCACAGAGGGAAAGTGCATTTCTCTGTACATGCACAGAGAAGATGCTCATCAGGGCTTTAAATGCATTTAAAGCACTTATCATGTCAGCAACAGTCTTACCTTTGCCTTGCAGCTCACAGTTCAAATGATTCAGTTTTCCAGTAATGTCTGTCAAAAATGCAAGGTCAAGTGTCCACTCAGTGTCCTCCAGCAGCGTTGTGTCTTCATCTTGGATTGTATGAACTCCCTGATTTCACCCAAAAGTGACACAAAACAAAGCAAAATTCGTCCCTGCTGAGCCGTCGGGTTTAGTAGCAGGTCACCACAGTCAGCTGACAGCTCCTCCAACAGCACCTTGAATGCTCTGTACTGTTTAGCTCTGGATGCTGTTTATGATCTTCACGACGGGAGTCATGATGTGCCCGATCACCTTTGCATGTAACGCCTGTTGGTGAATGATGCAGTGGTAATGCATGAAGTTTGGGAACTCTGTGTCACCTTTACAGTGAGTGATGACTCCTGTATGTTACCATGAGACAGCCAAGCTTTTTCAACTGGCCCTTCTCATGGCCTGTAAATGGTCTGTATTTGTAAAGCGCTTTACTAGTCCCTAAGGACCCCAAAGCGCTTTACACATCCAGTCACCCATCCATTCACGCACAGGTGATGGCAGCTACATTGTAGCCACAGCCACCCTGAGGCGCACTGACAGTACTCATCTCGAGTAGGGATGGGTATCATTTAGGTTTTATCTGATACCAGTACCAAACCGGTACTTTTGAAACCGTGCCGGTGCTTAAAGAATGGAAAACACAAACTTTATCCAAAAACCTCTCATGTTCAGCTGTTTTTTTGTAAAAAGATAACAATGTTAGCCTTTTCTGCAGCTATGGGGCATATATGGTATCACTCTTGGCTGGAAGCAGCTTAAACAATGGAAAAAACACAAACTTTGTCCAAAAACCTCTCATGTTTAAGTGTTTTCCACTTTTTCTTTGATCATTTTAGCTTTTTTTGCCAGGGTGAAGGGAGTATCTGCCATCAAAACAATATATATATATATATATATATATGTCATTTTGTGCATGTATATATACAAAGCCTTTGTTAAAAACTCAGTTGAAACACCTTTGGCAGCAATAATGGTCTCAAGTCTGTACAAGCTTGGCACACCTATTTTGGGGCAGTTTCTCCCATTATTCTTTGCAGAACCTCTCAAGCTCCATCATGTTAGAGGGGCAGTGTTGGTGCACTGACATTTTCAGATCTCTACAGAGAAGTTCAATCAGGTTTAGTCTGGGCTCTAGCTGGGACAGTCAAGGACATTTACAGAGTGGTCCCAAAGCCACTTCTTTCTTGTCCTCGCTTAGAGTCATTCTGTTCTTAGTCTGAGATGCAGAGAGCTCTAGAGCAGATCAAGGATGTTTACATTGGTGCATTCATCTTTCCCCTCACCCTAAATAGTCACCTAGTTCCTGCTAAAAAAGAAGAAACATCCCCACAGCATGGTACTGCCACCACCATGATCCAAGATGCTGCAGCAAGAATACTCGCAGGGACTAAAAATAAAGAGCACATTTCTCCCGTATTAGCTTCTCTTCATTGGTTCCCTGTTAAATCCAGAATTGAATTAATCCTTCTTCTAACATACAATGTCTAGAAAAATCAGGTGCCATCCTATCTTAAAGACATCATTAGAGCACTTCGCTCTCGCTCTGCAGGCCTACTTGTTGTTCCTAGAGTATTTAAAAGTAGAATGGGAGGCAGAGCCTTCAGTTTTCAGGCCCCTCTTCTGTGGAACCAGCTTCCAGTTTGGATTCAGGAGACAGACACTATCTCTACTTGTTTCCTTTTTCTTAAAGCATATAGTTAGGGCTGGACCAGGTGATCCTGAAGCCTCCCTTAGTTATGCTGCAATACGTCTAGGCTGCTGAGGGCTTCCCACGATGCACCGAGTGTTTCTCTTTCTTATACACTACTCTGCATTCAATCATTAGTTGTTATTATTCTCTGGCTCTCTCTGTCAGTATAAAGCTCCTTGAGGTGACTGCTGTTGTGATTTGGTGATGTATAAATAACATTGAACTGAACTGAACAGGGTCCAGTAACCATCATGGTGGCAGATGTTCAAAAAGAGTCTTAATTATGAAAAGTTGATTCACACCCTGGGGCTAAAGAAGCTAATGGCACACCACGAGTGCCCGGTAGCAGAAATCAACCAGCTGCTAACCCAGAATTCCATCTCTGTCCCATTCAACTACTGCTGCTTAGCACTACATAGAAGCTCCTGTCAGGTATTATAGCAACTAAGATGAAAAGGTGCATCGCTTGATATATATGAGAAAGAAATGGGTAAAAATGCCAGAGGAGCAAAACACCAACCCCTGGTAGATGGAGTGTTCACTCAGGGCTGTAAGACCAAACTGACCAACCTGTGCACCAATAGGATTGACTACACGAAAGCCTGTGACTCAGTGCTTCACACATGGATCCTGGAATGCCCAGACCTGTACAAGATCAACAGGATCCCAAGAGCCTGTAACATCGACTGGCAGAAGAAGTGGCTGATATCAAGAAATCCCACCAATGGCTGGACTGAAAGAAAGTACATGGCAGCACAGGAACAAGCTATAAGCACAAGATTGATAGAGGCTGGGGTCTACCACATTGGACAAGCCCCAAGGTGACGGTTCTGCAAAGATGCCCTTTAGCCCCTCCAGCACATAACAGCAGGGTGCAAGATGCTAGCAGGCAGGGTGTACATGGAACGCCATAACGAAGTAGCTGGCATAATATACAGGAACATGTGTGCCAGGTATGGCCTGGAAGTCCCATGGTTAAAATTCAAAATGCTCCATAGGGTGGTTGGGAATGACCAAATTAAGATCCTGTGGGACGTCCAGATACAGACGGACAAACTGGCAATGGCTGTCCAAGTGGAAAGAAGGCCATAGTGGTAGATGTACCTATACCAAGAGACAGCAACATCAGCAAGAACATGAAAAGCTTGAAGAATGCCAAAGGCAACAAGGCCTGAACATGTGGAGGGTGAAGGCAACAGTGGTCCCCATGGTAATTCAGTTTAATTCAACTCAGTATTATTTATATAGCACTGAATCACAACAATTGCTTCAAGCTGCTTTATGTTGTATAGTAAAGACACTACAATAATACTGAACAAAGACAGAGAAAAGCCCAACTTATAAGTAGAGCTGGGCGATATAAGATTTTTCATTTCAGGCGATAACGATATATATCACGATATAAGCCAAATAACTATATTTGTAAGATTTAAAGGTGCCGTTGCTCACAAGTAAAATGTGAAATAATCAGCAGCTTGTTTTGATTTAAATATTTATTTCCCATAATAAGTTCAACAGGGTAGATGTACTTAAGGAACATGAGACTTTTTCAGATAAATAAAGGCAAATATTGCAAACTACACAAAAGGTAGCCGCTAAAGCGTTTAAGTTTCAAAACAGAACAAACAAAACAGACTAAATTGTCAATTCCACTTAGAAACAAAATATTAATTCTAAAAATAAATCTTAGTTTGTTTTACAGAAGAACAGACAAAATTGACTAACTTTTGTCAATATCAAATAAACTGAGAACTAAAAGGAAATTCTCGATCTCTCCTTGTTGTATAGCTGAGCTTTTCAAACAGTTTTAACAGTTACAGTGGGGCAAAAAAGTATTTAGTCAGCCACCGATTGTGCAAGTTCCCCCACTTAAAATGATGACAGAGGTCAGTAATTTGCACCAGAGGTACACTTCAACTGTGAGAGACAGAATGTGAAAAAAAAATCCATGAATTCACATGGTAGGATTTGTAAAGAATTTATTCGTAAATCAGGGTGGAAAATAAGTATTTGGTCAATAACAAAAATACAACTCAATACTTTGTAACATAACCTTTGTTGGCAATAACAGAGGTCAAACGTTTACTATAGGTCTTTACCAGGTTTGCACACACAGTAGCTGGTATTTTGGCCCATTCCTCCATGCAGATCTTCTCAAGAGCAGTGATGTTTTGGGGCTGTCGCCGAGCAACACGGACTTTCAACTCCCGCCACAGATTTTCTATGGGGTTGAGGTCTGGAGACTGGCTAGGCCACTCCAGGACTTTCAAATGCTTCTTACGGAGCCACTCCTTTGTTGCCCGGGCGGTGTGTTTTGGATCATTGTCATGTTGGAAGACCCAGCCTCGTTTCATCTTCAAAGTTCTCACTGATGGAAGGAGGTTTTGGCTCAAAATCTCACGATACTTGGCCCCATTCATTCTGTCCTTAACACGGATCAGTCGTCCTGTCCCCTTGGCAGAAAAACAGCCCCATAGCATGATGTTTCCACCCCCATGCTTCACAGTAGGTATGGTGTTCTTGGGATGCAACTCAGTATTCTTCTTCCTCCAAACACGACGAGTTGAGTTTATACCAAAAAGTTCTACTTTGGTTTCATCTGACCACATGACATTCTCCCAATCCTCTGCTGTATCATCCATGTGCTCTCTGGCAAACTTCAGACGGGCCTGGACATGCACTGGCTTCAGCAGCGGAACACGTCTGGCACTGCGGGATTTGATTCCCTGCCGTTGTAGTGTGTTACTGATGGTGACCTTTGTTACTTTGGTCCCAGCTCTCTGCAGGTCATTCACCAGGTCCCCCCGTGTGGTTCTGGGATCTTTGCTCACCGTTCTCATGATCATTTTGACCCCACGGGATGAGATCTTGCGTGGAGCCCCAGATCGAGGGAGATTATCAGTGGTCTTGTATGTCTTCCATTTTCTGATGATTGCTCCCACAGTTGATTTTTTCACACCAAGCTGCTTGCCTATTGTAGATTCACTCTTCCCAGTCTGGTGCAGGTCTACAATTCTTTTCCTGGTGTCCTTCGAAAGCTCTTTGGTCTTGGCCATGACGGAGTTTGGAGTCTGACTGGTTGAGGTTGTGGACAGGTGTCTTTTATACAGATGATGAGGTCAAACAGGTGCCATTCATACAGGTAACGAGTGGGGGACAGAAAAGCTTCTTACAGAAGACGTTACAGGTCTGTGAGAGCCAGGGATTTTCTTTGTTTGAGGTGACCAAATACTTATTTTCCACCCTGATTTACGAATAAATTCTTTACAAATCCTACCATGTGAATTCATGGATTTTTTTTTCACATTCTGTCTCTCACAGTTGAAGTGTACCTCTGGTGCAAATTACTGACCTCTGTCATCATTTTAAGTGGGGGAACTTGCACAATCGGTGGCTGACTAAATACTTTTTTGCCCCACTGTACTTTAGTCTGACAGAAGCCGAATGACGAATTAGCGCTTCCAGTCAGAGATTGAGCATGCACCGCTTTATTGTATTTCCAGACTTGCTTTCGGCACATTTACAGCGGCTACTCTGTTTTTTGTCAGACTTGAAACAGCAGAAATACCGTCACACTACTGAACTTCTGTGGCTCTTCCGTTCAACAATCTCTCCGGCGTTGGAACCATCATCTGTTTTCTCTTCGGTAACCTTCGCTCACGCTCTCGGTTGATTTTTCTCTAGTCGGCACACTCATTTCCTCCATTACCCGGGCGGCACGGCGGCTGGCTGCTTTCCAAACAAATACACATGTGCAGCTTGGCACTTGTGCTGTACGTAACAAGTCACGTGACGTAACGCTGCGGCTGTGATTGGTTCGGCTCTGCGCTACTTAATTTGGATTGGCTGTTCTTTTTTTTTTTTTTTAAAGAGGACAAAAGAGATGAGGCCTATCGCAATAGTTTAACTTTTCTATCGAGAAAAAGTTATTTCCCAGTACATATCGTTATCGTTCTATCGCTCAGCTCTAATTATAAGTCATACTTAAATGCAGAGTGGTGCGTAAACACACAGCGAGTGAAATTGAAACATCATAACTGAGGATTCAGGGTCACAGGTCAAAGGAAAATTTTAAGATTACTTTAGAAGTAGAGAGGGTGTCTGTCTGCTGAATCCAAACTGGAACAGTCGAACCGTCGGCTGTGGCTTTCCTAGGCTGTGTGATCTGCTGTTCTTTGTAATTGTGAGTAACTGTAACACAAAAACTAGATACAGTTTACATTCAGTTTGTGAACAGACGATGTGTGACGTGTGGAGAAAATGTGTGAGTCTTACTTTCCTCCAGTATCTCAACCTGAACTTGATTATGCTGATCAAGGAGGGACACAAACTGTATCCAATACATTTTAAACACGAGATCTTCAGAACAAAGCTTTGCTTTAATTTCTTGAACTAATTTTGAACTCGATTTTTGAAATTGACTGATTCGTCTACCACTAATCTCTCTAAGAGATTTAGGTTTTTGGAGGCATCTTCTGGCTAACAGATATTGTGAAACACTTTTTTAAACTGTTGAATAAAATCTGGATTAGTAAAAGGACTGAGTTGATTCCTGAGTTCGCACTGTAGCCTGAGGAGGAGCTGATGTAGATGAAACTGAAAGAAGGAGATGGTGCTTGACTGAATCTTTCACTTAGAATTTGAAATATGCCTCCAAGTTTAATCAGCTGAGAGAGCAAAAGACCCGATCATATCTTCATATTCCTGGAACGGTTCTCTGGTCTGTCAGTTCTTCAGTTTGAAAACCAAATAGTGGCGAGTCCCAGGTATTTAAACTCGAGTAGGAGTGGTCTCTTAAGAGGGTCGTTGACCCACTATTGATTATGTGCCTCACACGAGCCAAGGTGTCAAAAAGGGCATGGGTCATTACCAGCAGAGGCTTTGGGTCAGAGACCTGTCACATAATAGGATGATGAGATCATCTGATGAACTTGCTATAAAACTATTCAAACTAGTTGCCTCAAAAAACTAAGTGAAGCTTACTTAAGTTGTTAGGACAACTTATTCATTGCAAGTATGCAGTACTAATAATAATAATACTAATTCATCGGGTAATGTTTATATGTTGATTCATGGTTTTCTTCAGTTTTTGATCCACTGCAGAATATATTTAAGGTTATCTGCTATAAAAAGCCAGAACAGGAAAATCTCCTTCATGTTTTTCTGTTTCATCCTCAGTTACTTTGACACAAAGGCCTCTGCTGTGATGCTCACACCTCTGATGAAGGCTCACACGTGTCAGTACTGAACAATGATCAGAATTATAAAATTTCTGACTGAGTCAAAGTTGAATCGAATTGGAATCCACTCGATTATAGAAATCGGTGACGATACCCAGCCCGAGTGCCGGGGTGGGCCTCCCCGACAGAATTGGTTTCCCCTGCATCGTCGGGACACGCTGGGCTGTCCAAACAGGATCCCACAGTTGTTTATGTTGTAAACCCATTCTGCACAGAGAGGCATTTTTTGAATAATGTATTGATAGCAATGTTGAATATTCTTACACATTAAAAAAAGCAACTACACGTAAAATAATTACACTATAAAGATGGTTTGTTTTTCTGTTATTTAAAAGAGGTAGTAGTTTATTTTATTGCGACCTGTAATTTATTGCAGTTTACTTTTATTTGTTTAATTGTTTACAGAAGGTTTGAGGTGGGGGGGGGACGAAAGTCTCCTGACAGCTAAGATGAGGAAAGCTGACGACACGTGTGCAGCGCTCGGCTTCACTGGCATATTGATGCACTTCAAATGTAGTAGCAGTAGTTTAGAGAGTTGCAGCACTACTACATGCATTTTGAATCTTTTCTGTTCAGACTAAAAAATAGTGTTAATAAAGTTATTCTTTATTTTAAGTTGATCTTTATTCATTTCTTTTTAACTTTTCTTTAATGTTAATAAGGATACAATGTTATGCAGAGATGTACTTATGCTAACAACTTTATAGACAAATGATAGTATTTATAGTTGCAGAGTGGGGGTCGTGAAATGTTTTCTTCTTCCTAAGGGGGCATAACAGAAAACACTCGAGAAACACTGATTTAAACTAAACTAACTAACTATTTAAACTGTTATGTTTAGTAAGGCTAGCCTGGGCCTTTCTTTGTGGCGTTTGCCTGTCCTCAGTGTCTGCTTAGCTTCCTTCCAGGCACTCCCACTTCCTCCCAAATCCAAGGATGTCCAGGTAGTGGGGTTAGGTTGATTATTGATTCTAAATTGACCTTAGGTGTTAGTGTGAGTTTGAATGGTCGTCTCTATCTCTGTGTTAGCCCCGTGACAAACTGACAACCTGGACTGTGTCAGACTGGTGATCTGGACAAGATCCCTGGATGTACCCTGCCCCTCGCCCTATGGTATTTTGTATCGGTTTCAGCGACGCTGTATAAGTGGAAGAGGATGGGTGTGGGAGTGACCAAAGAGGGCCCAGTGGAGTCCACAAGTTTAAGAAACAGGATGTGGGTAACATATTGGAGCGTGGTTGAGTTCGGCGCTGGGTTTGCGGGTTTCATTTCAGTTAATTTGGAAAACAAGGGAGTTGTATTTTCTCTTAGACCTTATTTAGAAATAATTTTTAAAAAGTCATTGCAATCTTTATCTGAAAGAAACTGGTGTACATGGAGGAGAACAATGGTACTCACTGTATCAATGTCTTTAACAGATAAGAGAAATCCAGCACAGACCTGACAGTAAAGACCTTCAGCTGTTCCATCTACAGTTTGTTGAAGTGTCATCAGGAGTGATCTCAGTCAAGAAGACTCCACAGCATGTCTTTATCCTGTCTTCCTTCTCTCACCCCAACCAATCACAGCAGATGGCCCCGCCCCTCCCTGAGCCTGGTTCTGCTGGAGGTTTCTTCCTGTTAAAAGGGAGTTTTTCCTTCCCACTGTCGCCAAAGTGCTGCTCATAGGGGGTCATATGATTGTTGGGTTTTTCTCTGTATCTATGAAGCGCCTTGAGGCGACTTTTGTTGTGATTTGGCGCTGTATAAATAAAATTGAATTGAATTGTTAAGGAAGAGAATTAGAGGGGTATAGCAAATTGTATAAGAACCGGACTGAAAATCAGTGGCAATCTTAATGGAGTGATGAATCCAAATTTGAAAATTTTGGTTCAAATTATTGTTAATATGTACAGAAATGATGAGGAGGGTACAGCAGTGAGCGACTGCAGACCTCTATAAAAATCAGTGGAGGCATTTCAGTCAGTGGTATTAGGGATCGTGTCAAAATTAATAGAATAGTGATTGCAGAAAAGTGCCACGAGATTTTGGTCCATCATCACCATGTAGAGTGGACCAAAAACAAACCAGACAAAAGCTGGACTTCGACATTACTGAAGCAGTGTGGGATAATCCTGGCAGAGAATGGAACAGAAGGCGACTATTGCTGTGAATTAGAGCTGTATAATAAAACAGAATAGATTTTTGCCCTATATACTTAAACTGTATTTCTATATATTTACAGATGTTTCAGTAAAGTGAATCTATTCCCCATTCCCCTTGCAAAGTATAAAGAAATTAAGAGTAATTCAGGACTTTTTCTTATGTTTGCCTCTGATGTTTTTCTCTGCTTCCTTCCCTCGTTTCAGCCTCACAATTTATGTAAAGGCCGCTGTTATACATGTAGAGTTGTGCCTGTTTAACACTTGAACACTTGCTTTGTCATTCTGTTGGAAGCCCGACAGATACACAGAACACAGAGAGATAGACACACAATCGGATGTAATGGGAGCTCCTCTCGTGCAGCTTCCATGCAACTTTAGATCCATCTCGTCTTTGCTTAGCTATGCTCACAACAGACACACACACACCTGTGTTTCTGTGCATATAAAAGGTATTTTTCCTTACTATCTGATGTGTGACACATATTTTAATTCTCACATCTGGCATCTCTTTACAAACTTAAATTTGGAACCATCAGGTTACCCAAGGCCCTGGCCTAGTTTAGGGAGCCAGCCCCTGCAGTCCTAAGCCTTCACTGGCAGGGGCTATTTTTGGTTCTTTCTCTTCTATACACACACACTCTATACACACACACTCTATACACACACACTCTATACACACATACACAAAACCTTACTGTATTGTATCCTTCTCTGTTGGTTTGCAACATACCCACTTCAAGCTCTTTAGAACAGTCACATAGTAAAAGTTAAAATGTTGGCAGCTGGTTAACAGGCAGGTATTCATATAGCAGATTTCTACTCTGAGCACTCAGACTGGGTTGTGTGATGTTTCAGATGTTACATAATGGGATCATTGCATCTGCCACTGGCATCTTCAGAACTTGTTTCTCATCTAGGAAGAGCGCTTTGTTTTCCTTTGCCAAGAGGAACTCCATAAACTCTCTATAGGCTCCTCTTGTTAGTCAATTTTATTTAATGTTTTTATTTTTATATATGCATAGTTTAAGCGGAGCCTCACAAAAGCACTTAAGACCCAAGGCAACACAAATAACCAAGGAGGCCCCGGGAAGAGCTCCCACGGCCAATGGGCAAGAGCCCCAAAGCGTAAGGTGACTCCACCAGAGGCTGGCAATCCCAGTACACATTGAGGACAGGGCCTCAGGTGCCCAAGAACTGACTGGCACCTGGAAGAGATGAATGTCCCCCAGAACAGCTGGACGAAGCCAGCTCGGTCTCAAACTACCAGCCAACCTCTGCCTACTCGCCAGTGGACTCTAGAGCCGTGGAGATGTGATGACTGCGCACCAGTGCATAAAGCGAGGTCCATAAAGACACAATGATTGAGTTTGTGCAGGTCAGGACTGTCCAAACCAATCAAGTTCTTCCATACCAGAGACCTGGATTGACGTTAACTCGATAGAACAGCTTTGGGATGAATTAGAGTGGAAACTGTGAGCAAGGCCTTCTGATCCCACGTCAGTGACTGACACAAATGAAGAATGGTCAAAAAGTCAAACACAGTCCTAAACTTGGTTTAAAACCTTATCAGAAGAGTTGAAGCTGTCACAGCTGCAGAGGGTGAGCCAACATGGGCATAAAGGCAGATAAGTGAATACTTGGCAATATAGTGTATGTCATGACTCCAACAGAGCAGTTCAAACACCTTCTACAAAACAGCTCTACAAAAATAAGCAGCTGTTTTGTTCAGGTACAAGAGAATTTTTGTACACTAGAGATTAGCATTTTAGCATTTTGGCTCATGAAATACAGTTTCCTTTTAATACTTGTGTTGTGGAGGGGGTCCAATAGTTTTCATGTCACTGTATGTAGAGTTGTTACATGTCTGAGATGACTAGATAATAGTTTGCATTTATTTCAAACTGATAGTAGTTGTATTTAAATACTGATTTAAAATTACAACTAATTTTTAAATTAAAACTGTTTTAAATACAATAACAATGATACATATTTAAATTAAATGTGGTATGAATTCCACAAATGTGTGAAAAACGTAATTCAATTCAATTTTATTTATATAGCGCCAAATCACAACAAAAGTCGCCTCAAGGCGCTTCATAGATACAGAGAAAAACCCAACAATCATATGACCCCCTATGAGCAGCACTTTGGCGACAGTGGGAAGGAAAAACTCCCTTTTAACAGGAAGAAACCTCCAGCAGAACCAGGCTCAGGGAGGGGCGGGGCCATCTGCTGCGTCTGTGAGAGAAGGAAGACAGGACAAGACTATTAAATTGTCCTGCGTATTCTATACCAGGGCTGCATGATTATGATGTGTGTGTGTTTGTATTAATATAATTATTCTGGAACAAATACAGGTATTTAAACTGTTATGTATTAAAAGGTGATAACCTATAAACTGAGTGCCTTAAAACACGAGTGATAATATGACAGATTGCTGTCTTGGTTCTGTACGTGTGTGCAGAGAGACACTGGAAACAGGCATAATAGGTATAACTGGAGCGATAGTCAGAACAAGGAAGAACTGTCCTGTTGTACAGACGGCTGTTAGAACAGAAATCAGAGGAAAGGTGGCGTTGACCATTTTCAGAGATGGCTTTGGGAGCCATCCGCAGGCTTTTATGGTTGCAATCCATCGAACGGACTGACTGGACAGAGAAATTCTTGTCTTTGCAGTGCTTACTTTATATCAGGTAAGTTTTCAGGTTTCTGCGGTTTATTATAGGGAAAAGCAAACTCAGTCATGTAGTTCTGAACTTGTACTGACAGCAAATGCCCAGATAGTGTTGTCAGTGGCTGTTTTATCACGGTAAACACTACAAAATAAATTTAGCAACAGCCGCATGTTAGCAGACATAGCATGTAAATGTTTAGATGCTATGAGTCGGTTTTAACGCAAGCATTTGATGATGGCACTGAATACGAACTTAGCTAAGCCTAACAGATCCTGGAGCTGCAATGTGATGACTGAGTATCCAGTAATCCAGTCTTTGTTCCATCATTGTTCATGTAAACAACACAGAGCCAGTGTGGAAATGGAAAGTTAATCCCTAATAATATGTCCTTGTCCCTACTTATTTTGATTATAGGTTGAACAGAATAAGAAAGCAAGCTGAAGTCCTCGCTTGCTGCTGTCCTGGGATCCTGCACCATCCTGTCAACAACACACCCTAACTCTTCAGACAGTGTAAAACTTACTAGTACAGCAGTAAGTTTTACTCGTCTGAGCTCTGAAATTCCTCCTTTTGTGATTATGAGACATAACAACCTGCACACTGTTACCAGAGTTTGTTAGGGGTTAATTAGGGTCCAGTAATCTTGATTATTTGATTCGTAAACTGTTGCAAACATCTTGTATTATGAAATAAAACATTCATGATCACTTTAAGATTTTGACTTGGTGTTTTTCAGCAGACGTTTCCTCTCATACAGGTTGTCATCGCTTTATTTCAGATAAAGATGGTTCATAAAGTCCACAAAGCTCCTAAAACTACGCTTTGGGGATCAGTAATAAGAGCATTGTCTCTAGGTTTAATGAAGCAGACACTGTCATCTCCAGCATTTAAAGAAACTGGCTTGAAAAATGCCAAAATGTGTTCAAAGAAAGTATAACCAGTGCTGCTGTATAATTGATTCCATTTTAAACCCAATAATCTGATTGGCTGAGCCCAGACATGTGGGATAGTCCTATCTTTGTGATTTCACTAAATGAGAAGTGACAGCTGAGTCAGCATTTTAAGATTTCAATATTTCAACATTTTTTATTTTTATAAGTATATCATATAAATGTGTGCATGTCTGATGTAATTATCACATTATTTCACCAGCTGAACAGCTGAATAGTTGAACATGTCCCCTTTGCATTGAGACAAAATGCAGTATACTCCTGGATAAAAGTTAATGAGGTTGATTTTTTTCTTTGACTAACTTTAATACTGTGTTTGCCAGGATACACAATAAAAATGTCAAACATTCACAGATCAGTGTTTGCATTTGATAACCATTTTGTCAAATGACAACATTTTGACAAAAAAGCAACATTCTTGTCTAACGCTTTCACTCGTAGTGGTCACTACAGTGGCTATTCAAAGGCTGTTTTCTTGTATATGTGTCAGTGTTGATGGTATACTTGCACAGAAACACACACACAGTGTATATTATTTATTCGTTTGTCAAATTCATAAGTCAAACGGTATGTTTATGGGCTCAAACTGTGCTCATAAATATTTTGTACTTGTAAATCAGGATTTGTGTGTGTACTTAGCCAAAAAATACATGTGAAACTCTGCACTCAAGTTACAAGTACTGATTTTGATCCTGTTTTTCTTCCTTTCATCTGATTGGCCAATGTCATGTCAATCACAAATTTAACAATCCAGTCGGAGAACAGATGGGTTTGGCTATTGGAGGGGTGCTTTATACTTCTATTAAAAGTAACTCGGTTACTTCAAGTTACTCGTTACTTTCAAAGTAACTAGTTACTAGGGAAAGTAACTTTGCTTTTACTCAGAATTCTCTTGTTAATGTGTTGCTTCTGTAACTGGATACCAGCACTGCCAGTCTTCTAGCTTGCTTACTTGCCACAAGTGCACTGTGCCACCTACCAATAGAAAGGAAACGATAATGTGCATATTTCCACGAGAGAAATCCCACGCCTGGACCGTCGTTGACCACCGCCATGATTCTAGCCTACGTCACAGCGTCATTTGCGCTTTTTACATCCAACACAAAAACTGCAGTCGTGGTGCTTTGATTGTACTCAGAACTCTGAAATTCTGCCTTCTGAATAGGAAGATGTAGGTAACACCAGACTGCAGATGAGCTGCATACAGGGCTGGACGGGGACAAAAAATCGTCCCGGGCTTTTTGACTAGAGACCGGCCGCCATTATAGGAAAAAGCATAAAGCCTTTGAATGAAAACAAACACTGTTGTGACAGTGATGTTCACTGTTTTGATGGTATATATGCATCAATCTATCAATCCTTTGTTGTAAGATTCAGATAATTATTTATTAAAAGCTAGACATTTTAAATGAGAATAAGAAAGAAAAGTATTTCTTTGTGCCCCCCTCTCCCTGTTAATGCCCTACCTGCCCCCCTGCACAGTTACCAGCTGTCAGCTACTTAGAAAAGGATCCTGGTGTTATTTGTCTCTCAGAAACAGTTCATAACTTCAACTCATCCATGTCACCTAAAAGGTAAACCTGTTTCTCCATCACCTGTTCAGCTCTGATGATTCAGTAAGGACATCTCCTGGTTTCATCTTCATGTTTCCCTCTCACCACATATCCAAACCGACATCATGACCAGCAGCTTTACAGCTGTGGCTCCAGCAAACATCAGCTGATACTAGAAATTAATATTAAATAAATTCTAACAACAGCTGATCAAGCTTAAACGTGCTGCTGTTGTTTAACGCGACCTCCACTGGGTTTTTTTCTTTCTGGCGCAAAGTGGGCGATACACAAACAAGAGAGAAAAGCCGATCAGCTGATCATTGATCAGTTTCAAACTGTGCTCCTTTTCACCTCAATACAAAACGCGAAATATTTTCTCTGAATACGAGACGATTCCGTTTTTACAGGACGGTTGGCAACTCTACTAACTAACCTTATGAATAAAATAAAGTTCAATATCAGTAACATCATAGCACCCACCCAGCTGTTTAGAAACTCCGTCATAAATAAACTCCACCTAAACTTGGTTAGGCGTCTTGTACAGCTCTGTTTTATGTCCACGCCTCTGGCTCAGCAGCTGCAGCACACAAAGCTCAGCTGACAAATGTCAGTATTCGATGTCCCTTGTGTTGTCCTCGGGCCAAAAATGGTCCCTAGGTGAATGCGGAACAAGTATATGGGAATCCCGAGGACAATGACTGCATAGGACAAAGTTTGTAGGCATCTAAAGATTTACAAGCCGCAAATTTTTCCTTTTTCCTTTCCGTTTCTTTTTAACAACGCACACAAATATGTCGGACCCCTGTAACCTAGGCCAGTTGGACCTTTGACCCACTGAACCGACAGTGAGTACAGGTCAGGAAACATCTTCCCATTACTAAAACTTAGTTTATCAGTGGGCACCGGTAAATGATTAAGTAAATGGACGAAACAAACCTGGTTTTAAACCATCAGCGTTAAGTGATGACACTGGTAGCAACAGTTGTAACTTTCTGTCACCAATTAGGCTCCACCCACACAATATGTGATCAACATTTACACACATCGGAATGGTCAATGGAATGCGATTGGTTGGTGATTTCATTGCGCCAGCTGGATGGATGCACAGTGTTGTATGCTTGCTTTTATGTTAGCAACTGCATTGATTTTCTTGGCATTATTTTATACTGCAGAATATGTTGGTGTGTTTTCAGGTGGTGGAGTAAGTTTCAGGCGGTGCACACATGGCTCCACAACACTCTGCAGATCATTTCTACTCGCATCAGTTCTGCTGAATCCAAAGTATTTCCAAACAATGGCTGATTTTCCAAGTTTTTCTGCTGTGCCAGATATTTCAGTTTTCTTGTTTGTCTTAATGCGGTGTTACTTGTCCAGACAAGTCCAGCAAACTTCACATTGCAACATGCAGGAACTGGGATTGACGTGCATCCCCCGTGCAGGCAGTGATGGAGCGCCTAATATTCATCTGCGTTGTATTCTGTTGGGGAGCATGCATTTTCAGTGCTTCTTAATATGTTCATTTAATTGTGGGAATCCAAAATCATGGTAGAGAATTGGTATCATCATATTAGTCTCATACTTGTAGTGTAGGCTACTTTGAATTTACCAGATGTGACGATCATTCTTAGTAAATGTTTAACATATTTACTTTGAAATCTTCGGTGTATGTGCAGTTATTCTGGAGTTTATTCAGAGTTGACTCTGAGTGAATAATCGTAATCGTATGTGTGCGTGTGTGTCAGTGCTGCAGCACTGCAGCTGGGTTCTGGTGTGACCCAGTTAGGACACTAAGGATTGATGTAGGACACACACACACACACACACGCACGCACGCGCACACACACACACACACACACACACACACACATAGAGCAGAGCAGACTTCTATGTCTGCACTTCTATAGCAACAAATGTCTACTGCAAAGTATTAGCAACAAAGAGCAACTTGGGATACGTTGTCATGGCAACCTTCTCAGTAGCCCGCCCACAACTGGAATGTCAGCATGCATGCAGTGACGGAAGGGCTAAAAAACACTGGTGCAGAGTGAGGCAGTGTGTGATTGGTCACACCCCCTTGTCTTTGTGTGGTGCAGAGGATTGTGGGTAGCCTTTGACTGAACAGTGTGTGTGAAGAGTGGGGGCGGGGCTGTGCCTGTGTGAGTAGAATAGAGGAGCATGATGCCTGTGTAATAAGAGAGGAGAGGGGGAGGAGCAGTGTGTGTGTGTGTGTTTGGAGGTAAAAGGAGGATGAACTGCTGTGTGAGGCAGCAAGGGGAGAGATTTGCGTTAGCGTTAGAAGCCACAGGCCGCAGCTTTACAACTGGATTTAAATTCTCAGAAGGAAGTGGATAATATCAGCTAAGGTATGAATCTGCCTTTACTTTATCTGTTTGGCTTTTTCTCCCTCTATTTTTATCACTGGCCTCTTCACAACTTGCTACCTTATGAAAGGTAGCATTATAGCATGGTTTAATGTTATAGAATAATTAGATGGGACAAGATTACACGGATAAGGAATAAGGCATACATGCTGCAAGAAGGATAATGGAGGTTTATAAAGAGCATTAGAAGTGGAGGGGGTGTGGTTTAGTGCTGTGGACAAAGGAGGCTGGCTGATTGTACGTGTCTCTGACTGTGGTGGCAGTAAACAATCAGTGTTCAGTAATTTGTCTGTACTACTGTCTCTTTTCTTACCCAGCTACACTGCTTCATGCAGCTGCTCGCTGATCTCTTTTTTAGCATCCTGGTTTTTCTCTGAAGATGTCTCCTGTATATGATTTGTCCTCTGATTTTACTGATTAGCTCTGTCTCCCTACCTGTCTGCTATTAGAAAGTTGTAGTAGCAAGAAGAGAGAAGCGCTGTAAGCTAACAGCAGCTACTTCAAAATGGCTAATCTTTACCAGTGACTGGACCAAAAACTACAGCAGATGCACAGTTAGGGAAGGCTGATGCTCAAAATTAATGATGTATTTCTTTTAATAGATTGTGATCTGGCTAAAACTAGTTATCGGCTATGCTAGTCATTTTCATTCTTCTGGAAAATACAATAGTAGTCATGGGAGAAAACAGTATTAGTGATAGGAGTGCTGATAGGAGTTATGGAAATTGTTAAACTACCACAAGCACATAAACACTACTACCTGAAGAAGTACTCATAAAAAGAACTAGTAGAATTAGTAGAACTGCATAGTAGTAATCTAATTGGATTGTTATTTTATTTGTTAAAGCGACACTCCACAGTGCTATCTTGTGTTTTAACCAGCCTATGAAAGCAGTAGAGAAACACATTTACCATCATGTTAGCTGCTCCAGTGACAAAAGACACATTTTTAAGGTAGAATATTTGCCAAAAGCAGAAGATTGAAAATAAATGATTGAGGTGCACCTTCTTAAAACATGTGGACTCTGTTCAGGAGGAAGATCAAGGCTTCTTCTAATTGAAAGGTTGGTGGTTAGGGTTGGGAACAAGTGGTTCTTGTAGAGATATGGACAGTACTTAAATTTTTTTGCACATAAGGACAACAGTGTAAAGGTAAAGTGGGAACGGTATCCAGGATAGAAACAGACACCTTCAGCTGTTTGCAAGCCTCTGTGCACACAGCATGCTGACACAAAGCTAGCCAAGAAACCAGAGTGATGTTAAAGCAGGGTGAGCACTGACCCCAGCCCAGCAGCAAGACCCTAAACAGGTAACAAATGGATGCAGTCTCCCTTTCTACCTGCTCATGTTTCTAAAGCAGACCAATGTGGCAATTAAGTCTCTTTGTGCTGTTTTTTCTCTTTGCTTTGTGTTCATATCTACGCGAAAGAGTGTATGTGTGTCCTCATTAGGATAGGCGTTTGTGTTGGTGTGTGGGACTGTCTCAGGTTTATTTTGTTAAATGGTAATTATGAGATTATGTTTGTCAGGTCATTTTATGGAGAAACACCAAGGTAATGTAATGAGTAATGTAGAAATTACTTTCTCCTGTG
Source organism: Neolamprologus multifasciatus (assembly GCF_963576455.1). Taxonomy (NCBI): domain Eukaryota; kingdom Metazoa; phylum Chordata; class Actinopteri; order Cichliformes; family Cichlidae; genus Neolamprologus; species Neolamprologus multifasciatus. The sequence continues at coordinate 13,870,142 of NC_140440.1, read as the reverse complement.
AGGAGAAAAATCCTGCCAAGTATTTACTAAGAACGTGTTCTGTGTAATATGTGTAATACATTACTTTTTTTAGGGTAATGACCCCAACACTGTTCTCAACAAAAGGGGTAAATACTGCCAACATGGACAAACATTTGCCCACACAGCATGCAGTTAATTTGCACAAATGTAATGTCCTTGATACGCTTGGAGATGGTGTGGACTTGTAAAGCGGAGCCAATGAGAATCGATAAGAGATATCAATAATGGAATCAGAATAGCTAAATTCTTATCAATTCCTATCTCTACCGGAGATTGGAATGTCATAGTGGGCAGAATTCCTCCCGCTGACGTGTTTGTGAACCCATGAACAGGAGCACAACAAACTTGGCAAAGCATCTTGAAGAGCAACACCCAGGTTTTTATGAGGACTTCAGGTCAGTAAAGTTCAGGTCAGGTCAGTAAAGTTCAGGTCAGGTCAGTAAAGTTCAGGTCAGGTCAGTAAAGCTCCCGTTTCAACAAGATTTAATTATTAAAAACATCTCCAATCTTGACATTTCCTCATTACTGAATATTTCAGAGTCAAGAGTTAGTAGTATTATAACAAAGTGAAAGCAGTTGGGACTGACAGCAACTCAGGTCACCAAGTGGTATGCCACGTAAAATCCCAGAGAGGAGTCGGTGGATGTTGTGGGGCACAGTGTGCAGAGGTCGCCAACTTTCTGCAGAGTCAAATTGCTACACACCTTTAAACAGTGCGCAGGACTCCATGGAATAGGTTTCTATGGTCAAGCAGCTCCATCGCCATGCACAGTGCAAAGCATTGGATGCAGTGGTGTAAAGCACGTCACCACTGGACAAGTGTGGAGTTACCAGTACTTGTCTAACTGCATTGTGTCAAATGTTACGTTTGGTGGAGGGCAGTTATGATGTGGATTGTTTTTAAAGGTTGAGCTCAGTCTCTTAGTTCTTAGTTAGTGAAAGAACTCTTAACGCTTTGGCATACCAAGACATTTTGGACAATTTCATGCTCCCAACTTTGTGGAAACAGTTTGGGGAAATCCCTTTCCTTTTCCAACATGAAATGTCTATATGGCAAGGGCCATATAGACATGGATATGAGTTTGGTGTGGAAAAAATGGACTTCTCTGCACTGAGTCCTGACCTGGACCTGATCGATAAACCCTGTGAATTAAGCATTTTGTTGTCACTCAAATTGTAGATTTGAAGATCACTACAGTACCTCTGTAGTGATTTAATAACCTAAAAGTTATTTTCATTTGTTTATTTGCACTACCTGAGTGAATAATTATCCTAGTGTTTTATTTTTTGAACTATGTAAGACAACTTGAATAGCTAACTGCTAACTGCTCAGGAGGCAGAGCCAAGTAATCGATTCCTAGCTGCTCCAGTCTGCATGTCAAAATATCCTTGGACAAGGATACCCTGTATGTTATTCTAATCTTTATTATGGTATCTTTTCTTTAACTCCCTTTTAATCTTTTGTGAGAATTCTGCTGTGGACAAAGACTACTAGTGCTCAAACTCCCAGCAGGAACACACATCCAGACGTTCCTTGAGTAGTTGAGTATCTAAGTACAGTTTCTATATTCTGTTCTGTTAAACGTTGTCCTAATTATCTGACAAATCCATGGAAAGACCATTAATCAGATTGGTCCTACTTACCTTTCAGTATTCTGCAAATGTCATAGTTCCATTGTAATGTTTTAAAAACTGAGCTTTAAAACATACCTACAAACATACGGCTTATGAACAGTGGTAATAAAAGAAAAAGAGGCCGACGGTGATCACTGACTTTTTTTTAGTGGCTTGTTTAGATTAAATGGAAGAAGATACAAAGCATTAAAAACACAACAGCCTTAATAAACACAGAGTAGTTTGGACTTGGAAGCAGGATTCATAGTCATCACTTAACAATCGGATATTTTGGAAGCCCTCAGCCTTTTCTCCTTCTTGGTAGCTGCTGATCCGCTGAAACCATGAAAACAAGTTTTGGTCAACAGCAAATGGATCAACTGAAGGGGCAGATAAATCTCTGTTTCTGTTTCAGGTTTTTGCTGGATTTTTCTTATTTCTTAATGACTTTGAGATACTCTTCTGCTGTAGGTAGATTTTATGCTTGCTGCTTAATCTTTTTTGTTTTGGCCTCCGGTTGTCCAGCTTCCTCAAGTGTTTAAAAGAGACACCTCACACATTTTAAGGACGCCTCAGGTTTTTGGCTAATAGCTCCTTGGGATTCACCTGATGGTGTAAACATACTTTTCAGACTGTGTTATCTTTGGTGATACTTCACAGATTTAACTAAAACATTGGAATAAATGATCTGTTTTGGTGACAGGATGGTAATGCAGTGCCTAAAGACACATTTTCACAGGACTTCAGAAAGCCTGAAGAGCTGTTCAGACACATGACTTTTTATTTGATATATTTCTGAGATGTGTTTTGTTTTGTGTTGTGCAGTTTAGGAAACTTGTCACTTAACCGTTTTCTGTCTTTTCACAGGTGATGTGTCACCGATCAGTATGTCCCCCATCAGCCAATCGCAATTCATCCCTTTGGGAGAGGTTTTGTTATTGGCTATCTCTGCTATGAACTCTGCCCATAAGCCTGTCACTCAGGAGGCCTTAACTGAACACCTGCAGACATGTTTTCCAGGTAACACCAGCCTCAGTCAGCACTGTCTGTAAACTCTTGTCTACTCAATCACAGTTACAGGTTCAAGTAACTGTGATTCCTTAATCTATCCAAGCACTCACACTACATTTTGAAGTGTCTGATATTTCTTTTGCTTTCTAAAGGTGAGGATAAGTCATTTTATCTCAAGTGTTAAAGATTTGCCTGTGCAATATTTGGCATTTTTCTAAATGCAATTCCAAGAGGTTTTCCACCCCAAACTTGTTATCAGTTAACCTTTTAAAAATGTAAATGTGTCAGTGATATATCGCCCCTCGCCCCTGTGGGGCGGTCCTTATCCTTCAAGCTGAGGTCCTCTACCAGAGACCTGGGAGCTTGAGGCTCCTCCAGCAGATCCCAAGAACAAAATCTGAGATCTCTTTCCAGAAGAGCGCAGTCCTGGGAACAGCTAAGATACCGGACCCTCGAGCTCTCAGGCCTCTGGTAGAGGATCCGAGCTGGAAAGAAAAAGACTGCCCAAGTTTTATATCACTTTGACCTCCGACATGACAATGACCCAAAACACACTCTGCTCATGGTGAAGAACTACCTTCAGAAAACCAAAGTAAACGTTATCTGCTGGTCTACACAAAGCTCTGAGTTGAAACCCAACAAAAATCTGTTGGTTGAACTGAAGATGAAGAGATTCACCAAACAGAAGGGACCTGGGATTGCTCAGGAGATGTGTGTGTGAGACTTGTTGAACACTACTACAAATGACTGCAAGCTTTAATCTAGCACAAAGGATACACAGCTGACTGTTAGTATCAGGGGGCTAATCATTTTGACCCAGGTAGTTTTTGTGAAATCATTTTGCTCCTGTGGGCAACATAAAATAATGTAAACATCCAAAATAAAAAGATAATAAATGCATTTTTTTCCTGAATGGAACATGTAAACAAATCTAACCAGTTAAGGTGTAAAACAGTTAACCTGAAACCCAGTTATACTCACTTCCACTTTTTTCCAGTGTTATTCTGTCACCACTTTGTGCACACATACACAATGACTTGACTGTATCACACGCTCCAAATTTGTCTATTGTCTCAGTGAGGTGGACAGTGAGACTCGATGTGGTAGTAAAGTATGACACAGCTGTGTCTCTACACTCCCGGTATGGCTCAGAAAGTGTTGTTTATGAGCAACAAGAGTCACTTACTTTAATCGGCTTCTTAAGCAGTTGAAAAATGTCAGATTTATCTGCATTATGTCTTTAAAAATGAAGCATAAAGTGTTTGTTTGTCTTGTAACTGTCTCCTCAGTTTTTGTCATAAGGCTTGTTATGGAATTTTTCATTATTTGGAGCGTTACTTATGTATTTCTTTATGTTAGCTTTGGCTTGTAATATGGTAAGCATTTGTAATTCAGAAAAGTTACCATGCAAGAGATTTATTGACTTATTAACTTGAGAATTTGTGGGAAATTTGCACACCACTCTGTGCTGGGGGAGGTTTTATTGTAGATACATCCTATCTGAAAGATCTGTTTCTTGTGTTGTAAGCTTCCTGCTTTTATGATCCTTATGAGCAGGAGGTCACACACACACACACATTGGGGGGTTTCGCGGTGGGAGGTGCTTGTGCTGTGATGTGTATTGTAACTGTCATGTCAATAAACAGCTGCGAGGAAGCTGCTCTTTGAAGCATTTGGGCCAGAGACAGGTGATGAGCATTAAGCTCCACCGCCTGGTTCTGACCAAACCTCTCCCTCGTTAGCGAGTTAAAGAGCGGTTGAAGATGTTTTGTCTTGTGTTCTTCATGAGGAATAAGTCTCTAAACTAGCGGGCCTGTGGTAACACAGACCCAACACATGAGGTCTACACATCCTCGTCCTTCTGCTGTGTTGCACATGCAACAATTACAGGGAGAAATTTGCTGTTGCTTTATTATTTATTTGTTATTTCTAGTCTCTTTAACATTATTATTATTATTATTAAAGGCAATTTGTTTGAAACATTTTAGATCAAATTAGATAATATAGTCAATATATGTTAGTGACAGTGACATGTTTTTATTAGAGCCCCAGCAATTTATCAGCTGGCCAGTATAATTGGTTGATATTAGACATTTGGGGAAATCTCAGCATCAGCATTAATAAGACTGGATAAATGAAAATGTAAAAACTACAGAAGAAAAGGTAAAAACATCTCAACCATGTTACGAGTGTGTACTGCGAATCTTGTCTGCTAGAAAGTACTTTTCCTGTTGACAACACACATTTGGAATATCAGAAATACAACACCAGCAGAGCTGGGCAGAGCATAAACAAGTCAATAAATCCATCAGGCTTTATTCCAGAAAGTTGATGCTGTTCATCTGGACGTAGCTTTTTCAGTCACCAGAGACTCTAAAGAAATGTGACTTGGACGAGTGATGAAACGTTTCTCCCTCTGAAAACGTCCAGATGCACAGAATCACCTTTTTGGGCTTTCCTTATCTGGATGATTGAGCATGCATGAAGACATCAGACTTTGTTATTCCCACATTTTCACAGTCCTAATAACCAGTTTGAATTGGCAACATTTAATGTGTTGTGACTGCACGCTAAATCTGCACGCTGCATCTCCACACCTGACATGAGGGAGCTGCAGACAGGCAAAAGCAAATGCAGCTGAAAAATTCAGATACATCTTGATGCATTAAAGAAAGGACCTGGTATGTTTTGAAATTTCCTGGTAGAGTTTTGAAGTGCATGTCTTATTTTTTGCAGTTTTAAACAAGACGTGAGGTCATATGACCACTGTTTTCTGAGTGGGAGGGGCAGCTTCCATTAAAACTGCCCTCCTGGCAAACAAGGAACAGAACAATAGCGCCTGTCTTAAAGGCCAGCAGAGACACTTCATCCACTCCAAAGAGAGCCATTAGGGGATTAGGTGGTGGGCTCAGAATCCTAAACAGGGAGTGAAAAACCTCCAGAACTGACCGAGACTGGGACAAGACCAGTACATATCAGTGAGGCTTCAGCAATGTTCCCAGATATGGGATAACTTTTCTCATCATCTCAAGCCAGTTTTCATCATTGATGTTAATCAAATGTATCAACAACATGTCTCCTTGGCTATTCTTGATTGGTTTAAAGCAGTGGTTTCCAGCATTTTGGACCAGGCCACACAGATGGACACAGATTGTTAATGTGTCGTGACATTTGTTTTGCTTTGGTCGGCAGTTCTAGAAAAAAATTGAAAACCAGACTGACAATATATTCTTTTCTTCTGTATAACGTATTTTCCACACTATAAGGCGCACTTAAAATCCTTTAATTTTCTCGAAAATCGACAGTGCACCTTATGTATGAATTCTGGTTGTGCTTACTGACCTTGAACCGATTTTATGTGCTACACGGCGCTCAAAAATCGGTCAAAAAATGTTTTAGTGCGACTTTGGTTGCTACGAAGCCGCACCGCTTGATGGTCAGGAGCCTCGCTGAGTAATCTGGGTCCTAAACTCCGTCAGATTCAGGTCCCAAAGTCAAACGAACACTGCAGCATCAATGAGAGTTAAAAACGGTCTAAATTCTTTTGTCTTTAATAAAATGATCAGCGTTGCTGCTTTACCAGGTGTAACAATTAAGTTTAACATCCAGGCATCCATGAAAACAGAATTTATTAAATTTAACGGAGTTAGAAGTTAGCAGGAAGTTAGCTCGCTAGTCTCCACCTAAACATGACATACCATGTTCTGCACCATGTCCTGGGTCTGCCACAGGGCCTCCCTGTAGGACATGCCTGGAACCGCCCAGGAGGATCTTGTCAGATGTCAGAACCACCTCAACTCACTGCTTTTGATGTTCAAGAGTAGCAGCTCTATTCTGCGATACTCTCAAATGACTGAATGTGCACACATTAATGGAAATACAATATACGCTACTTTTCAAAAGTTTGACAACAGCCCAGTTTTTCCAGTTATTTATTGCAGTTCAAGTCGTTCAAGTCCAATGAACAGCTTGAAATGGTACAAAGGGAACTGTGAGAGTTTTAAAACAAAGGTAAGGTTACCCAAGGGTGGGCTCTAAAACCTGCAGGACACCGGCCCTCGAGGCCTGGAGTTTGACACCCCTTAACAATTTAAAATCTGCTCTGCAGCAATGGAGGTTGATTAAGCCTTGAAAGATGGTGCTACGAATTCCTACAGGTGTTCCAACTTTTCTAGATTACTTCCAGCCCCCTCTGTCAGCATAAAAGCAGTGTTGAACACACTGTGGTACCAGACCCTCGTGAGCATCAGTTGAACAGTATTGTACTGCAGAAAGTAGAGTGTTGCTACAGAAATGGCAAGAAACAGACAATTAACAGTGGAAGAGAGACAGACCATCATAACCCTTATAAATGTAGGTCTGTCCTACAGAGAACCTGCAAAGAAAGTCAAGGTGTCAGTGAGTCCAGTTTTCTTCACCATCAAAGGCTCCCTAAACCAGAACAGCTACCACAGCATCCTGCAGCACCATGCAGGATCCTCTGGTATGCACCTAGTTGGTCAGGGCTTCATCCTACAGCAGGATAAAGACCCCAAACAGTCCAAGCTGTGGCAGAACCACCTCAGGAACAAAGAACAAGATGGTGAGCTTGGAAACATGGAGTGTCCAGCACAGTCTCCAGACTTAAACCCCACCAAGCTGGTTTGGGATGAACTGGACAGAAGAGTGAAAGCAAAGCAGCTACAAGGTCACATTCATGGGAACTTCTGCTACAGATATGGGAGAAGATTTGATTTCTGTTGTAGAAAGAAGCCACGGCTGTGTTCAGCTGTTATCTGACAAAGAGATTTCAAAATGCAATGAGATATTGCACTCCCTGATAACGACTGTGTGTTGACTGTTCTTCCCACTCTATGCAAGGACACCTGGGTTGGCTGGTAGACTGTTTACTTAGCCTGGCAGGGCGAAGGACACTGTCTGAACTAGGGACACGCACACACATACACTTACACTGATAAGCACTCACTCATCCCCACTCCCCTTCCAATGCCTTCAATGCTTGTAGCCTCCTGGGAACACGAGGCGGCTCTGGGCCCGCGCTGGAGAGTCGGCGCAGTGGCAGGATGGCTGCTGTGTTGCCTGGGATTACTCCTCATCCCCTACCCAACCCTGTTGCTGGTCACGTGCTCCATAATGTTGTATTGTGGACATTTATGTGCTTTCTGTGCAGAGGAGTTTTTTTTGTTTCCTGTTCTCATGCTGTCCTCCTATAGCCCAGCATGAGTAGAGGTCTCTTTTTTTCCTCTTGTACTTTCCCATTGTAGTGTACATTTCAGTGGTTTTTCTGTAATGCAACTGTTCTCTGACTTGTATCCCCATGTGATGTCTGTGTTGTGTGTATGGTTGGGGGGCGGGTTCATTCCACTGCAGGGCAACCTGCCACTGCATGTGGCAAATAAAATTTGAACTTGAACTGAACTTGAACTTGAACTAAACTGCATAATTTTCAATAAAAACTGGAAAAATTGGGGTTTTCTAAAATTTTTGACCAGTAGTGTATAAGGCAGTAAACGTTTGTACAATTCTAATTAGCTTGAAAATTGATATTTGGTACGACCACCTTTATTCTTCAACCTCACCTGAACTCTGTTAGGTGAGCTTTCTTGTAATTTCTTTAAGTAGTCTCCAGGAATAGTTTTCTGGGCTTATTGAAGTTCCTCTTTGAATGTTGGCTGCCTTTTGTTCTCTCTGTCAAGACGATCCCACACTGCTTCAGCAATGTTCATCATATTGTGTACCATGCATTATGAAACATTATTCTTTGAACCATAACATACTAAACCCCTCTTAATTCAACAAAGAAATTTCTCAAGCGATTCACTATGTGTCTTATTACTCTCGCTACCTGGTCATCGTCTTAGCACGATTGAGGTGGCTGAACAAACACTCACTATTTCTGTGCATGCAGTCTATCTTGTATTGCATCAGTCTGGATGCAGTGAAAAGCTGCTATGATGTAACTGACAGTAATAACTCCAGACTGGTAGAGGAGTGAGTGAAGGAGATGCTAAAAAAGAAAAGAGAAACATGGAGATTGAGGGGTTAGTTACGGAAAGAAAAAGCAACAGTAAGCAACAAAGTAGAACTAAGAAGAAAAATCAATAATAAAAAAAACTGCAGAGAAAATCCCACGAGGATTGACGTAGAATCACTTTTCACTCCAGGGTATATTTTTGTAATCCAGAAAGAATAAACAGATTTTCCTGTGCTGTTTACCAGTCCATAAACTTAAACTGATGATGATGTTGGTTATTTACAATGGGTAAAGTAATACTCATGGTGTTTACTCATTGCAGCCCTGTGACACCATAGAGAGCCGTTAGCATATCATCCTGCAAACCTTGAGTGTAGATCTGTAGAAGACTGCATTTGATTCCTCAGGGCTGACAGGGACGCCTACTTCACTGCCTTTCTTTTAGAGAAAGGCAGTGACTGCTTCCACTGTCAGAGGCCATAAGATGATTTGTAATCTTCGCTGCTGATTCTGTACTGTGATAAGTTCTGAAATCCGACTTAAACCCTTAAAATAAACATTTCTTCTACAGAAGATCAGTTAGCTGTTTTACAACTACTCTTTCAAGAACATTTGGGTTAAAAGGAACTTAGTAGATTGGCGTATAATTAGTTCAGACAGCTGGATCAACCTGTTTAATTATTCCCACTAGGGGTGGGCGATAGAAACGATATACGATAGAAACAATATAAATTTGGCCAACGATAGAGATTTTGACTATATCGCTCTATCGCGATAGCGCATGTTGATGATGTCATCAAGCTGCGCCTGTTTTGGTCGAAAGCATCGCAGCGGCTAAAACCATTATCATCTTCAAATTATGGCGGGCGACAGTCATAGTAAAGAGATGAAGCACTTTTGAAATATGGGGAAAGCCAAAAACTGCGCTTCCTTCACTTCCGTAACATTGATTCATTAATGCTGAATTCTCTCGCAGCTGCTCTGTTCCCATGTTCTTGCAGTATATTAATAACTAACCTCGTACTGTGGATGAATAATCTCAGTTGTTCTCCTGACTGAAGTTTGGCCCGTGTATAGCATCCTGCTATGCGATTGCATTTGTCCCTGACCACCAGAATCCCTCACGTTAACTTTTATCGAGTGAAAAAAAAGTTGGCGTTCATCCTCCAGCTTCACTGTGCTAATGTTATGCTAACATAGCTGTGTCGCTAGCAATCACGTAGCACAACATTATATACCAGGTAGTCCAACTTCAGTAACCCTGCAAACGTCACTGCTGTTTAGTTTTCTGTCTTCATTTATGTTGGAAGTGGTAGCAGAGCTGTACGTTTGAATTAGTTTCAAAAATCTCTCAGTCAGAACATGCTATGAAATGTTTAGGTGTAAACTAGCGAGCTAACTTCCTGTTAACTTCTAACTCTGTTAAATTAACAAATTCTGTTTTCATGGATGTTAAACTTAATTGTTACACCTGGTAAAGCAGCAACGCTGATGATTTTATTAAAGATGAACAAATTTAGACCGTTTTTAACTCTCGGTGTTCTTTGACTTTGGGACCTGAATCTGACGGAGTTTTGGACCCAGATTACTCCGTGAAGCTCCTCACCACGGCAGCCGTAACGCTATGACAACCCATCAAGCAGTGCGGCTTACCAAAGTTGTACTAAAACATTTTTTAACAGATTTCTGCAGCCAAAATCAGTTCGAGGTCAGTAAGCACAACCAGAATTCATACATAAGGAACACTCTCGACTTTTGAGAAAATTAAAGGATTTTAAGTTCTTATAGTGTGGAAAATACGTTATACAGAAGAAAAGAATATATCGTGATATATATCGTTACCGCACATGCTTCAAATTATACTCCGATATGGATATGAATTCCCATCTTAAAGGCATGTGGTGCGTAGCTCAGTAGTGACAGTTTGATCATATTTATGATTGAAGCATTTATTAATAGTAGGTCTTCTTTGAGCAGTCTTCTGAGACTTCATGTTGATGGGTTTTTTTAGGAAGTGATTACTCAAATTAACTATAGAGTCTCTGTAAAGATCAGTACTATTGGATGCCGCTGTATATAATGATACATCTGTGAGATGGATGTACAATTTTTTTCTCAAATGGTTAAAATTTGTAAAGAAATTCCTGAACTCATTGCTGTTTAAGGTTAAAGGAGTGCCTGGCACAACAGAGTTCTTCCTGTTTGTCAGACTGGCTCCATCACTGAAAAGAAACCTGCGGCTATTATTATTTTCTTTAATCAGTGATGAATAGTAAGATGTCCTAGCTTTACAATTTACAATAAACTTTTTTCTGTGCTAAATGAAGATCTAAATTAGTGAGATGCCATTTCCTCTCCAGGGTACATGTTATCTGCTTTAAGGTGGACTTTTTAGAGTCATACCAAGAAGTCGAGTGCTTTTGATTTAACACTTTGTTTTTTAATGGAGCCACAGTACCCAAAGCCGTGCCCAGTGAGGATGTTTTGGCACGTGGGACTGAAGAGCATAACAGTGAAGAAATGTTATCCTTAAACTTAGTTACAGCACTGTCAGAGAAATATACGGTAATGAACCAGATTCATCCAGATTCATTCATGTGGTTCATTACCAGAAGATTTTCATGGGCACAATCCACATACTCAACACACAAATGCCTTTCCTCACAAATGTGGCAGCATTTAATTTGAAATAAACAGGCTTTGCAACCTTTTGTACTAAGTAAAGACATGAGGGGTGGCTTAAGACTTGGACGCTATTGTTTGCTTTGACTGGAAACACTGAAAGTGTAAAATACCACTAACCTGTTCTGGGTTAGCAGGTAGTAACATTACTTTAGTCAGAAATACTGGTTGATGTTGAAAAAGGGGGTAAAGGTACATACCTTTGATATTGATATTGCAAAAGGAAACCTTTGCTGTCCTCACTGACGTTGAAGTTATTTCAAATCTTCACTCTGGAACTAATCTTTAAAGCTTTTAGTGTACACGTGTGGGACAAACAATAACATCTCTGTGGCAAGGGAATTTTTGCTTTTAAACATAGTACGATTAATAAAAATCCTGGATTGTATGTTTGTTTTTTAGTTAATTATGTTAGTGGGCGGGTTTAAATGAGGTCTTTGTAAAGAGCCAGTGGACTTACTGCTTCATGTCTCTGTCTTTGGTCAGGTGTACCTACACCAACGGAGGAGGTTTTGCGCCATACTCTGAACATGCTGGTCCGTGAGCGGAAGATCTACCCGACACCTGATGGATATTTTATCGTAACTCCTCAAACCTATTTCATTACTCCAAGCCTAATCCGAACTAGCTCCAAGTGGTATCACTTGGAAGAGCGTTCTGCTGACCGACACCAACATCAGAACCAGCAGCAGCAGCATCAGCAGACACAGTGCACCTCCCCTCTCTCTGGCACCATAACCCCTTCCACCTCCGGGGGTGTGCGAGAGCGAACACACCCAAAGTCCAACCAGAATCACAGCGGGGGAGGTGGGGATTCTTTTTACAACAACAGTTATCGTGGAGACGACCCCCCTAGCCACCACACCACCCTGCAGCGGCGATCCCCCAAAGACCACCGGGAGGCGTACTCAGTACCTCACTCCCCACAAACACCCCCTCAGCAAGCAGGAGGGAACACTGAAAAGAGCCGCAGTTCACTCGGGTTCCCATTCAAGACGGATACACTAAACAAGCACCGAGGTGGGGGCGCAGCAGGAGGAGGGGTAGCAGGAACTGCAGACATAGAGAAACAAGCTGGAGCTAGTGCTACAGGAAGTCGAAAGTTTGGTTTGAAGTTGTTTCGCTTGAGTTTTAAGAAAGATAAGGCCAAGCAGCTTGCGACCTTCTCTGCACAGTTCCCCCCCGAGGAATGGCCGCTACGGGATGAGGACGTACCCAGCCAGCTGCCGCGCCACGTAGAGATGGAGATCATCCGTAGAATCAATCCTGACCTCACGGTGGAGAATCTTGCTCGACACACAGCAGTCATGAAGCGTCTTGAAGAAGAGCGTGCTCAGAGGAGCAAAGCATCGTCGGCCAATCACAGCTCCAGAAGTAGAAGAAGTGGGGGCAGACACAGAAAGCCGTCCCAGACCAAACTTAGCCGCTCGCATAGTAAGACAAGGACTACTCGCTGTGAGCCAAGTGACAGTTCGCATTTAGAGTTGGCCGAAAGGGACTATAGAGGTTACTCATGCTCACTGGCTCGGTCACCAAGGGAACAGGCGGTGGCCATGGAGCGGCAAAGGGCCCGGCTCCACCTGGCACACAGCAACCCTAACATCCTTGACTCCTCACACCTGCCCGTTACTCCAGAGTGGGATGTGTCCGGAGAACTTGCCAAGCGACGCACAGAAATGCCTTTCCCTGAGCCAAGTCACGGCAAATCAGCCCACCATTCTAAGGTCCACCGCTCGCACTCCCACACCCAGGAGAGGAAATCCAGAAATGAACGCAGTGACAAGGCCAAGGAACGTTCCCGATCAATGGACAACTCTAAAGGTCCGCTTGGAGCTGGACTGATTGGACCACCCGATTATTATGATGACCGGAGCCGTTACTATACTGATGATGGCACCCTGCGAGCCAATCAGAACTCTTCTCACTACTCTCGTGCCACACCCACTTCAACTAAGGTGCCTGGGGATTCCCTGAGATTGGATGGGAGCAGGAACTTAGAGAAGAGTAAGAGCAGGGATAGCCTCCCAGCATATTCACCAAAACCACTGCCTAACTCTGCCTCTCCTGATGATTACTTCCAATGCCCTGGATCCTCTGAGGCTATTCTCACATCAACAGCTCCTCTGGGAACTCTGGGCAAAAACAGCCATGATGGATTAAAACTAGGTAGTATTGACAGGCAGACTGATAGACAGACATCCCATCCACCAGAAAATAGGGAGGACTTAACAAAGGTGGGACCTAAGGGCAGCAGCTTGCCACCAATACCCCTCTCTATCCCTGACCTCCCTCTTTCTAATGGACGACCTGCCCACAGCACCTCTTCCAATCAGGAGAAACGAAAGGAGATCTTTAGTAAAGATACGCTCTTCAAACCTCCGCCTAGCCTGCCTTTGCCAGGTTACAGCTCTCTGAGAAAACCCACAGCCCATGCCTCCTCAAATCTGTCATCATCCTGCGACGCTCTTGATTCCCAAGAAGCCTTCGATGCTCCTAAGCCTCTGCTGGCAACATCATCTGCTCCATCACAAGGGACTGAACCCACGTCCGGTGCTGCAGATGCAAACTTTGACTACTACAATGTTTCAGATGATGATGAACTTGAAGACGGAGGCGCGAAGAGTCAAGGAGAGGATGACAAGCCTGGAGGAAGCCTTGCTGTCATGGGAGGAGGTGGAGCAGGAACCATGCAATGGCTGCTGGAAAGAGAGAAAGAGAGGGATCTGCAGAGGAGGTTTGAAAGAACGCTTGCCTTCCCAGGTGTCAAAGAGAACCTTCCGGAGCCCAGTCAGAACCAGCAGTCAGCTCATTCTGCTCGGCTGGACAGTATGGACTCCAGCTCGGTCACTGTTGACAGTGGATTCAATTCCCCACGGTGAGAATATTATACTGTACACACTACAGCCATAAACACCAACACTGTACATGGGGGGTGGAGGCACTCCAGAATAATAAAACCCCAGATTAAGCCTTTGTTCGTCAATCTATATATTTTATAATTTAGTATCTAAATGAGACATTTTACATTTATCAAGTGTAGATAAATGATATCAGTGATGTTTAATCTCAAATGACCACGTTCCTGACTTCCATAAGTGGAGGAAAATGTATGGATAGTTTGCAGCAACCTTCTTCATGAACCCTGTGCTCCACCTAAGCTGTCAGATGCAGAGCTCACACACATGATCCGGGCACATTCCCAAACAGTTCCTAACAGAAAATCTTATTCTTGTATTCTGAACGTGATTATTCCCCTTTAGTAGGGCTGTTCGATATAACGATGTATATCGGATGACGATATAAAAACGTCTATCGTTTCATTTTACGCTATCGTTTGTTTCGTGGTGTCGCAAAATAAACTGTTTACGGCAATATGTTTTCATGGTTTTGATGGTCACTGTAGTTATTATTAATTTCTTCAAGTTCTCTCTTTCTCTTATATTTAATATAAACACACTACGGACGGACAAGCGCCTGTTTTTATGCGTTGTCGTTAGCAACAACGACGGTAACAGCATCGTGTGTCCGCTTGTTTATGTTCCACATAAACCTTTCACAATAAAGCTCAAGCTCCTGTTGAGACTTTTCAAAATAAACTGCATCACGTGAAAGATGCAGATTATTTACGGATGAGAAGTAAAAAAGACGCCAGGTGCTAAAAAATAAACCTTAGACTCAAACGTTAGAACAGGCTTTTCCCCGCAGCACGCCGTGTAATAAATACTCACAAAGAAAACGGCGCCGTTACAACTTATGTCTAAACATGTATCGTTTCATGCATTGGTTAAAACACTCGACTCCAGCTACATGACGCGCAGCTGGAAACACTTCACGCAAGTTGAGCTGCCCGAGATTCACAGAGTTTACAGAAAATGTTACATTTTTGTGATTTATATCGTTATCGGACGATAGATGTCTTATATCGGGATATGAGATTTTGGTCATATCGCACAGCCCTACCCTTTAGTTCCCTCTAACTGATCTGAATTGACCTTGAGACACATGTAAAAGCTGCTCTTATACTGCATTTATAAATTGCATTGCTGTTAGATCATCTGGAGTGTGACTCCATAGTGTAGTGCATACCTGCTGGGGATGGATATTTCTTTTGGTTTGTGTCATCCAGTTAAAGTCTGACAAATCAAAGGTACAGACCTACTGTGTGTTTGACCTGCTGAGGTATCTAATAAAGTCAGTATGAAATTAATGTCTGACTATAACCGTGTATAAGACAGCTTTAACTGGCATTTTGACACCAGGCTG